>NC_134356.1:588432918-588735002 GCF_048569485.1 Anomaloglossus baeobatrachus
GCTGGAGCTACACCTAGCCCCAGCCTCCACTCCTCTCAACTTGAACTCTAAACTCAATCTGCTCGAGCTGAACTGAACTGTACTCAACTCTTTGTTTTCCCGCCCTGGGCTGTCTAGACCCCTAGGTAGGCGTTTCCTAACCTCCTGGTCCCGCCCACTGGTGTGCCTGTCTTGCCCTGAGGGGGGAGACAAGGGTTTCAGGTCGGCTGTATGTAACCCTGTGAGGGAAGGTGATATGCGGGGGCCTATGTGTGACTTCCTGGTTTTGCCAGGGCGTTACATTCCCCCATGGTTTAATACAGACCGTCCGCGGGCTGTCCGACCACCAACATTTATTTAACTAGAACTGGAAATAGAAAAAAGGAACAGCTTACAAGTATACTAACATTAAGTACATTGGTTTTCTTCCCTTACGGGAGGCACATTGCTTAAACGTTGCACATTTAAAACCGGGACGGGACGGACTGGGTCCTTCTCACCTCACCCACACCCAAAACAACCTGCCCCCTGGTGCCATCGCAAAGCACTGGTGCGCACCCCTTGCCCAAGTCCAGAACAGGTCCAGATGTTGCCCTTTCGGGCCGGGTAAAAAGTTCCTTACCCGGCAGTCTATCTCAAGGGCCCCACGTCCAGGGGACCCCCTGGCCTGGAGGGTAGTCACCGGTTTTGGTGGTGACTGGGCCTCGTCCGACTCTACCGCAGGCCCTTCCTCCAACCAGCCTCTCCAGAGACTGCAGCAGGGTGAGAAGGGTGGTCAGGGACTATTTACAACACCAAAACACCGCTGCAGGAACAGCCTCCTCCTGCAGCTTTCCCCCGGACCACCACCGGACAGCACGAGTCCCCAATGCCACCTTCGCTCACGGGCGGCACTGTCTAAAAGACTCCGTCTTCAGCTGCCGACGGTGCGGGTACGACTGCTCCTTCGGAACGGGCTCCGTCCTCTACCTCGGACTCCAACCCCGGATGGCCTCTTCACTAGAAATGAGCAAACCTCTGAAGGCTCGAGTTCGGTTCGGTTCGTCAAACGGCGGGCTGGTTTGGTGAACGTTCGACGAACCGTTAGACGAACCTCTCGAACCCCATTGAAAACAATGGGAGGCAAACACATAAAACACATAGAAAACACCTTCAAAGGTGTCTATAAGGTGACAAACAACTCCCAAGATACCACAAACAAATGGGAAAGTGACAAGGACATATATTCATGAGAAAACAAAACAGCTGGATGAGGAAAAAGAGGAGGAGACACAGATATATGAGTATATGCAAGTGAACATGCCAATACTGTGCAACTTGAGCCTTGCTCATTTTAGGCTTCCAATCTGGATAAATTGCCTGAGCTCGCCACTTACGCCTTGGGGATCGTGTCGTGTCCCGCAGCCAGCGATCTCTTGGAACGGGTCTTCAGTGCTCATGGGTGTGTGCTGACATATAAGCGCAAGCATCTGTCCACTGACAATGTGGACAGACTAATGTTCATCAAGATGAGGAAGTCATAGATCAGAGAGGACTTTTCTACCCCTGTGTCATCCAGGGAAGGCGAAAAGTGTATTTTTGAGAGTGCTTCATGCAAAGCATCTTTTTAAGATTGCAACTGGGGGACAACTGATGCCAGTGAAGTGGTGTGTGTGGCCCAATTTTTGGAAACGAGGGAGACTGTGGTTGGAGTCCCCTTGCTGTGTTTTACAAGATTTTAGAAGGGCATGACATGGCTTTGAGGTTGACTTTCAGCATCTGCAAACTGTTGGCTACAGAAATGCTGCCTTTCCAACCTTTTGAACAGAGGATTTTCGAGACCTTATGTCCATCGCAGTGCCCCAAGAGCCGATGCCCAGTCGCCACTCCTTCTCCAAGAAAGGCGTGCCCACGCTACACCAGCATGTCGCACACAACATCACCGCTTCCTTGAGAAACTCTGTGTGTGACAGGGTGCATTTCACCACAGACACTTGGACCAGTAAGCATGGACAAGGGCGTTACATGTCGCTGACTGGGCAGTGGGTAACTATGGTGAGAGATGGAGAAGGGTCTGCTGTACAAGGCTTTCCGTCCACACGAATTGAGTGTCAATCCTTCCTCTGTATGTAGACGTTCCTCCAGTGCTTCTGCCTCATCAACCTCGTCTAGGTCCTCAACCTCCGCTCAAAACCTGTATTGCCACCGGCGTTGTAACTGTGCACAAGGAATCCCGCACACCTCCTTACCATGCTGGCAGCAGAGCTCAACGGCATCAGGTGGTCGACTTTTTGCTTTCAAATGTCTGGGAAATGTGACTCACACCGCTGAGGAGTTGTGGACGGTAAGCTCTGGAGAGTGAGACCGAGGTTCATCAATGGTTGTCTCCACTCAACCAGCAGCCAGGGAAGGCCGGGTGCGACAATGATGCAAACTTGGGTGCGGCCCTTCGCCGTGACAATGTGACACACGTGCCTTGTATGGCTCACGTGTTGAACCTGGTTATCCAGCAATTTTTAAACCACTATCCCGGCCTACATGGCCTTCTTCAGAGGGCATGGTGTAACTTCTGCCTGGATCCACACACTCAGACCGGCTGTAAAGGATAGACTAGAGGGAAGCCACTCACCAAGCAGGACCCCCAGAACCCTGAAACCCTTTAACCCCTATATAGGGATTTGGAATTACACAGGGCCCAAGGTGATTAATACGTGTGGAAGGCTGCAGTCCGAGAGAGGAGTAGTCAGGCAGGGTCAAACCATGAATTGAGGAACATGAACAGAATCGGACGGCCAGGACAAGCAGAGGTCAAATGCGGATCGGGCAAAGAGGTACATAAACAGCAGGCAGGAGACGTAGTCAGGAAACAAGCGGTAGTCAGCACACAAAATCACAAAACAGAACTGGGTGGAACAGGAACCAGAAGTTCAGAACTATGTCTGGCAGTGGTCAGCAGACAGGAGGGGCCTAAAAAAGGGTGTGGTGTCTTCCCATTGTTTGTAGCTAAATGATGGTACTTCAGCTGTGAGACAACCACCACCTACAGTTAGCCAGTGGTTCTGCATATCTCAAGGTAACCCAGCCCAGTGGCTGAGCGGAAACTGCGGCCACCGGCGCCGCTGGAATCGACTACTCTCCCATCATCAGCACTATCTACGAAAGGAACACAGTGTCACCTGGTAATCGGAGTACAAGTTGCTGGAGCGGACTCCGGTGGTGACTTAACAGCCGTGTGCGACAATGATGCAAACCTGGGTGCGGCCCTTCGTCAGGGCAATGTGACACACATGCCTTGTATGGCTCAAGTGTTGAACCTGGTTGTCCAGCAATTTTTAAACCACCATCCCAGCCTACATGGCCTTCTGCAGCGGCCACGCTCACTATGTACTCACTTCCAACGTTCACACCCAGAAGCTCAACAACTTGCATCACTCCAGAAGTCTTTCAGTCTGGCGGTTCACCGCCTGAAATGCGATGTGCCGACATGCAGGAATTTGAATCTGCACATGTTGCAGTGTCTGTGGCAGCACCGGCGAGCCCTGCTGCAATACGTTATGACGTATAACCTGGGCTAAAGAGATCCAGAGGTGGGGTAGATCATGCTGGTGGTGTGGTCTCAGAGCAAGGACCGATGCACCCTTCTTCAAAGTTTACAAATGGCGACGAAGATGTTTAGTGCTGATGTTGCCATTATCGGCATGACAATTCTGGTCATCTGGAGCACACTCTAAACAGCATTCATAGTCAGGTGGTGGGACAAGAGGAAGGGGAGGAAGTACAGGAGGAGTCATATGCTGAAGGGATAACAAGATCTACAAGGTCCAGGCGGTCAGCAGCACCAAGGTGGCAGGCATGGGACGGTGGGGGAGAGGGTTTAACAAGGGCGCATAGTATCAGCCTAACTGTTGAGGAATGTGCAGGAGCCCAGTAAGAAATGGAGGACGAACTGGCGATGGGCATGGAAGACTGAGCAGATGAGGGAGAGCTTGCTCACATTTCGGTTGTGCGAGGTTGGAGGGAGAGGGCAGAGGAAGGAGGCATGATTCTCACCTCTCCGCCACCGACACAGCAACGACTTGGTCCTCCTGGATGCGCAAGACACATGAGCGCCTTCTTGCTGCACTATCTACAACATCACCCTCGGATTGTCCGAATTCAAAGTAATGCTGACTAGTGGGTTGCCACACAGTTAGATCCCCGATACAAGACAAAATTTGGCGAAATAAATCCTGCCATAGAAAGGGATGCACGTATGCAGGAGTATCAGCAGAAGCAGGTACACAATCTTAGCTCGGCTTTTCCACTAAACACCAGTGCTGCACAGAGTGAATCTCAATGCTTTGTCATGGCTAGGAGGAAATGGTCTTTGTCCACATCTGAGGGACCGAGGGCTGGCTGCTGTGCTGAGACGACGTTGAGTATGGTGTCCCTGCAGAGTTGCAAATTTGTAAATATACAAAATGAGAGGCAAAAGGCCATATGCTGGTGGAAAGGGGAACAGGTGTGTTGGAAAGGAGAAAAAAGTTTGTATACGTGGGTTTGGTGGTTAAGCAACAGTAACATCTGCTGAAGAAACACCATTTGTTACGGGGGGACTGTCAGACTAGGATAAGGTGGTATATATCCCAATCGCCAGTCAGGGTCCACCGTGCTCCCAGATGGAAAAGGAGATGCTGGCAACACAAAGGTTAGGTGGAGGATACAGAGCTGGGTGGCTCTGAAACTAATAGTAGCTTGAACCGAGTTAGATGACACTCGGATCTGGAGACTGTGAACCCTGTTAGCGTCACAGGGTCCACACACCCAGCCCAGGAACTTCCTGTTAACAACACAAGGGCCATTGGTTACGCTGTCCGTGTGCGTAGGGGGCACACCTGTGGACAGCAGGCGCAGCAGCAGCCCAGTTAATGCCACTGGGCTGCACTAGCAAGACTGGTAGGACAGGAGCTGGTCTTAACCGTTTTGCGTTACCAAGTGTGGTGGCGGCCTGCACCGACGCCCTATCCCTGCCTACCTCTGGCCTAAAGCCGCAATGGGTTCAACACATTGAGGTGTGCTCTTTTGGATCATAATAGAAGACTGCGCACCTCCTTGTTGTCTCCAGCCCCTTTTAAACCTGGGTCCGCCCCAAGCCAGGGTGGACCACAATGCACCTCCAGGAGCCAAAAGCAGAGTGCCACGTCATCAGTGGCATAACCAGCGGCCTATTCGGAACCGCCTCCTCAATGATGACCTCATGGCAGCCACGACCCAAACACCTCACCAGTCATCGTCTGATGAACAATAATGAGGTGACAAGTCATAGGGGCGGGCCTCCGCAAGCCAGTCCGGAGTGGCATGGCCACATCATCAGGACACCTGATGCCCTGTGGCCTACTTGGGCCTGCCACGTCATGGACAGGGCCAAAGAGTTCATTACTGGACCTAGCCTCTGATGCAGTAAGTGCCTGAGCATGCTCAGTAGCCTGAACAACAGTCTCAGAAAAAAGACTATCAGCTTCAGCATGCTCTCTAGGCACAACACTGGACTTAGACAAAACACGGCACGGAGTCCAAGTAACTGTGCATAGAGGCTTTTCACACTAAGTGTGGGAGCATGCGCTGTAGCCCTAACTGAGGACTTAGCCTCAGGAACGGCACAGTCAGACTGAGCATAGTCACTAGGCAAAACACTGGACTTAGGCTGTGGCTGGGATAAATCGGCACATGCATGCGCACTAGCCGCCTCTCCACACTTAGACGTGGAGGAGAAAGCAGCCAGCAGGACGACCCGAGGCACGGCCAAAAATGGCAGCTGACACCTGGGCGCAACTGGAACCGTAGCAGGCTGCAAGCGTCTACGGCGGCACCAATTCGTAACACCAACTACCAGCCAAAATAAGAGATGTACTTCTTCCCATGGATAATCTGATATGATCCCTTTTTTCACGGACACGACCATCGCTACCAAATGTAGATGAGGCACCAAAACAGCAGGTGCTTCAATGGATCTCAAGTGCTCCAAAAAGTGGCCTCTCCTCCACGTCAAGTTCAATATCCCAAATACTCCATTCCTCTGTGGTGTCAACCCACTCGCACTTGCTTCCTAACAGCTCTCAAGTTTCCACCAGCCCTGCTGAGTATGGGGTTACAGAGATGGTTGAGTCTGCAGAGCTGTTCAGTCACACTATAACCTAGAAATCAGAGGTCGGCTCCAAAGCTGCTGTGAGTCCAGACAAGGAAATGATCTGCACTGATGCCCAGAAGCTTTGTGAGTCGGATCCAGGCCCCGATGAAGAAGGTGCTGAGCATAATGTACACCCTCATTCCCAAATTGTAAATCTTCCTGGTGGAGACAATGGGGAACATGCTGATGAGACTCAGATACCTGATTGGAACGACAACTTTACTATTCGGTCATGGCAGGAAGAGGTTGGCTCGGAGGACTCAGGACGAGGGAGTGAATACACACAGGGTGATGATGAGGTTGGAGACCCCACTTACTGTAAAATCAAAGTCAGCCAGTCGATGAGGTCAGCAGAGGAGGTGGAGGAGGATGCCACTGACAACAAGGTTACGTTGCATCTTCCTGGACAGAGACAAAGTACTGGAAGCACGTCAACAACTGAATCCTCAGCGACAACTCTGCCTCCGAGCAGAAGTCGTGGTGGCTCTGCAGGTCGCATGGACTGTAAGCCTTGTTTAGCTTGGGGCTTTTTTGACATCGCAAAGGATCACTCAAGTCATGTCATCTGTAAGATTTGTCACCAATCTCTAATGAGAGGCCAAAAACTCACTACTTAGAGTACTTCGACCATGAAGTGTCACATGTGTCACAAGTGTCACATGAATTGATAGCATGAGGGTGTATTGATCAGCTTTATCCACTGTCAATGCAACATGCTTATTTGCCGTTCATTGCATGCATTGTTGCAGACTATACACAGGGGCAGCTGTTTTTTTGCATCTGCCTTTGCCTGTTTGGTCACTATAGCAATAGCAAAACAGTCTTCGGCTGTGGACTTGGAGAGCAAAGGAGATACTGTCTATTAACAGAAGGAAAAGCTAAAGGTGTGTGTTACAGCAAGGAGCCACCGGTCAATTGTGAGGGGAGTCGTGTTGGAGTTTGGTGAGGGGGACCGTAACGCCTGTGAGCAGCATCCTGTGCTACAGAACGACATTCTTCCGGTGCTGTCTATACTGTTTACCGTATGAGGAGTTTAAAATCTGTATTTATGGCAACTGGACACCACAGTACCCGGGTACGGTAGGCTGGGCCCAGACAGTAATGCGTGCACGCAACACTTTGTTTTCTTAGCAAAACACATATCTGTTCTGGTTAGGCCGACTATATAGACAATAATGTTTGTGAGCAAGGATGGTTGACCTTAGGGAGATCAACTTCCACATAGTCTTTTACTAGGCAATGCTCCCACTAGCCAGATTCCTACTCCACACTGATGAGGGGCAAATACCCCGAAACGGCTGTCTGTGGATGGATACCATGTTTGGCATAGGTGGTCTCCTTGACTGGAGACTGCCCTTCCCGTGGTTGTTCCTTCCCGGTGAAAGACCTGGCTAGTTTCCTGCCAGCGTTGAGAAACATGTGATGGTGTCTCCGCAGGCCTTCTTGCTTTGAATATTTCCCAGGGGGCATTGCTCTAGAATCACTGCGTTGAGAAACACGTGATGGTGTCTCCGCATTGGTGGATGTTGATCTCCCTAAGGTCAACCATCCTTGCTCACATAGTCTTTTACTAGGCAATGCTCCCACTAGCCAGATTCCTACTCCACACTGATGAGGGGCAAATACCCCGAAACGGCTGTCTGTGGATGGATACCATGTTTGGCATACGTGGTCTCCTTGACTGGAGACTGCCCTTCCGGTGATTGTTCCTTCCCGGTGAAAGACCTGGCTAGTTTCCTGCCAGCGTTAAGAAACATGTGATGGTGTCTCCACAGGCCTTCTTGCTTTGAATATTTCCCAGGGGGCATTGCTCTAGAATCACTGCGTTGAGAAACACGTGATGGTGTCTCCGCATTGGTGGATGTTGATCTCCCTAAGGTCAACCATCCTTGCTCACATAGTCTTTTACTAGGCAATGCTCCCACTAGCCAGATTCCTACTCCACACTGTTGAGGGGCAAATACCCCGAAACGGCTGTCTGTGGATGGATACCATGTTTGGCATACGTGGTCTCCTTGACTGGAGACTGCCCTTCCCGTGGTTGTTCCTTCCCGGTGAAAGACCTGGCTAGTTTCCTGCCAGCGTTGAGAAACATGTGATGGTGTCTCCGCAGGCCTTCTTGCTTTGTATATAGACAATAAGACTTGCTGCCTCTGCACTGTCAAATTGTCACTTACAGTTAAAATCATAGAGGGACAGCGACACATGTTTGCATTGACTGTTGCTTTACAAGATTTCCAGGACTGTGTTGCTGAGCTGTGTGGTTTGTATTCACACTGTTATCATCTACCTTTTCTGTGAGGCTTCAGCTAACAAGGGTATTCAGGGGGGGGCAATGGGTTTTGTCTATCTTTAGGTAGATAAGTTGTAAGCTCTTGTGATGCAACACTGGTAAAGGCCCCTTTACACACTGAGACTTTCTAGCGATCCCACCAGCGATCCCAACCTGGCCGGCATCGCTATAAAGTCTCTGGTGAGTCGCTGGTGAGCTATCAAACAGGCAAACCTGGAAAACGACGCAACAGCGATATGGACCTGCAGAACGACCTCGCTAGTCATTGGAGACGTTGTAAAGCAGCTTTTTGAAAGGGAAGTCGCTAACGAAGTCGCTGTAAAGGCCCCTTTACACACTGAGACTTTCTAGCAATCATGCTGCACAGCGGGAAACAAAGGACCAAAGAATGGTCCTGAGAGATGTGTAGTGATCAGCAACCTCACAGCAGGGGCCAGGTCGCTGATGTGTTTCACACACTGCAATGTCGCTGGGGAGGTCGCTATTACGTCACAAAACCGGTGACGTTACAGCAATGTCGTTTGCGATGTTGCAGTGTGTAAAGGGGCCTTAAGTCATGTTCGCACACACACACACACGCACACGCACACGCACACATACAATTACTCCTGCTACGCAGAGGGATTACCAGGTAGTAGGCAACTATTTAGACAGTCCCTTGGTTAGGCAAAAGTTGGTGAGCAGGAGGTTTAAATCTCCATTACGAGTGTCGCAGCATAGGGGTGTAGGCTTTTGGAATTGTGAATAGATTGTTCTATTCTTTCAGTTTTATGCATGGTTCTTATTGTTTGTTTTGGGAAAGTTAAACAATCATTTATCAACCCAACTGCCTAGAGTCCTTTTCCTAGTGTGTGGTTTTGCTGTATACTGGGGAGCCCATCCTGTACACTACTTTAAATGAAGCATAAGTCGCAGTGGAAAGGTCACTATGCTACAATGCGGCCCAGCGGGGCGATGCAACCACCGTCTGCTCCATCAATGGCATCTGCGTGCTCTTCATCCTCTGTGACTGTGGGGACAGCAGTCACACATGCTTTTTCACGCTGACCTTTCACCCCTTTACCCGCAACAGGGAGTGTGATTGTCATGTCGTCAGTTGTTTTGGAAGTGGAAACAGCTGGTGGTGTTGAGCTCTCTCAGACATCGAGAGAACCACCTTTGGATGAAGGCAACATTATATCCACGCCTGCACCTTCGTCACAGATTGGCTGGACTACTTGCAGTTAATAATTGCGTAGCAGAAATGGAGAGGAGTGCAGAATGCACATGTGGTGTACCTTGCTTGGCAGCAAAGGAACACTAACTTAGTATTCCAGACACTTTTAGGATGCCACAAAAAGTGTCAGCTCTTTGGGGAAATAAAATAGCGTATCAAAAATGGGCAGGTGGGTAGAATGCACGGGTGCTGTGGGTCACTGGACAGCAAAGAAACACTAACTTAGTATTCCAGACACTTTTAGGATGCCACAAAAAGTGTCAGCTCTTTGGGGAAATAAAATAGCGTGGCAAAAATGGGCAGATGGGTAGAATGCACGGGTGCTGTAGGTAGCAGGACAGCAAAGGAACACAAACTTAGTATTCCAGACACTTTTAGGATGCCACAAAAAGTGTCAGCTCTTGGGGAAATAAAATAGTGTAGCAAAAATGGGCAGGTGGGTAGAATGCACGGGTGCTGTGGGTCACTGGACATCATAGGAACACTAACTTAGTAATCCAGACACTTTTAGGATGCCCCAAAAAGTGTCAGCTCTTTGGGGAAATAAAATAGCGTGGCAAAAATGGGAAGGTGGGTAGAATACACGGGTGCTGTGGGTCACTGGACAGCAAAGGAACACTAACTTAGTATTCCAGACACTTTTAGGATGCCCCAAAAAGTGTCAGCTCTTTGGGGAAATAAAATAGCGTGGCAAAAATGGGCAGGTGGGTAGAATGCACGGGTGCTGTAGGTAGCAGGACAGCAAAGTAATACTAACTTAGTATTCCAGACACTTTTAGGATGCCACAAGAAGTGTCAGCTCTTTGGGGAAATAAAATAGCGTGCCAAAAATGGGCAGGTGGGTAGAATGCACGGGTGCTGTAGGTAGCAGGACAGCAAAGGAAACCTCACTTTCTATCCCTGCTAATGAAAAAATGCAGCAAGGAATTGCCTGAGCTGAGGTAGCCAGACGCTGTTATCTAAAGCCCTGCACAGCATTAGCACGGACCTGCCTAGCAGCTATGGCTATGAACACCTGTAAATCAGCCCTGAAACGGGCTGAAATAACCAGTAGTCCCTAATCCCTAAAGCACTGTGTAGATTGCACTGTATCTCTATAGCGCACACAGCAGCAGCAGCAGCGGGAGCGGTGACTGTCACCCACACGCAGCAGAGAGATAATGGCAGTGATGGGGTAAATGGCCGTGTCTTATAAGGCAAGGACATGTGACATGCACAGCCTATGAAACATGTCCTTGCTTGTCTGGCAAAATCCACTTAGCTGTGTGTGTGTCTGTAATTGGCTGACAGCCTGGCCCGCCCCACTGTACGAGCGGTTAGGGAAACAAATAAACAAATGGCGATCGGCATTCTCTCAGCACTCAGCAGCAGCTATGATCTAAACCCCATCCCCCCGCACACTATACGCTGAATTTTGATAATAGCGTGATTCACAGTGACTCACACTATTACAGTGAAAAGCCAGCTAGTAACTAGCTAGGCTTTTTGTTCATCGAACCGTTCTCGAATATTACTCAAACTGTCGAACTTTTAGCAAAAGGCTTGAGTTCGTCGAACGATTCGAACACCCCCCAAAATCACTTGAACATGAAATTGGCAAACCTCAAACCTCGAACATAGCTCATCTCTACTCTTCACTTTTATCTTGCAGGGGTGAAGACGTTCAACAAGAACGGAGCGCTGCATCCTTTAACTTTTCAGCTGCCGTGCCAGCCCCCACCTGCTGTGCCGATGGCCTCCTCCAGGGAACATGAGGACGTTCAACAGGGGTGACCGGGTTCAAACAGTTAACTTTTAACTTCAAACTTGTAACTTTTCATAGGTAGACTTACGGGTTCCGGTCACTTTAGGGCTAGGCATTCCCGGGGTACTCACTAGCAAAGTGCCCAGGCAGCTCACAGTGCTGGCAAACTGGTATGATCACACGACCAACAGCAGACGGCGCTTCATTCTAGGAGGTGGACTCTGCCTCCATCTCGAATACCTCTAGCGTATGGTACGCCCGGGACGACAAAGCCATTCTGTACCCATTTCCACTGCTTTGTTAGATATATTCTGCTGCCGGGGTGCTGGTACTGGAGTTACTGTCGTCTGTCTCCTCTGATTCCGATCCCGCGGCCCCAAGGTTTTCTGGGCCAGGTGCCGCCTCCGTTGTGGCCGAGCGTACTGCCGGCGCCGACATCGTCACTGCTGGACCTGCAGGCTCCACCGCCTGTGCGACCGAAGCGGGAGCCGCCACGTTTCCGTCATCTGCCACATCTGCAGGCGGCGCTACTTCAACGGCAGACGCTACTCCGCCATCCGGATTAGAAGCGGACATCTTCCCGTTTCTCCCCCTTGGTCTTTTGCAAGCACTCCCTTGTGCAGCAGGTTAGTTTCGTTTTCGGCCTCAGGGTCTTCCTTCCGGCCGTGTTCCCAGGGGGCGGGACTTCAACTTCACTCCCTTTCTCAGGGGAGAAGACGCTGGGCTGTAGTTTTTCGCACCAAAAAATGGCGGTAAAATGGCAACTTCTGGAAATTTTTCAACGGATCACCGCTGATTGTCCAAATCAAGGCGCACTTCCACCAGGTAGGTAGATGGTTTACTATCCTGTTCGTGACGCCAGGCTTTGGGGTGTGCCGCCCCCACGCCTGTAGCAGCCGAGCTGCTCGGATCCGGACCCGCTGTGTGGTTCGAGGGATCCTCCAGACCCAGGGGTCACGCAGACACGCCAAATGAAAAGGGGGATGTATTTGTACGGCCTTGGCTGTATTCAGTTCGTGACGGCACCAATGGTGTGTGGTGAAGTGGGACACCACCGCTGCTGCTGTGGGACACCCAGGGGAGATGTAGTGGCAGCTGGATGTTAACCCCTCCGTGGGTAGGGATGGTTGCCCCGGGACCCAGTGTCTCTGTGCAGGGTATGGCGATGGCAAGGGATTGCACGCCCGGACATATCGGGGGATGTTTGGTTACTCACAATTAAATGAATCACATGAGTCTTTTGGTAAACCAAGGTGCTGGTGGCCGGCCGCTGCAGCCGGTTGTACTCCGGTCCCCCACCCGGGCTGGTGGTCGCCGTCTTTTCCCTCTGCACTGTGTTTGCTTGTGTTGGACTTCCCGGTATGGAACATGGGAGTCCGCTCCCGGCTTTTTGTGTACTTGAGGAGACGTGCCCGCTGACGCTGACCCATTGGATCTATGGGCCCTGGCGGTTGCCCTATCCCTCTCTGTGGGTGGTTGTCTGCTTTTGGGACTTTGGTTGGGACAGGACCTATAATCCTGCCTTCAATCGGTTGATTAGCTAGGCCGTTGGTTCCGGTCCTGGCTTCAGGGTGTGAGTACCCCCTCTGTGCATGGTTTCCGGGTCGGGTCTCTGGTGTCGGTTGGCGGGCTCCAACCCTGTCCCGGTACACCTCGGATCTCCAGCTGTCTTCCCACCGTCTTCCACCTAGCCAAGGTACCAGGGCTCCAACCCTGGCACCGTTCAACTTAAGCTTCTCCTCTGCTGGAGCTACACCTAGCTACACCTAACTTGAACTCTAAACTCAATCTACTCGAGCTGAATTGAACTGTATTCAACTCTCTGTTTTCCCGCACTGGGCTGTCTAGACCCTTAGGTGGGCATTTCCTAACCGCCTGGTCCCGCCCACTGGTGTGCCTGTCTTGCCCTGAGGGGGGTGACTAGGGTTTCAGGTCGGCTGTATGTAACCCAGTGAGGGAAGGTGATATGCGGGGGCCTATGTGTGACTACCTGGTTTTGCCAGGGCGTCACAAAAGCAAGATGGAAGGATAAAATGTAATTTTACTTTTTCTCACAGAAATGTTACTTTAGCACCTTTTTTTATTTGCACAAAGGTAGCAGCATAAAATGGACCATACAATTTATTGTGAAATTTCTCCTGAGAAGGCTGATACCCCATATGTAGTGGAAATCAACTGTTTAGGCGCACAGCATGGCTCGGAGGGGAAAGAGAACCATTTAACTTTTGAAATACAAAATCATCTGGAATTGATAGCCGGTGCCATGTCGCATTTGCTGAGCCCCTGATGTGCCTAAACAGTGGAAACTCACCACAAGTGACCACATTTTGAAATCTAGACGTCTAAAGGAATTTATCTATATGTGTAATGAGCACCATGAACCCCCAGGTGCTTCACAGAATTTTATAACATTGAGCTGTGAAAATAAAAAAATACAATTTTTCTCCACAATAATGTTGATTTAGCACCACATTTTATATTTTCACAAGGGTAACAGGAAAAAATCATCCTACATCATACAATTTGTTGTGTAATTTTTCCTGAGTATGCTGATAACCCATATGTGGTAGAAAACTACTGTTTGGGTCCATAACAGGGTTCGGAAGGGAAGAGGCACCATTTTGGTTGAAATAGATTGCAAACACCATGTCGGATTTGAAGAGCCCCTGACATGCAAAAAAAGCAGAAGCCTCAACAAGTGACTTTATTTTGGAAACTACACCTCTCAAGGAATTCATAAAGGGAATTAATGAGCATTTTTATATTTTCAGGTGATTCCCACGATTATATAACTTTGGGCTGAGTAAATGGAGATTACCATTTTTTATTTTTTTAAAAAATATCTCTACAGTTTTTTTTAAACTTTTTTTACTCTTTAATGTTGTCCCAGGATGGGACATTAACTTTCATAGTTACATAGGTTGAAAAAATACCTAGATCCATCTAGTTCTACCTTCCTCCACCAATTATATATTTTATCACTAAATCATTTATAACCAATTTACCTGCTCTGATCGCTGATCTAATGCGCTGCAATGCTTTTACATTGCAGGGCAACAGATCAATGACTGGTACACAATTAGAAGGTGTGTCATGTCCTGCTCAAGGCAGGACATCAAATGCCTCTATACCTGGGTCATCCTGCAGCCATTTTTCAACCCAGGGTCACTATAGAGACCATCAGCACAATGCGATCACAAATGTGTTGTGTACATTGGAGCAGAGAGGGAGCCCCCTCCCTCTACAAACCTATATCAGAGGGGTTAAATGCGCATGAATGGTGCTAGCACCTATCGTGAGCTATGATACATAGCTGACGCCTGCAGGTGATCTCACCGGTGACGTATGTGAGCTGGCATGATTATACCACCATACATGTACTGCGGTTTGTGAAAACGTACATGCACTGGAGATATCGTGTAGGTGTTAAAGTAGTACTCCCATCAAAAATGTTATCCTCTTAATATACTGCAATCATCATATTATATAGCACTGTGTACTTACAATTACTCCTTTTTCCTTTCTATCCTTTTAATTCTTCAGTTTTCCAATTAGTTTTATGGCATCACTTGATTAAAAATGGACCAGCTGAATAATTTTAAGCTCTATGAAGCTACATGTAGTCTTTTTTCCTTGTAGGAGTCATCACTTCAAAAGTTCCTGGTAGGGGTGAGGAGGCAAGCAGCTGCATCAGGAGTTGATCCATGCAAGGAAAGAGACGCCTGTTTCTACATTGAGCAGCGAAAAGTGAAGTATTTACTGGGTAGAATGGCAAAATAATCCATTATAAGAGCATAGTGCTATATAATATGATGACTGCAATATACCGTAATCAGAGTGTCATTGTCTATATTCGCAAAGATTTGTGCTGCTTGATGAGTGAATTTAGAAATACTTGCATCAAGACCAAGTTTGCTTGAATTATTAAGACCTCAAGCTCTATACAACATTTAAAGAATTTGATTACGACCCTCTAACGAGACTTTTAATTGTTTTAATTCCCTTTCATGGGTTTCTAGTGATCTGCATTCATTTTCTCACTCTATCATTCTAACTGTTTTTAGTGCATGTCTCACATAATAAGGGTATGTGCACACGCTGCAGATTTGGTGCAGAAATTTTCTGCATGAAATCTGCACCTTCTGGCAAAAAAATCAACCAAAACCGCATGGATTTTGGTGTATTTTTCAGTGTGTTTTTGTGCCATGCATTTTTTTTATTAAGTCAATGGGTGGAAGATCTAAAAACGCAGGAAAAACACACTAACAATTGATATGCTGCATATTATTTTCTGCACCAAATCTGCCAGTAATTTCAGAATTCTCATTGACTTTGCTGGCATGAAGAGAGACATGCATATTTTGGCAGAAACTGAACCAAAACTGCATAAAAAAACTGCATCAAAAACGCACCGTACGCATGTATGGGGTTATATCTACAAATAGGGTATGCTTTGCCTTTAAAAGAAAGTACCCCTGTTCCAGTTCCCATGGACTGGCTGGCTGAGCCAGCACTTCTTGTTTCCCTTCCTGTATAGCTGAACTCTTAGTTTGGTATGACTGAAAAGAGTGGGAAAAGGAAAGGAGTAGGGTATGTGAAAGACAGGGACAAGTGTGTGAGTCGCAGGACATGTAGAAGACAGGAGCCATCCGGTGAAAAAGCTTGGAGGACTACGGTGTTGGAAGAATTACGAGACCGTTACTAGAGCCTTAGGCTATGTGCCCACGCTAGAATGTCCCTGCGGATTTTTTTGCCTGAAAATCCGCGACTTTCGCGGCAAATCCGCACTCGCGGATTTGCCGCGGATTTACCGCGGATTTTGATGCGGATTTTTTTTTTTTTTTTTTCCCCATTCAAAGCCAAAAATCCGCACCAAATCTGCACCAAACAATTGACATGCTGCAGATTTTTCCGGATCAAAATCCGCGGCAAATCCGCAGCGGAAAAATCCGCAGCATGGGCACAGCATTTCCAAAATGCCATTGAAATGGCTTGGAAGTGCTGCTGCTGCAGATTTTCGGCAAATCCGCGGCAAATCCGCGGCAAAATCCGCGGTAAATCCGCGGTAAATCCTGTAGCGTGGGCACATAGCCTTACTGTAGCCGGACCGTGGTTGACCCCTAATGCACGGGTGTGAATACCGAACCGAGTAGAGGATATCCCCAAGGCTGGCAAAGCTCAATCTAGGAGGCGGAAGGGAGACCATCCCACGACAGAGGAGGAGTTCCTTGCCCCGCTTGGAGAAGTGCACATCAACGCCATCACTGAGACTGAAACCCTAGGAGTTGGACTGATTCCTCTTTAGCAGTACCATTCGTCAAAACTGTGTGCGCACTTTGTAGGGCATAGTGTAGGCCTCATCAGCCAGAGTGCAGCATCTGCGCGGCCCAGTTAGTGGAGGCCAGTTTGGTTGTAGTGTAGCGTATTAATTGTATTGCTGAATTTGTTCCGTTACTTAAGGGTGCTTTACACGCTGCGACATTGCTAGCGATAGCTAGCGATGTCGCGAGCGATAGCACCCGCCTCCGTCGTTCGTGCGACATGTAGTGATCTCTGCCGTAGCGAACAATATCGCTACGGCAGCATCACACACACATACCTGTTCAGCGACGTCGCTGTTGCTGCCGAACAATCCCTCTTTCAAGGGGGAGGTGAGTTCGGCGTCACAGCGACATCACAGTGGCGTCACAAAACGGCCGCCCAATAGAAGAGGAGGGGAGGAGATGAGCGGCCGGAACATGCCGCCCACCTCCTTCCTTCCTCTTTTCCGATGGACGCAGGAAGGATGATGTTCGTCGTTCCTGCGGTGTTACACACAGCGATGTGTGGTGTCGTAGGAATGATGAACAGCCTGCGGAATGAAACACCAACGACATTATGATTTGGAGCGACGTGTCAACGATCAACGATTTTTGCCGTTTTTGCGATCTTTGATCGTCGCTCCTAGCTGTCACACGCTGCGACGCCGGATGTGCGTCACAAACACCGTGACCCCGACGATATATCGTTAGCGATGTCGCAGCGTGTAAAGCACCCTTTAAAGTCTTGTAATTCTTATTGTTCCGAGTAATATTCCCCTGACTGCTTTTACCGTCGTTGTTTGTCTCTCCTGTCAATAAAGCAAACCCTTGTTTTCTGTGACCTCATCTTGCTTTATGTAGTTGTATTCTTCACTGCGGTGGTCCGCCGGCCATCGCTACACCCTTATAGTACCTCACTCATTCAACGGATGTCAAAAGAGTGCCACTTGGTCTACATTGAGATGGTTCACATTCTTTTTTCTCTGCTTCAAGGAATAACGCAGTCTTTGGAGAAGGTTCTTGAATACTTTTACACATACCTTTGCATATAATTTGAACTAAAATCTATGTGCAGTAGCATGAAGCTATGTGTTAAGTTACTCTATCAGTGATCCTGAAAACAAATTAGCTATTTCTCCTTTAACAGCATATCTTAAAAATAAAATCTGCAGAACGCGAGCCTGAGTTAGGAAGCCAAGTACAGATATATCATGCATTATTTTAGCTACTAGGTGATCAGTCTGCCAGACTTGTAAATAAATCAGTCAAACAACAAATACTGTGCACGTATGCATGAAAACCAATGTGCCGTTCCTTTTATTTCAGAACGCCAGTATTCATCAACCAGATCAATATATATATATATGTCTGGCACAGTGACATTTTACAGGCCAATCTTCTCAGACTGGAGCAAGTCTTCATTTTTCACAACCCTGCTTCCGTGTGCTCTAACTTACAGAACAGAGGGTCATGTTGGATCATAAAACCTGGTAGCTGCAAAAACATCACTGCTTTAGTGCTCCACAGGAGTCCCAGACTTCAGTCATCAAAGACTGTAACGGAGGCCAGAGTTTAAAAATACGCCTTCTAAATGCTGCTGAGAGGAGGTAATGAGCCATAGATTACTGAAATTTCACTATTTTTGTCTTCCTCTCTGCAGTTGAACAAGTACTTAATACTTTTAGAAACAATACAGATGCTTTTTGTGGAAACTCTTTTGCTAAATTATTCATAAAAGGTAGCTTCTGTCTCTATGGTTGGCTTGAGGGCAACATAATAATCTGTATACTTCATCCTATAAGGAAATTTTTAGAGCTCTGATTCCCTACATGAAATCAAAATTGAAGCCTATGTTGCTATCAACAAGGCAAATCATCATGGTAAGATTTTTTTTTACTTTCTTTCTTCCTTTTTTCTCTCCCAAGTATTCTTTTAATGTCTTTTTAGAAAAATGTAAAGTGATCGCAACATTTCAATATGGATTTTCACATACCTAGGTCTTCACAGCGACTGACTTTGCACAAAGGGTTATTCCAATCATTTAAACTTATTGCTTAGCATAAAAGATAGGTGATGTCTTTTGACGTGCCCACGGGGTCTTGGGAGTTACTCGTCACCGAGCCGGTGACGGTTTGGGATGTCACAGCGGCCTGGCTCGGTTTCGCGACCCCGGCAGTGTCAATAAAGATGGGGATGGGGATGATGGGAGTAGTTATTCGTGACGCTACCTTGGTATGTGTTAGGGCCAGATGGATGGGCAGACCCGGGAGGTGGATCCACTGGACCGAACTCCCCGAAGAGGGAACGGAGTCCGGTAGCCGGAGCACTTTAGGTAGCAGAACAGTCCGTGCACTTAGAACACAATGGAGGAGTCCCTGGGACCACGGGGTCACTGATGGTGGTCCGGGTGACGGAGCTCAGGTTCGGAAGCCGGGATGATGTCAGGCGGGGTCCGGAACCGTTGGAGCGAGATGGCGGGTCACCGCAGGGAACCGGGATGGTACGGACTGTCAGGATGGTAGATAGGCAGCGTTCGGGGTTTGAGATACAGCAGGACCGGATGGCAATGCAGGATCGGCTCTAAAAGAGAGAGAGGTAAGTATCTCACAGGAACACAAGGAGACCTGACTCCTAGCTTGGGAAACACGAAGAACAGGCCCCGCCCCCTTGGACATTAATCCCCTTTATACCCTGTACCTGTGTGCATCATTTCCTGTCAGTGGACATTGGCCCTTTAAGAAAGGGTCAGTGACCGCGCGCGCGCCCTAATGCGCATGCGCGCGGCCCGGGTGCCAGAAGCCAGGGCAGGAAGCTGAGAGGAGGAAGCAGCAGAGCCGGCCAGGGGCTGGGAAGCCGACGGGCGCCGGGAGCGGGGACCAGGAGGCCTGGGAAGCGCGGCAAATGGAGGCTGGAGAGCGGGGAGCATGGCAGGTGAGCCGGGGAGCGGAGCAGAGGACCCGGGGAGCGTGACAGTACCCCCCCCACGCCCCCTTCCCCGCAACCGGGACAGGAAGGCACGGATCAGCGGAGTACCCACATTCTCCCTGGGCTCCCAGGACCTATCCTCAGGACCATACCCTGCCCAGTCCACCAGGAAGAACTGTCGGCCTCGTACGGTCTTCATGGCCACGATATCCCTTACCGCATAGATGTCGTCCTCAGCAATAGGAGGAGGAGCCGGACTGGCAGCAGCGGAGAAGGGACCAAGGACAACCGGCTTGAGCAGGGAGACGTGGAAGGAGTTGGGTATCCTCATCGTGGCCGGAAGCTGCAGTTTGTAGGAGACCTCATTGATCTTGCCGATGACTTTAAACGGTCCGATGTAGCGAGGTCCCAGCTTGTAGGATGGTAACTTCAATCGGACGTACTTGGAAGCAAGCCAGACGAGATCTCCCGGAGAGAAACATGGAGGATCCAAACGTCTCTTGTCCGCGTGTCTCTTCATCCGCAGGGATGCACGTGCAAGGGACGCCTTAACTGAGTCCCAAATGGTTGTAAAGTCACGGAGTACTGCATCAGCAGCAGGGATGTCCGAGGAAGAGGATACAGGCAATGGGACAGACGGCTGAAGTCCGTAGACGACATGGAAGGGAGAACAGGAGGAGGACTCACTGACGTGGTGATTATGGGAGAATTCAGCCCAAGGAAGAAGTGTGGACCAATCGTCATGATGGGCGTTGACGTAGTGACGTAAGAAAGAAGTCAATATCTGATTGACCCGTTCCACTTGGCCGTTCGACTGAGGATGGTAGGCAGAAGAAAAGTCCAGCGTTACTCCCAGATGTTTACAGAGAGCCCTCCAGAAGCGGGAGGTGAACTGAGTTCCTCTGTCGGACACGATGTGTGATGGAAAGCCGTGCAAGCGGAAGATGTGATGTATATAGGCGTCCGCGAGTTCCTGGGCAGAGGGCAGTCCAGCCATTGGGACGAAATGGGCCATTTTAGAGAACCGATCCACCACGACCCATATGACTGTGTGTCCGGAGGACAATGGCAAGTCCGTAATAAAGTCCATCGCAATGTGTTGCCAGGGAACTGAGGGTATGGGCAGAGGCAGTAGACGGCCATATGGCAGGTGTTTGGGCGTCTTGTTCCTGGCACAAGAAGAGCAAGCAGAGACAAAAGAGGCGACGTCCGTGCGAAGGGATGGCCACCAGTAATGACGTACAATCGCACTCCATGTTCTCTTCTTACCAGCATGACCGGCTGTTTTCGAGGCATGGCCCCAGTGTAGCACTTTATGCCTGTCTGTCTCAGAGACATAGGTCTTCCCGGGCGGTATCTGGGCCAGGGTGACAGGAGCCACCGGAATAATCTTACTTGGACAGACGATGGGTTGGGATGTCTCCTCTTCCTGCTCCATGGCCATGAAAGACCTAGACAAGGCATCAGCGCGTACATTCTTGTCCGCTGGTCGGAAATGAAGCTGGAAATCGAACCGGGCAAAGAACAAGGACCACCTGGCTTGCCGGGGGTTCAGTCGCTGAGCAGACCGCAGGTATTCCAGGTTTTTGTGGTCCGTGTAAATAATGACGGGGTACACTGCTCCTTCCAGAAGATAGCGCCATTCCTCCAGAGCCAGTTTGACTGCCAATAGCTCTCGATCACCGATGGTGTAATTGCGTTCAGGGGCGGAGAAGCTCTTGGAGAAGAAACCGCAAGTCACCATCTTCCCGGAGGAGGACTTCTGCATGAGCACTGCTCCGGCTCCTGAGGAGGAGGCATCCACCTCCAAGGTGAACTGGCGGTTTAACTCTGGACGGTGGAGTACAGGAGAGGAGGCAAAGGCTCGCTTTAGAGAGCCAAACGCGGCGTCGGCCGCAGGTGACCAGTCCTTTGGATTAGCCCCCTTCTTGGTCAAGGCGGAGAGAGGAGCAGTCAGAGCAGAGAAGTGAGGAATGAACTGGCGGTAATAATTGGCGAATCCCAGAAAACGTTGGATTGCCTTCAGTCCAGAAGGAGGAGGCCAGTTGAGAATGGCAGAGACCTTCTTTGGGTCCATCTGCAGTCCGGTCTCGGTGATGAGGTAACCCAGGAAGGGGAGAGAAGACTGTTCGAAGACACACTTCTCGTACTTGGCGTACAGACGATTCTCTCTCAGTCTTTGTAGAACCAGTTGCACGTTCTCTCGGTGGGTCTGGAGGTCCGGAGAGAAGACAAGGATGTCATCCAGGTATACCACCACACAGACGTAGAGAAGGTCCCGGAACACGTCGTTCACTAATTCTTGGAAGACGGCTGGTGCGTTACACAGGCCGAAGGGCATCACGCAGTATTCATAGTGCCCATCACGAGTGTTGAACGCGGTCTTCCATTCGTCCCCCGAGCGAATACGGACCAAGTTGTAGGCACCCCGAAGATCCAACTTGGTGAAGACACGAGCTCCTCTGAGCCGATCAAACAATTCGGGGATGAGCGGCAGGGGGTACTTGTTTTTTACGGTAATTTGGTTCAATCCCCGGTAGTCTATGCATGGTCGTAGGTCGCCCTCTTTCTTCTTTACGAAGAAGAAGCCAGCTCCAGCAGGAGAGGAGGATCTCCGAATGAATCCCTTAGCCAGGCTCTCTGTGATGTATGTAGACATGGCCCTTGTTTCGGCTGGAGACAATGGATATATCCTTCCTCGAGGTGGTGTAGTTCCCGGGAGCAGGTCAATGGCACAATCGTAAGGACGATGTGGCGGAAGTACCTCTGACTCCTTCTTATCAAAGACGTCCACGAAGGACCAATAGGCTGAGGGTAGTCCCGGTAGGGTCTCAGGTACCGGAGGTCGCCGGATGGGTTTTATGGTCTTCAGACAGGTGTCATGGCAAGAAGACCCCCATCGAGTGATATCGCCAGTGCCCCAGCTGACTGAAGGTTCGTGTGTCCGCAACCAAGGAAGGCCCAGCAGGATTTGATGTGACATGTGAGGGAGGACGTAGAGAGCGATGTTCTCGGTGTGCAGAGCACCGATACGCAGTTCAAGCGGCTTGGTGATCCAGGAGATGGTGTCAGAGAGGGGTCTCCCATCCACAGAGGCAATCACAAGAGGTTTGGCGAGTGGAGTAACAGGCACCTGGTATTTGTCCACCGTGGCCTGCTGGATGAAATTGCCTGCTGCCCCAGAATCGAGGTACGCCTCAGCCGTAAACCGCGTCTCTCCCGTTGTCACTTGCACAGTCCATGTAACCGGGTCTGAGAGAGTCCCAGCACCTAGGGTGGCCTCTCCTACCAACCCTAGGCTTTGGAGTTTCCCGGCCTCTCTGGACAGGCGCGTAGCAGGTGTGTGCCCTCTCCGCAGTAGAAGCAGAGACCCTTGGCGAGTCGCTCTGCTCGACGTTGTTCAGACTGTCGCACACGGTCGATCTGCATGGGCTCATGGACGGAGGCACCAGAGGTCGTTGACTGGAGTACGGTGGGCTTCTGTGGAGGAGAGGCATGCCTTACCGGACGTCTCTCACGGGACACCTCTTTGGACCGCTCCTGAAAGCGAATGTCCACTCGAGTCGCTAGGGTAATCAGGGCGTCCAGGGTGGACGGTACGTCACGTCCAGCCAGCTCATCTTTGATTCGACCTGAGAGTCCTTCCCAGAAGGCGGCGGTTAGGGCCTCGTTATTCCACCCGAGTTCCGAGGCCAAGGTGCGGAAACGGATGGCGTATTGACCCACCGTCAGAGTTCCTTGACGTAACCGGAGAAGAGATGAAGCAGACGCGGAGGCGCGTCCTGGCTCGTCAAAGGTGCCGCGAAAGGCCTGCAGGAACTCTTGGAGGTTCTTGGTCATAGGGTCCTCCTTCTCCCACAAGGGGTTCATCCACGCCAGTGCCTCGCCCTCTAGGTGAGACATTATGAAGGCGACCTTGGCTTGGTCGGAGGCAAACAAATGCGTCAGCTGCGTGAAATGAAAGGAGCATTGGTTTATAAACCCCCTTCAGGTCTTGGGATCTCCGGCGTACCGGGGTGGTGAAGCCAAACGAAGTCTGGAAGCATCCGAAGAGGCTGCCACGGGAGCGGGAGCCGTGGATTGACTAGTGGAGACCCGGGGCGCTGAAGATGTGACCGAGGCTTGTAGCGTGTTCAGGCGGGCGTCCACGGAAGTCATAAAGTTCAGCATGCGGGTCTGGACTTCACGCTGGCGTTGGAGTTCCTCTTGCAAGGCCGCTAGTGCTTCGGCGGGATCCATGGCCTGTTCTTACTGTTAGGGCCAGATGGATGGGCAGACCCGGGAGGTGGATCCACTGGACCGAACTCCCCGAAGAGGGAACGGAGTCCGGTAGCCGGAGCACTTTAGGTAGCAGAACAGTCCGTGCACTTAGAACACAATGGAGGAGTCCCTGGGACCACGGGGTCACTGATGGTGGTCCGGGTGACGGAGCTCAGGTTCGGAAGCCGGGATGATGTCAGGCGGGGTCCGGAACCGTTGGAGCGAGATGGCGGGTCACCGCAGGGAACCGGGATGGTACGGACTGTCAGGATGGTAGATAGGCAGCGTTCGGGGTTTGAGATACAGCAGGACCGGATGGCAATGCAGGATCGGCTCTAAAAGAGAGAGAGGTAAGTATCTCACAGGAACACAAGGAGACCTGACTCCTAGCTTGGGAAACACGAAGAACAGGCCCCGCCCCCTTGGACATTAATCCCCTTTATACCCTGTACCTGTGTGCATCATTTCCTGTCAGTGGACACTGGCCCTTTAAGAAAGGGTCAGTGACCGCGCGCGCGCCCTAATGCGCATGCGCGCGGCCCGGGTGCCAGAAGCCAGGGCAGGAAGCTGAGAGGAGGAAGCAGCAGAGCCGGCCAGGGGCTGGGAAGCCGACGGGCGCCGGGAGCGGGGACCAGGAGGCCTGGGAAGCGCAGCAAATAGAGGCTGGAAAGCGGGGAGCGTGGCAGGTGAGCCGGGGAGCGGAGCAGAGGACCCGGGGAGCGTGACAGTATGTGGCTAATATGGGAGCCCTGTGGTAGATTGTAATGCAGCTCGGGTGTTGCAGCTCTCCACAGGTAGAGCTAGGCCCCAGGGAGGATGATACTAATAGTAGTCTATTGCAGGAGCGCAGGGCTGGTGGTACAGGAAGAAGGGGAGCGACACAGAGATTGCAGGCAAAGTTATTCTACTCACTGTAAGGTCGTCACCCTTGGAGTGTCGGTCTCCACTGTGATGGGCTCCAGCCGATGCCGGATAGTTCGGAGGCCAGAACTAGTGTTGCAGATGTGGCGCCCTGGACAAGCCAGGACGTCACAGGTACTGCAACAACATACCCCACACCCCGGCTAGGCACATCAAAGTCAGACAAAAATCCTTGTTGCCTCCCTCCAGGGGCTGATGTCCACACCAGGGGGTGGAGCCAGGTGGTTGGCCCCACCCACCAAGAAGTTCACAGTCCTGCAGGTGGGAAAAGGAAGAGAGAGTAGGACAGTGCAGTTTAGAGAGTTGAAGAGTGAAGTGGTAGTGGAGCAGACTGACGGTGTCCGGGTGCGTGGCCCGGGCACATACAGCAAGGTTGGCAGACGGTGGTGACCGTCTGCAGGAGGGGCTGATTGACGTGAACCGTAAGGACCGGGGACGGGCGGTGGCCCGCCGGTACCGGATCGGGGAGCGAAGAGAAGCCAGCACCATTTGCCAGGGCCTACGGCCCCCGAACAGGCTTGGAGTCGCCATAAAACCTGTCAAATCCGTTAGCGAAGGGAACCTCCGGGGTTTCCCAGCAGTCAAGACCCGATTAAAGGCAACCGCTCAAACCGTGAAGGGAAATACAGTCACCGCCAAGGCTACAGTTCCCAGGGCCAGAGCCTGCGGGCAAAAGGGGCTCCCTCAGCATCCATCCAAGCTGGGGAGTGGGTTACCGGTGGGAAGCCATCGGAACCGAGAACATAATACAGGTGCAGGGAAAGGCAGTCACCGCCAACCTACCGGGAGAAGAACCACCGCAGCCATCTGTGGGACCCGTCCATCCAGCCGTTTGTTTTACCGGAGACTTTGTATTCATCATTGGCTGAGTGAGTACCACCGTGCCGTGCGGCACCGCGCTGCCCCCGCGACCCTGCACCTCACCAGGCCCCGTAACCCACCTGCCATTCCTCCCTCACCGGGCCCCAGGACAACCAACCCCCCTACCCACGGAGGGGAAAAACAACATCTAAGCTGCTCCCTTTCATCGCTCCCGGGATCCCCGTCCAGAGCAGCGGTGGTGTCACAACCTCACCACAACCGTGGGTGGCGTCACGGACAATAAATCCCCAAAACTATTCCCCTTTTCACTCACGGGTGAGGAGCGCCGCTCGAGTCCCCGGATCCGGCCCACCGCTTGAGCCACCAAGCAGCAAGCGAAGCAGCAGCAGTGCCGGACCCGAGCGTGGTGAGCGCAGCGTCCCCTCCACGCCCGCGACAACTTAGCATCACGAACAGGATCTCACCGCTCTGCCGTCTGGTAGAGGTGCGCCTTGTGACCGCCGGAGGTGTCCGGCCGAAAATTTTGAGAAGCCGCCATTTTGGGCGCGAAAAGTCCCCGCTCGAGCGTCTCCTCGAGCAGTGGAGGCGCGAAAGCCGAAACCCCGCCCCTGTAGAGGAGGAGCCGGAAAAAGACTAAGGGGGACGGAAACAAGATGTCTGCGCCCGACGGAGCCGCTGGAGGAGCGGCGGTCGCAGCCGCAGTGGCACCCATGGATGGGAATGGGCCCGCCCAGGTCCCGACCGCACTGGCGGGGGGCGCCGCGGCCCCAGCTCTCACTCAGGTGATGCCGTTCTCCTTGCCCTATGTGCCCTGAGCTATCTGGCTGCCGCAGTACGATGGGAAACCTGACGCGTTGCAGGTCTTCCGGAAGAAGTCGAAGGCTGAGCCCGTCAGCGAAGATACACCGGAGGCACCTGTGACCGTGCCTGGCCCCGTACCGCCTCCAGCAGCCCGTCTCGTGCAGGAGGAGGCGGAGGTTCAGCGGGAGAGGACCCCTGTACCCGTTCCCCATGCCTCGGCTGAGGCCGCGCCGGGTCGCCGCTGTAAGGCAGCACCCCAGGCCATGACACCGCGCGACCTGCCGCCCAGAACGCTAGTAGTGGGCAGTGTGAAGGAGGTCTCGCGGGGCCCGATCCACGCGCAGGGGCCCACCGTAGCCCCTTACTGGGACAGGGAACAGAACCCGCTGGGCCAGGAAATCGCGGAGAGGGAGAGGAGGAAGGCGGAGCTGGTAGCCCGCACGATTAGAGAAAAGGAGAGCCTCCGCCAGGCCACCTTCCACGTACGGGGTCCAATCTATGAGGGGCAAGTGAGGAGGTTTGACGTCCGTCGGGGGTACGGATTCATATATGAGCCGGGCCTGGAGGCCGAAGTCTTTATAGCCCGACGGGACGTCAATGCCAACCTGCCGGAGGACCACCCGGGCCGCAACCTGATGCCGGGGGATTTGGTCCAGTACACTACTAGGCATTGCGGGGAGAGGGGTTGGTTTGCTCTGGACGCTAAGCTGAGGGGCAGTCAAGAGGCCCGAGTACCAGCCCAGCACCCTTTTCCGGCCAACACCGTGGATTTGAAGTGAGTCAGCGGTCCACCGTTGCCAGTAGTTGTCCCCGTTGGGACCATCAGTACCGTGTTAAAAGTGTTTGAATTATAAGATTAAATCAACTGAAGAAGTTATCTGATTGGAACCGTGATTGAACCGGCCGTTGCCGGCAACTAGTCCCCGTAGGGACTTTCTGCAACCGTTGCGTAAGGAACTGCTTACGGACAAGCCCGAGAACTTGCAGGGCAACCACAAACTTGTGAGATGTAAATATTTGGCTTAAACCGTTACCGCCTCCGGAGAGGCAGATTTGGAGGATGGGCCTGGAGGAAAGGGATGGCCCAGGCCCGCCACTACCGTAACTGGTGGCGATCCTCCGGGGGTTCAGGGGTCCCCATGGATGCGGGTCCCCTGAAAGAGACCGTACCCGCTCGGGCAACTTGGTTCTGGACTGGGGTCAAGGGGTGCTGCACACTTCTTAGGGGCAGCATCAGGGCCAGGTTGTTTGGGTGGGAGAAGAGCGGAAGCCGTACCGTTTAATAAACATATATCGTTAGCAACGTTTAAGAATGTGCCTCCCGTTATGGGAAGTTTGACTAAAACTGCTTGTGTTTTAAATGTTTTTACTCTTTTGCAGTTAACCAAAATAAAACCGGTGATGGACGGGCAGCCTGCGGATGGTCTGCATTTTACTTAGGGGAAATGTGGCGCCCTGGACAAGCCAGGACGTCACAGGTACTGCAACAACACAACCCACACCCCGGCTAGGCACATCAAAGTCAGACAAAAATCCTTGTTGCCTCCCTCCAGGGGCTGATGTCCACACCAGGGGGTGGAGCCAGGCAGTTGGCCCCACCCACCGAGGAGTTCACAGTCCTGGAGGCGGGAAAAGGAAGAGAGAGTAGGACAGTACAGTTTAGAGAGTTGAAGAGTGAAGTGGTAGTGGAGCAGACTGACTGTGTCTGGGTGCGTGGCCCGGGCACATACAGCAAGGTTGGCAGACGGTGGTGACCGTCTGCAGGAGGGGCTGATTGACGTGAACCGTAAGGACCAGGAACGGGCGGTGGCCTGCCGGTACCGGATCGGGGAGCGAAGAGAAGCCAGCACCATTCGGCAGGGCCTACGGACCCCGACCAGGCTTGGAGTCGCCGTAAAACCGGTCAAATCCGTTAGCGAAGGGAACCTCCGGGGTTTCCCAGCAGTCAAGACCCGATTGAAGGCAACCGCTCAAACCGTGAAGGGAAATACAGTCACCGCCAAGGCTACAGTTCCCAGGGCCAGAGCCTGCGGGCAAAAGGGGCTCCCTCAGCATCCATCCAAGCTGGGGAGCGGGTTACCGGTGGGAAGCCATCGGAACCGAGAACATAACACAGGTGCAGGGAAAGGCAGTCACCGCCAACCTACCGGGAGAAGAACCACTGCAGCCATCTGTGGGACCCGTCCATCCAGCTGTTTGTTTTACCGGAGACATTGCATTCATCATTGGCTGAGTGAGTACCACCGTGCCGTGCGGGCTGCCCCCGCGACCCTGCACCTCACCAGGCCCCGTAACCCACCTGCCATTCCTCCCTCACCGGGCCCCGGGACAACCAACCCCCCTACCCATGGAGGGGAAAAACAACATCTAAGCTGCTCCCTGTCATCGCTCCCGGGATCCCCGTCCAGAGCAGCGGTGGTGTCACAACCTCACCACAACCGTGGGTGGCGTCACGGACAATAAATCCCCAAAACTATTCCCCTTTTCACTCACGGGCGAGGAGCGCCGCTCGAGTCCCCGGATCCGGCCCACCGCTCGAGCCACCGAGCAGCAAGCGAAGCAGCAGCAGTGCCGGACCCGAGCGTGGTGAGCGCAGCGTCCCCTCACCGCCCGCGACACAGATTGTGAGCCCTTCCTCCTTGTGCTTTATTTGGTGAGTCCCTGCAGCCTGAAGCTACGCGGGGACCCATGTCTTTTAGCTTTCCCGTCCCGTATAAAAGGCAGCGCGAGTCCATTATTGGGCCGTCCTATGGGCACGACTCCTGGCTCTATATGCTACTTTGCCTCGGGCACTTTAGGTGGGAGAAGAGACTTGCAATCCCCTGCCCGGTGGATTTACTGGCGGGACTTGAAGTTCCTACCTGCCTAGAGTTCCGCACCCCATCTGTTGTGCCGATTCTGAAGGAGCTATCATCAGCTCTCCCCTCAGCGACCGTGTTCTCCTGCGTCTCACATGTTTCCTGTCTCTTGATGTTCTTTCTGCATCTGTGTGTGTAACCTTACTTCCCAGTCTGTAGCTTCACCTCCCCCCCGGGTTGCTGAACTAGTGGGTGGGGGGTCCCATTCACTATGGTGACCATCCAAATTACCTACTCTAACTCAATCCCAGTGGATGGCAACTAAGCTGTGTGTTGAATGTATTGTGATGCACACCGGTGAATAACCTCCCCCTTACCCGGGATGAATACTGCACCTCGGTTGAGGCGCAGTACCCTGTGGCGCCTGAAGCCACAGGTGCGCCACATCTTCTGGATCGGTAAAGATACAACACCTGGGACCCCAACCAATTCTGAGGCTCTGATGTGCTCATATGGTGCATTTCAGAGACGCGTTTTCCTCTGGATATTTGATGGGAACAACACTTTAAGGAGACCAACTGAGTGTGGCATCTTACTGATAATGCTCCATGGGAATAACATAACAATTAGCTCCCTCCTGGAAGGAAATCTGTTGTTGGTGTCTCCAGTTGGAGAGAGCTACTTTATAAGTTAATATTTGACGTCTAATGTGTCCTCAGATTTCTAGCCAGGAATTTCATTTATATAACTTTCCATCTACATTGAGGTCAGTTGACACAAGATGAGGTTTTAAAACTATCAGTATCATCCCAATTGGGGTACACCTTGTTGTAATGGGATGGATTTTACGCTTTTTTTTTTAAATAAAAAATAGTGTTACTAAGTACCTTATGTTAATTATATATACAATTACTATTTACTTACTACAGGGTATATACTCATTTTGTTTCTAACTTTGGTTTTGTCTCTTAAAAGGTTACAGTGTAAACATGTACTTATACGCCACATCTATACCAAGTTATGCTCAATCTCATTTCTTTGGTTTTGCTCTTTATTGAACCTTGCAACATTACGAGCGATACCAGCCACACCAAACACTCCTGATAGAAAGGCCAGAACTGTAGAACAAGACAAAGACTGCACCTCCAAATATCATACGTTGATCTAGTTCCACCCGCTAGACCAAAATTTATACAACTGAACATGAGGTTCTTAGTTTAACCCCTTCATGACGAGGATGTACCGTTACGTCCTAAATCATGAAGGGTGATCACCGCCGGCTGCTGTGGTGATCCAGCGGCGATCTCAGCACATGTCTGCTGATTTGTACAGCAGACATGTGTGCCTCTCAGGCGCAGGTGGATCTGCGATCCACCCATGCCTGTTAACCCCTTAGATCATGCTGTCAAAATGTGAAAGCGCGACTTACAGCACCGTAGCGGGTAACGCACATTTACCCACTGCCATTGGATGCCCCGTGATGGGATCATTGGGACCCGATGGTTGTCATAGTAGCACAGGCTCATGTGAGGTCTCCTGTTGCTATCATGGCTGACTTACTGTTAGTGCCGGCAGAGTGCTGCCTGTAACAGAAGATGAGCATTTCTCCTGGTCTGAGCTGTGCAGCTCTGATCAAGAGAAATGAATGAGAAATCAGACTTCTTATCGTTATAGTCCCCTACGGGGACAAGTAAAATAAAAAAAATGATAAAAAGTTTTTAAAAAAAAAAAATAAAAAACCTAAAAGTTCAAATACAGCGGTGAAAGCAACAGTATGTACAGGATATACCTCATGGAACTGCGCATTTCGACACATAGTCTTAAGGCCCCGTCACACACAGAGATAAATCTGCGGCAGATCTGTGGTTACAGTGAAATAATGGACATATTGTTCCATTTGTACACAGCCACAAACCTGGCACTGATTGTCCACAATTTCACTGCAACCACAGATCTGCCGCAGATTTATCTCTGTGTGTGACAGGGCCTTTTGTCTTGTTCCAACAAAGACTTGTTTTTTGTGGGACGAGTTGTAGTTTTAAATGGAACCATAAGTTTTACCATATAGTGTACTGGAAATGGCAAAAAAATTCCAAGTGCGGAAAAATTGCAAAAAAAGTGTGATCACACAATAGTTTTTGTGATATTTTATTCACCATGTTCACTATATGGTAACACTGATGTGTCGTTGTGATGCCTGAGGTCGGTGCGAGTTTCTAGACATGAAACATAAATAGGTTTACTTGTATCTAAGGGGTTTAAAAAATTTCACAATCTTGTCCAAAAAAAGTGGCGCACCCGTAGCGTTCACATTTTTCTTGATCTATGGCTCAGTGACAGCTTATTTTTTGCGTCTTGAGCTGACATTTTTTAACGGTACCATTTTTGTGCAGATGCTACGTTTTCATCGCCTATTATTGCATTTTGCGCAAAATTTGCGGCAACCAAAAAACTTAATTTTGGCGTTTGGAATTTTTTTGATGCTACGCCATTTACCAATCAAATTAATTGATTTTATATTTTCATAGATCAGGCATTTCTGAATGCGGCGATACCAAATATGTGTATAGTTTTTATCTTTTTAACCCTTCAATTTTCAATGGGGTGAAAGGGGGGTGATTTGAACTTTTAGGTTTTGCTATTTTTTTTTAAATTTTTTAAAACTTTTTTTAACTTTTTTTTTTAATTTTACTAGTCCCCCTAGGGGGCTATAGCGATCAGTAATCTGATCACTCTGCCTTATCTCCAGATAACAGCTGCAGAGCTAAGATCTGCAGATATGCTGTTTTACTTTCAATCCCGGCTGTATTCCAGCATTGAGAGTAAATGACTCATGTTAGCTACAGGCGTCATCATATGACCCTGTGCTACTATGGCAACCACCGAAAGTCAAGTGATCATGTCACGTGACTTCCGATGGTGCGGGGTAAGTCAGCATAATGACGGCGCGCATATACATCTCGCTGCAAGATTTTGGCAGCGAGATGTAAGGGGTTAATGGTCAGGCACACATGTCGGCTGTTGAAAACAGCTGATATATGCGCAGATCGACGTGGCCTGCCCACGGCAGAGGGCTGGGATTAACTGCACACGATCCATGACGTACCCAGTACGTCATGGATCGTTAGGGGTTAATGGTTAGTAGTAGAGATGAGCGAACCGGTCCCGGTTCGGCTCGAGGTCGGTTCGCCGAATGGAGGTCCCGTTCGAGTTCGGTTCGTCGAACGTTCAACGAACCGAACTCGAACCGCATAGGAAACAATGGCAGGCATTCACAAACACATAAAAACACCTAGAAAACACCCTCAAAGGTGTCCAAAAGGTGACAAACAACTCACAACACAAACACATGGGAAAGTGACAAGGACATATACTCATGCGAAAACAAAAGAGCAGGACAAGGAAAAAGAGGAGGACACACAGATATATGAGTATATGGAAGGAAACATCGATGCCATTACTGTGCAACTTGATCCCTGCTCATTTTAGGCTTCCAATCTGGATAAATTGCCTGAGATTGCCACGTACGCCTTGGGGATCTTGTCGTGTCCTGCAGCCTGCGTTCTCTCGGAACCTGTCTTCAGTGCTGCTGGGGGTCTGCTGGCAGATAAGCACACGTGTCTGTCCACTGACAATGTGGACATGGCTCTCAGAGGACTTTTCTTCCCCTGGGTCATCCAGGGGAGGCGAAAGGCACGCGTATTTTTGAGAGTGCTTCATGCAAAGCATCTTTGTAAGCTTGAAAATGGGGGTCAACTGATGCCAGTCAAGTGGGGTGTGTGTGGCCCAGTTAGTGGAAACGAGGGAGACTGTGGTTGGAGTCCCCTCGCTGTGTTTTACATGCTTTTAGAAGGGCATGACATGGCTTAGAGGTTGACTTTCAGCATCTGGAAACTGTTGGCTACCAAAATGCTGCTTTTCCAACCTTTTTAACCGAGGATTTTCGAGACCTTATGCCCATCGCAGTGCCCCAAGAGCTGATGCCCAGGCGCCACTCCTTCTCCAACAAAGGCGTGCACGCGCTACACCAGCATGTCGCACTAAACATCACTGATTCCTTGAGAAACTCTGTGTGACAGGGTGCATTTCACCACAGATAATTGGCCCAGTAAGCATGGACAGGGGCGTTACATGTCGCTGACTGGGCAATGGGTTACTGTGGGGAGAGATGGAGAAGGGTCTGCTGTACAAGTCTTGCCGTCCCCACGAGTTGTGTCAATCCTTCTGTATGTAGAAGTTAATACACTGCTTCTGCCTCTTCAACCTCGTGTGGGTCCTCCACCTTGGCGCAAACCCTGTGTGGTCAGGCCACCCTTCCTTGTAACTGCGCACAAGGAATACCACACACCTCCTTACTATGCTGGCAGCAGAGCTCAATGCCATCAGGCGGTCAAAGGTTTACTTTGAAATGTATGGGAAATGTGAGTCACACCGCTGAGAAGTTGTGGACGGTTAGCTCTGGAGACCGAGTTTCATCAATGGTTGTCTCCACTCAACCAGCAGCCAGGGAAGGCCGGATGCGACAATGATGCAAACATGGGTGCGGCCCTTCGCTGTGAAAATGTGACACACGTGCCTTGTGTGGCTCACGTGTTGAACCTGGTTGTCCAGCAATTTTTAAAGCACTATCCTGGCCCACATGGCCTTCTGCAGAGAGCACGGTGTAACGCCTTCCTTGATCCACACACTCAGATGGGCTGTAAATGATAGGCTAGAGGGAAGCCACTCACCAAGCAGGACCCCTAGAACCCTGAAACCCTTTAACCCCTATACAGGGATTAGGAATTACACAGGGCCCAAGGTGATCAATACCTGTGGAAGGCTGCAGTTCCAGAGAATAGTAGTCAGGCAGGGTCAAAACATTAATTGAGGAACAGGAACAGAATGGGACGGCCAGGACTTAATCAGAAAACAAGCAGAGGTGAAATGCGGATCGGCCAACAAGGTACATAAACAGCAAGCAGGAAAAGTAGTCAGGTAACAAGCACACAAAATCATAAAACTGAACTGGGGGTAAAAGTAACCAGAGGTTCATAGCTATGTCTGGCAGTGGTCTGCAGACAGGATGGGCATAAAAAAGGGTGTGGTGTCTTCCCATTGGTTGTAGCTGAATGATGGTACTTCATCTGTGAGATACCCACCAGCTACATTCAGCCAGAGATTCTGCATCTGTCAAGGTAATGCAGCCCAGTGGGTGAGCATAACCTGCGTCCACCTGCGCCGCTGGCATCGACTCCTCTCCCATCATCAGCACTATGCATGAAAGGAACACGTTGTCACCTGGCGACCGGAGTACAAATTGACGGAGCGGACTCCGTTGGTGACTTAACAGCCGTGTGCGGCAATGATGCAAACCTGGCTGCGGGCCATCGTCAGGGCAATGTGACACACGTGCCTTGTATGGCTCACGTGTTGAACCTAATTCTCCAGCAATTTTTAAAACACCATCCCGGCCTACATGGCCTTGTGCAGCGGGCACGCTCGCTATGTGCTCACTTCCATCGTGCGCACACAGCAGCTCAACAACTTTCGTCGCTACAGAAGTCTTTAGGTCTGGTGGTTAAACGCCTGAAATGCGATGTGCCGACACGCAGGAAATCTGCACATGTTGCAGCGTTTGTGGCAGCACCGCCGAACCCTGCTGCAATACGTTATGACATATAGCCTGGGATAACTTGATCTAGAGGTGGCGCAGATCACGCTGCTGGAGTGGTGCCAGATCAAGGACCTATGCACCCTTCTACACAGTTTACAAATGTCGACGAAGATGTTTAGCACTGGCGATGCCATTCTCAGCGTGACAATTCTGGTCATCTACATGATGGAGCACACTGTAGTTATTATTCGGAGTCAGGTGTTGGGACAAGAGGAAGGGGAGGAAGTACAGGAGGAGTCATATGCAGAAGGGATAATAAGATCTACGAGGTCCAGATGGTCAGCGGCACCTAGGCGGCAGTCATGGTGAAGGAGTGGGATTAACAAGGGCGCATAGTATCAGCAAAAAGTGTTGAGGAAGGTGCAGGAGCCCATGAAGAAATGGAGGACGAACTGGCGATGGGCATGGAAGACTCAGCAGATGAGTGAGAGATTGCTCACATTTCGGTTGTGCGAGGTTGTGGGGAGAGGGCAGAGGAAGGAGGCACGATTCTCACCTCTCTGCCACCAACACACCAAGGACTTGGTCCTCCTGGATGCACAAGACACATGAGCGCCTTCTTGCTGCACTACCTACAACATGACCCTCGGATTGTACGAATTCAAAGTAATCCTGACTACTTGGTTGTCACACTGTTAAATCCCCGGTACAAGACAAAATTTGGCAAAATAATTCCTGCCATAGAAATGGACGCACGTATACAGGAGTATCTGCAGAAGGTGGTACGCAATCTTAGATCTGCTTTTCCACTAAACACCAGTGCTGCACAGAGTGAATCTCAACGCTTTGTCATGGATAGGAGGAAATGGTCTTTTACTTGTCCACATCTGAGGGACCGAGGGCTGGCTGCTGGGCTGAGATGGCATTGAGTACGGTGTCCCTGCAGAGTTGCACTTTTGGTCATATACAAAATGAGTTGAAAAAGGACAGATGCTGGTGGAAAGGGGAACAGGTGTGTTGGAAAGGGGAAAAAAGTTTTTGTCCGTGGATTTGGTGGTTAAGCAACAGTAACATTTGCTGAAGAAACACCATCTGTTACAGTGGGACTGGCAGATTTGGATAAGGTGGTATATACTATGTTACCGCTATATACCGAAAATTATTAAGAAAAGAAAGAGAAAGGTATATATCCCCATCAGCAGTCAGTGTCCACCGTGCTCCCAGATGGAAAAGGAGAGGTTGGCAACTGGAAGGTTCTGTGGAGGATACAGAGCTGTGTGGCTATGAAACTAATAGTAGCCTGAGCCAAGTTAGACGCCACTCGGATCTTGAGACTGGGAGCCCTGTTAGCGTCACAGGGTCCACATGCCCACCCAGCCCAGGAACTCCCTGTTAACAACACAGGGGCCATTGAGTACGCTGACCGTGTGCGTAGGGGCCACACCTGTGGAAAGCAGGTGCATCAGCAGCAGCAGGCCTGTTAATGCCACTTGGCTGCACAAGCAGGACTGGTAGGACAGGAGCTGGTCTTAACCGTTCTGCGTTACCAACTGTGGTGGTGGCCTGCATCGACACCCTATCCCTGCCTACCTCTGGCCTAAAGCCGCAATGGGTTCAACACATGGAGGTGTGCTCTTTCGGAGCATAATAGAAGACTGCGCACCTCCTTGTTGGCTCCAGCCTCTTTTATAACCTGGGTCCGCCCCAAACCAGGGTGAACCACAATGCACCTCCTGGAGACAAAAGCAGAGTGACACGTCATGAGTGGCATAACTAGCGTCCTATTTGGAACCGCAACTTCAATGATGACCTCATGGCTGCCATGACCCAAACACCTCACCAGTCATCGTTTGACCATCAATAATGCGGTGACAAGTCATAGGGGCGGGCCTCTGCAAGCCATTTGGGAGTGGCCTGGCCACATTGTCAGGACACCTCATGCCCTGTGGTCTATATGGGACCCCCACATCAGGGGCAGGGCCAAAGAGTTCATTACCGGACATAGTCTCTGATGCAGTAAGTGCCTGAGCATGCTCAGTAGCATGAAATACAGTGTCTGAAAAAAGACTATGAGCTTTATGGTGTCTAGGCACAACACAGGACCTAGACCCGGCACGGAGTGCAAGTACCTGTGCAAAGAGGCTTTTCGCACTAAGTGTGGGAGCATGCGCTGTATCCCGAAATGAAGACTTAGCCTCAGCAATGGCACAGTCAGGCTGAGCATACTCACTAGGCGAAACACTGTAGTTAGGCTGCGGCTGGGGTAAATCGGCACACGCATGCGCACTAGCTGCCTCTCCACATTTAGACGTGGAGGAGAAAGCAGCCAGCTGGACAACCCAAGGCCCAGCCCTAAATGGCAGCTGACGCCTGGGCGCAAATGAAACCGCAGCAGGCTTCAGGTTACAGGTTTTGTAACAACAAATACCATCCAAAAGAACAGGTGTACTTCTTCCCATGGATAATCTGATATGATCCTTTTTTTCACGGACACAACCATCGCTAACAAATGTAGATGAGGCCAAAACAGCAGCTGCTTCAATGGATCTGAAGTGCTCCATAAAGTGGCCTCTCCTCCACCCCAATTTCACGATCCCAAATACTCCATTCCTCTGTGGTGTCAATCCAATCGCACTTGCTTCCTAACAGCTCTCAAGTTTCCACCAGCCCTGCTGAGTATGGGGTAACAGAGATGGTTGAGTTTGCATAGCTGTTCAGTCGCACTATAGCCTGGGAATCAGAGGTCTGCTCCAAAGCTGCAATGAGTACAGACAAGGAAGTTATTATTATTTTTATTATTATTGATTTATAGAGCACGATTGATTCCATGGTGCTGTACATGAGAAGGGGGTTACATACAGAATACATATACAAGTAACTATAGACAGACTGGTACAGAGGGAAGAGGGCCCTGCCCTTGCGGGATTACATTCTAAAGGATTTTTGGGAGGAGACAGTAGGAGTGGTGTAGGTTGAGCGTCAAGTACGTATGGTGGTGGTGTCATTGAAGGTTATAGTCATTTCTGAACAGATGAGTTTTCAGATTCAGTTTGAAGCTTGCGGGTGTAGCAGATAATCTGACGTGTTGAGGTAGCGAGTTCCATGAGACAGGGGAAATGATCTGCGCAGATGGCCAGAAGCTTTGTGAGTGGGATCCAGGCCCCGATGAAGAAGGTGCTTAGCCTAATCTACACCCTCATTTCCAAAAAGTCAATCCTCCTGGTGGAGACAATGGGGAACATGATGAGGAGCACAGATACCTGATTGGAAGGACAACTTTACTATTCGGTCAGGGCAGGAAGAGGTTTTCTCGGAGGACTCAGGACGAGGGGAATGAAAACACACAGGGTTATTGATGAGGTTGGAGACCACACTTACTGTCAAACCAAAGTCAGCCAGTCGATGAGGTCAGCAGAGGAGGTGGAGGAGGATGCTACTGACGACGAGGTTACGTTGTGTCTTCCTGGCCAGAGACAAAGTACTGGAAGCACGTCAACAACTGAATCCTGGACCACAACTTTGACTCTGAGCAGAAGTCGTGTTGGCTATGCAGGTCGCATGGGCTGTAAGCCTTGCCTAGCCTGTGAATTTTTGGACATCGCAAAGGATCACCCAAGTCATGGAATCTGTAAGATTTGTCAACAATCTGTAAGTAGAAGGCAAAAACTCACACCTTTGAGTAGTTCCTCCATGAAGTGTCACATGGATATGAATTGACAGCGTGAAGGTGTATTGCTCAGCTTTAGCCACTGTCAATGCAACATGCTTATTTGCCATTGCATGCATTTTTGCAGACTACACACAAGGGGCTGCTGTTTTTTTGGATCTGCCTTTGTTTGGTCACTATAGCAATATCAAATTGCTCTTCGGATGTGGACTTGGAGATGCTGTCTATGAACAGAAGGAAAAGCTAAAGGTGTGTGTTACAGCAAGGAGCCACCGCGGAAACACTTAGTTCAATTGTGAGGGGAGTCATGTTGTACTTTGATGATGAGCCCCGTAATGCCAGTGAGCAGCATCCTGTGCCACAGACCAACATTCTTACAGTGCTGTCTATACTGTTTACCGTGAGAGGAGCGTAAAGTCTGTATTTCTGGAAACTGGACATCACAGTACCCGGGTACGGTAGGCTGTGCCCAGACAATAATGCGGGCACGCAACACTTTGTTTTATTAGCAAAACACATATCTGTTCTGGGTAGGCCGACTATATAGACAATAAGACTTGCTGCCTCTGCACTGTCAAATTGTCACGTACAGTTTAAATCATAGAGGGACAGCAACACATGTTTGCATTCACTGTTGCTTTTCAAGATTTCCATGACTGTGTTGCAGAGCTTTGTGGTTTGCATTCACACTGTTATCATCTGCATTATCTGTGAGGCTTCAGCTAACAAGGGTATTCAGGGGGGGTAATGTGTTTTGACTATGTTTAGGTAGATAACTTGGAAGCTCTTATGATGCGCCACTGGTAAGTCGTGTTCAAACACACACACACACACACACACACGCACAAACACACAATTACTGCTACACAGAGGGATTAGCAGGTAGTAGGCAACAGAATAGATTGTTCAATTATTTAAATTGTATGCATGGTTCTTATTGTTTGTTTTGGTAAAGTTAAACAATCATTTATCAACCCAACTGCCTAGAGTCCTTTTCCTGTTGCCTGGTTTTGCTACATACTGGGTAGCCCACCCTGTACACAACTTAAAATGAAGCATAAGTCGCAATGTGAATTTCACTGTGCTACAATGCGGCCTAGCATGCCTGTGCAACCACCGCCTGCCCCATCAAGTGCATCTGCGTGCTCTTCATCCTCTGTGACTGTGGGGACAGCAGTCACACATGGTTTTTCACACTGAACTTCCACTCCTTTACCCGCAACAGGGAGTGTGATTGGCAGGTCATCACTTGTTTTGGAAGTGGAAACAGAAGGTATTGTTGAGCTGTCAGACATCGAGAGAACCATCATTGGATGCAGGCTACATTATATCCACGCCTGCACCTTCATCACAGATTGGCTGGACTACCTGCAGTTAATAATTGCATTCCAAAAATGGAAAGGAGAGTAGAATGCACATGTGTTGTACCTTGCTTGGCAGCAAAGGAACACTAACTTAGTATTCCAGACAATTTTAGGATGGCTGAAAAAGAGTCAGCTCTTTGGGCAAATTAAATAGCGTGGCAAAAGTGGACAGATGGGTACAGTGGCCAGGTTCTGTGGGTACCAGGACAGTAAAAGAAGCCTCACTTTCTATCCCTCCTAATGATCAAATGCAGCAAGGAATTCCCTGAGTTTGCTATAAAATTAGCGTAGCTAAATGTGCATGAGGGTAGAATGCAGAGGTGCTTGAGATTGCTTGGCACAAGTGGCACAATAAAGGAGTCCAACAGCCACTTTTGTATGCCACTAAATGGCAGTATTTTTTGCTATCATTATAGCTTATTAAAAACAGAGCAGGAGGGTGTCCTGCACAGGTGCTAGAAATAGCTTGGCACCAGTGGGACAATAATGGAATACAACAGCCAGTTCTATGATGCCACTAAGTTTACTCAATTTTTGGTATTATAACGTCTTAGTAAGTAATAATGAGTTTGAGTGTGCAATGCAGGCAGACGTGCTGCAAATATCTTTGCACTAGTGGGACTATACAAAAGTCCAATAGCCACGTTTAGGATGCCACTAGGTTCAATCAGTGTTTGCTAGTATAATGGCTTAGTAACAATGAGTTTGAGTGTGCAATGCAGGCAGACGTGCTGCAAATATCTTTGCACTAGTGGGACTATACAAAAGTCCAATAGCCACGTTTAGGATGCTACTAGGTTCAATCAGTGTTTGCTAGTATAATGGCTTAGTAACAATGAGTTTGAGTGTGCAATGCAGACAGACGTGCTGCAAATATCTTTGCACTAGTGGGACTATACAAAAGTCCAATAGCCACGTTTAGGATGCCACTAGGTTCACTCAGTGTTTGCTAGTATAATGGCTTAGTAACAATGAGTTTGAGTGTGCAATGCAGACAGACGTGCTGCAAATATCTTTGCACTAGTGGGACTATACAAAAGTCCAATAGCCACGTTTAGGATGCCACTAGGTTCACTCAGTGTTTGCTAGTATAATGGCTTAGTAACAATGAGTTTGAGTGTGCAATGCAGGCAGACGTGCTGCAAATATCTTTGCACTAGTGGGACTATACAAAAGTCCAATAGCCACGTTTAGGATGCCACTAGGTTCACTCAGTGTTTGCTAGTATAATGGCTTAGTAACAATGAGTTTGAGTGTGCAATGCAGGCAGACGTGCTGCAAATATCTTTGCACTAGTGGGACTATACAAAAGTCCAATAGCCACGTTTAGGATGCCACTAGGTTCACTCAGTGTTTGCTAGTATAATGGCTTAGTAACAATGAGTTTGAGTGTGCAATGCAGGCAGACGTGCTGCAAATATCTTTGCACTAGTGGGACTATACAAAAGTCCAATAGTCACGTTTAGGATGCCACTAGGTTCACTCAGTGTTTGCTAGTATAATGGCTTAGTTACAATGAGTTTGAGTGTGCAATGCAGGCAGACATGCTGCAAATATCTTTGCACTAGTGGGACTATACAAAAGTCTAATAGCCACGTTTAGGATGCCACTAGGTTCAATCAGTGTTTGCTAGTATAATGGCTTAGTAACAATGAGTTTGAGTGTGCAATGCAGGCAGACGTGCTGCAAATATCTTTGCACTAGTGGGACTATACAAAAGTCCAATAGCCACGTTTAGGATGCCACTAGGTTCACTCAGTGTTTGCTAGTATAATGGCTTAGTAACAATGAGTTTGAGTGTGCAATGCAGGCAGACGTGCTGCAAATATCTTTGCACTAGTGGGACTATACAAAAGTCCAATAGCCACGTTTAGGATGCCACTAGGTTCACTCAGTGTTTGCTAGTATAATGGCTTAGTAACAATGAGTTTGAGTGTGCAATGCAGGCAGACGTGCTGCAAATATCTTTGCACTAGTGGGACTATACAAAGTCCAATAGCCACGTTTAGGATGCCACTAGGTACACTGACTGTTTGCTAGTATAATGGCTTAGTTACAATGAGTTTGAGTGTGCAATGCAGGCAGACGTGCTGCAAATATCTTTGCACTAGTGGGACTATACAAAAGTCCAATAGCCACGTTTAGGATGCCACTAGGTTCACTCAGTGTTTGCTAGTATAATGGCTTAGTAACAATGAGTTTGAGTGTGCAATGCAGGCAGACGTGCTGCAAATATCTTTGCACTAGTGGGACTATACAAAAGTCCAATAGCCACGTTTAGGATGCCACTAGGTACACTCAGTGTTTGCTAGTATAATGGCTTAGTAACAATGAGTTTGAGTGTGCAATGCAGGCAGAGGTGCTGCAAATATCTTTGCACTAGTGGGACTATACAAAAGTCCAATAGCCACGTTTAGGATGCCACTAGGTACACTCAGTGTTTGCTAGTATAATGGCTTAGTTATAATGAGTTGGAGTATGCAGAGGACAGGAGGGTACAGTGCCAGGGTTGTGGGTCTCTGGGTAGAGGAATGGAAGCCTGCCTTTCTATCCCTCCTAATGGGGAAATGCAGCGAGGAAATCCCTGACCTTAGCTACACAGACGCTGTCTCTGTTTTCAGGACCTGTCACCTATGGCTCTGACCCTGCCTGTATGAGCCCTTAAAAAGACTGATAGAAAGTGCTCTCCCTAAGCTGTCCAGCGCTGTGTATGGAGCGCATACAGCAGTATCGGCGATAGGACTCAGGACGGAGCTGCACCAGTGATGTCTGACACCAAGGACACAGAAGAGATAATGGCGTCCGGACGGGAAGATACTCGTTTTTATAATGCAGGGACATGTGACATGGACATCCTATCACACATGCCGTTGCTTCTCTGGCTAAAAGTACACTTAGCTGTGTGTGTGTCTGGGATTGGCTGACATAATGGCCCTCCCCACTACACGCGCGCGCTTAGGGAAGGAAGACAAGGAAAAAAAAAAAAAATGGCGATCGCCATTATCCATACAGCAGTGATCTGAATGCGCTGTTCCCGCACACTATACACTGAAATGTCATAATAGTGTGAGTCACAGAGTGACTTACACTATTACAGCGGAAAGCCAGCTATGAATTAGCTGGGTTTTTTTGCTGCTAGAACCGTTCTCGAACGTATCTAGAACTATCGAGCTTTTGCAAAAAGCTCGAGTTCTAGTTCGATCTAGAACAGCCCCCAAAATCACTCGAGCCTAGAACTGGAGAACCTCGAACCTCGAACCGTGCTCAACTCTAGTTAGTAGGGGATCAAATACTTATTTCTCTCTGCAAAATGCAAATAAATGTATATAAGGCCGGTTTCACACATCCGGCTTTTCGCCGGTTTGCCGGATCCGGCGCTCTCCCATACAGTGACTACAGTACAGTGACAGCGCAACAAGCGCCGGTCACATGCTGTCATGTGACCGGCGCATGTGACCCGGAAGTTACAGTGCTGTCACTGTACTGTATTGTCTGTACGGGAGAGCGCCGGATCCGGAAAACCGGCGAAAAGCCGGATGTGTGAAACCAGCCTAATTTATACAATGTGATTTTCTGGATTTTATTTTGGATATTGTATCTCTCACTGTTAAAATCAACCTACCCTTAAAACTATAGACTGTTCATGTCTTTGTCAGTGGGAAAACTTGCAAAATCAGCAAGGGATCAAATAATTATTTCCTTCACTGTAATACAGGACCTTATAAATCCATTGACTGACTGTGACCGAAGGGTCGTCAGCTCACCACAACCTCACGACCTCGACATATTTCCCCGTTCATCAGGAGTTACTAAAGGAGGATGGCATCTCTGTTTATGAGTATAGTGAGATATTATACATGTGTGTGTCTTGTCTGTGTACAGCCAGGAGGATTTCTTTTAAATAATACTTTAATTAAAAGTTATGTTTCACCTTATCTATCCATGCTATAGCATATAGTGAAATAGCAATAGTCACACCAACGTCTGGGGCCTAAAAAGTAGGCAGGCAATTAAGCTCTCCTATTCCAACAGCTGTGAGAGCACAAAGACTGCATTCCCATCCCACATTGATAAAGATTCAGTGGTGAGTAGAAATGAGCGAACCGGTCGCGGTTCGGCTCGAGGTCGATTCGCCGAACGGGTGTCCCGTTCGAGTTCGGTTCGTCGAACGTTCGACGAACCGAACTCGAGCCAATAGGCTATAATGGGAGGCAATCACAAACACATAAAAATGCATTATAAATGTACACAAACAGTTAATAAACATTGCCATAACACTTACCGGTCCTCGCGATCCCTTCTGCACTCTGTCTCCTGCCGCTATTCCATCCGATGATCGCTGAATCCTCCCGGTGACGGCACTGCCAGCAGAGATGCAGGACCTATCGTGACGTCAAAATAGCCATGTGACCAGTCACGTGGCTATTATCTCATTGGCTACAGACTGGTCACATGACTATGACGCGTCATGTAGGACCTGCGAGTGCATCTCTCCGGTACATGGTGCACATATGTGTATCGCCGTGTACCGGCGACATGCTCTAGCACACGGTCGACTCCCCGTTCCGTTAGGGACCGGCTGACACAGCCGGTCATTAACATAGATCACCGTTGCCATAGCAACGCAGTTAGCGGTGACGTCACCGCTAACCGCGGCTCCGAGAGCACCGTTGCTATGGTAACGCGTCTGTCAGCGTTACCGCTGTTACCGCTGACAGCCAGCACTGATCACTCATGGAGTGAAGGCTGCACGCTGCTTCCCGATTGTAGTGAGGATTGTAGTGAGGATGAGGTTCCCCAGCCCCAAGTGATGAGCTGGGGAACCTCATCCTCACTACAATCGTCACTACTACTACACTAGAAAGAAAGAAGACAGAAGAGCAGGATCGTGGAGGGCTGACAGGGGGTAATAAAGATGGAGTCTCTAATGTGTCTGTGTATTTATTTCTATTAAAGTATTTTTTCTCTGTGTGGTGTTTTTTTTTAACCCTTTATTGGAGATTCTTAATGGCCGGGTCAAACGTGCCTGACATTAAGAATCTCTGGCTTAATACTGGCAAGTAAAACAAAGCCAGTATTAACTCATGATTACCCAACAAGCCACCCGGCTCCAGGGCTGTTGGAAGAGTTGGATACAGCGCCAGATGATGGCGCTTCTATGAGAGCGCCATTTTCTGGGACGACTGCGGACTGAAATCCGCAGCAGAGGCGCCCAGAAACCTCGGGCTAACCTGTGCTGCGGATTCCAATCCCCAGCTGCCTAGTTGTACCCGGCTGGACACAAAAATGGGGCGAAGCCCACGTCATTTGTTTTTTAATTATTTCATGAAATAAGTGAAATAATTAAAAAAAAAGGGCTTCCCTATATTTTTGGTTCCCAGCCGGGTACAAATAGGCAACTGGGGGTTGGAGGCAGCCCGTGGCTGCCTGCTGTACCTGGCTAGCATACAAAAATATGGCGAAGCCCACGTCATTTTTTTGGTGGGCAAAAAAATTCTGCATACAGTCCTGGATGGAGTATGCTGAGCCTTGTAGTTCTGCAGCTGCTGTCTGCTCTTCTCCATACAGACAGACAGCAGCTGCAGAACTACAAGGCTCAGCATACTCCATCCAGGACTGTATGCAGAAGTTTTTTGCCCCCTGAAAAAATTATGTGGGCTTCGCCATATTTTTGTATGCTGGCCAGGTACAGCAGGCAGGTACGGCTGCCCCCAACCCCCAGTTGCCTATTTGTACCCGGCTGGGAACCAAAAATAAAGGGAAGCCCTTTTTTTATTATTTCATGAATTTCATGAAATAATTAGAAAACAAATGACGTAGGCTTCGCCCCATTTTTGTGTCCAGCCAGGTACAAGTAGGCAGCTGGGGATTGGAATCCGCACCACAGGTTGGCCTGAGCTTTCTGGGCCCCACTGCTGCGAATTGCAGTCTGCAGCCGCCTCAGAAAATGGCATTTTCATAGAAGCGCCATCTTCTGGCGCTGTATCCAACTCTTCCTGCACCTGCCTGCTATACCTGGCTAGCATACAAAAATATGGCGAAGCTCACGTCCTTTTTTTGTAGTTTTTTGGCAAAAAAAATAAAAAATGCTTCCCTGGATTTTCCATTGCCAGTGAAGGTAACACCAAGCAGTGGGGGTTAGCAGCCAGTAGCTGCTTGGATTACCCTTAGCTAGCAATACAAAAAATGCAGAGGGAGCCCATATATTTTTTTTTTAATTATTTATTTAAATAACTAAAAATAAAATGGGCTTCCCTGTATTTTGATTGCTGGACATCACAGTGCTGTAAAAATAAATCTTTAAAAAAATGACGTAGCGCTCCGCGGTATTTTTTATTCTCAGCGCAGATAAAGCAGACAGCTATGGGTTGCCACCCCCATCTGCCTGCCGTTACCTTGGTTGGCAATCAAAATACAGGGAAGCCCATTAAATTTTTCTATTTAAAAAATAGTTAAAAAAAAAAATGATGTTGGGTCCCACCATTTTTGATAGCCAGCTAGGGTAAAGCAGATGGCTGTAGCCTAAAAACCACAGCTGGCAGCTTTACCGTGGTTGGGGATCCAATGTGGAGGTCCCCTCAGGCTCTTTTTTATAATTATTTTATAAATATTAATAATTACACAATAAAAGTAGGGTCCCCCCCAAATTGGATCACCAGCCAAGGTAAAGCGGACAGCTGTGGTCTGGTATTCTCAGGGTGGGAAGGTCCATAGTTATTGGGCCTTCACAGCCTAACAATAGCAGGCCGCAGGCACCCCAGACGTGGCGCATCCACTACATGCGCCAATCCTGGCGCTTCACCCCAGCTCATCCCGTGCCCTGGTGCAGTGGCAAACGGGGTAATAAATCGGGTTGATACTAGCTGTAAAGTAACCTGAGATCAAGCCCAGCAGTTTGTGATGTCATGGCGTCTATTAGATACCCAACATCATAAACTGTCAGTACAAACAAAAAAAAAAATCGACAAAAGAAATTTATTTGAAAAAACAGTCCCCAAAACATTTCCTCTTTCACCAATTTATTGTAAGAAAAAAAATAAAGGGGTCCCACGACGACTCTGGACCGTCTAGAATATGGGGGGGAGACACTCAGGGAACGTATCCCCCATTTTCTAGGAGTGCGGACCCTTCATGTGAGGAGTGTGGGTGCAATGAATCTGCACTCACTCTTCTCGGGTCCACAGCAGCAGAGTCCATGTCGTAATGGTTGCTACCAAAGCTGCAATGCCCTGCTCATGAGGTAAGGGCATGCCTAATCAGGAGAACTACTGTAGAGGAAGCTCTGCTCACTGGTATATAGGTGCTCAGAGGTAATAATAGATAAAATTAGTGAGTAACCTCGGCACTCTAAATCTCCCAGACTAAGTCAGTAAGTCACAACGGATAGTAATGCAAAATCACTCTTTATTGGTCCGTATTAAGAAAAAAAAATTTTTCATAAGCATATATGTTTTTGTCCAAAACAAGTTACAAATGACGTTTCGGCCTGAGCCTTCGTCAGATTGGACTTATCTGCATGTAATCATGAAAAATGACAATAATCAGTATTACATAAGAGTGAGAGAACAATAACATAAACTCGAACAATGTAGAGGTACAATTGGGATGCAGCAAAAAAATTGCAACACAGCAAGAAATGAAACACATGATACAAATGTCATAATACAGTACAAGGACAATATAGTAATGACAAATATGGGGTCAGAGTAGGCTTAGACAGCTCTGGTACGAAAGAGATGTCAATCATAAAGTAACATGTGCAGTAGGTGTAGAGCTACAGTATGCATGGCAGAGCTAATGGGTAGACCAACCATAGAAAAAGAACGGAGAAAAAGTGGAGAAAAAAAATGTAGAAAAAAGTGGAGAAAAAGTGGAGAAAAAGTGGAGAAAAAATGGAGAAAAAAATGTAGAAAAAGTGGAGAAAAAGTGGAGAAAAAATGGAGAATAAGTGGAGAATAAGTGGAGAAAAAGTGGAGAATAAGTGGAGAAAAAATGGAGAAAAAGTGGAGAAAAAGTGGAGAAAGAGTGGAGGAAAAAATGGAGAAAAAGTGGAGAAAAAGTGGAGAAAAAGTGGAGAATAAGTGGAGAATAAGTGGAGAAAAAATGGAGAAAAAGTGGAGAAAAAGTGGAGGAAAAAGTGGAGAAAAAAGTGGAGAAAAAGTGGAGAAAATGTGGAGAAAAAAATGGAGAAAAAGTGGAGAAAAAGTGGAGAAAAAGTGGAGAAAATGTGGAGAAAAAAATGGAGAAAAAGTGGAGAAAAAGTGGAGAAAAAGTGGAGAAAAAAGTGGAGAAAAAGTGGAGAAAATGTGGAGAAAAAATGGAGAAAAAGTGGAGAAAAAGTGGAGAAAAAGTGGAGAAAAAATGGAGAAAAAAATGGAGAAAAAAATGGAGAAAAAGTGGAGAAAAAGTGGAGAAAAAATGGAGAAAAAGTGGAGAAAAAGTGGAGAAAAAGTGGAGAAAAAGTGGAGAAAAAGTGGAGAAAAAGGGGAGAAAAAAATGGAGAAAAAGTGGAGAAAAAGTGGAGAAAAAGTGGAGAAAAAATGGAGAAAAAGTGGAGAAAAAATGGAGAAAAAAATGGAGAAAAAGTGGAGAAAAAGTGGAGAAAAAATGGAGAAAAAGTGGAGAAAAAGTGGAGAAAAAGTGGAGAAAAAGTGGAGAAAAAATGGAGAAAAAAATGGAGAAAAAGTGGAGAAAAAGTGGAGAAAAAGTGGAGAAAAAGTGGAGAAAAAAATGGAGAAAAAGTGGAGAAAAAGTGGAGAAAAAGTGGAGAATAAGTGGAGAAAAAATGGAGAAAAAGTGGAGAAAAAGTGGAGAAAAAGTGGAGAAAAAGTGGAGGAAAAAATGGAGAAAAAGTGGAGAATAAGTGGAGAATAAGTGGAGAATAAGTGGAGAATAAGTGGAGAAAAAATGGAGAAAAAATGGAGAAAAAAATGGAGAAAAAGTGGAGAAAAAGTGGAGAAAAAGTGGAGAAAAAAGTGGAGAAAAAGTGGAGAAAAAGGGGAGAAAAAGGGGAGAAAAAAATGGAGAAAAAGTGGAGAAAAAATGGAGAAAAAAATGGAGAAAAAGTGGAGAAAAAGTGGAGAAAAAATGGAGAAAAAAATGGAGAAAAAGTGGAGAAAAAGTGGAGAAAAAGTGGAGAAAAAGGGGAGAAAAAAATGGAGAATAAGTGGAGAATAAGTGGAGAAAAAATGGAGAAAAAGTGGAGAAAAAGTGGAGAAAAAATGGAGAAAAAAATGGAGAAAAAGTGGAGAAAAAGTGGAGAAAAAGTGGAGAAAAAGGGGAGAAAAAAATGGAGAAAAAGTGGAGAAAAAGTGGAGAAAAAGTGGAGAAAAAATGGAGAAAAAAATGGAGAAAAAGTGGAGAAAAAGTGGAGAAAAAGTGGAGAAAAAGGGGAGAAAAAGGGGAGAAAAAGTGGAGAAAAAGTGGAGAAAAAGTGGAGAAAAAATGGAGAAAAAAATGGAGAAAAAGTGGAGAAAAAGTGGAGAAAAAATGGAGAAAAAGTGGAGAAAAAGTGGAGAAAAAGTGGAGAAAAAATGGAGAAAAAAATGGAGAAAAAGTGGAGAAAAAGTGGAGAAAAAGTGGAGAAAAAGTGGAGAAAAAGTGGAGAAAAAAATGGAGAAAAAGTGGAGAAAAAGTGGAGAAAAAGTGGAGAAAAAGGGGAGAAAAAAATGGAGAAAAAATGGAGAAAAAGTGGAGAAAAAGTGGAGAAAAAGTGGAGAAAAAGTGGAGAAAAAATGGAGAAAAAGTGGAGAAAAAGTGGAGAAAAAAACGGAGAAAAAATGGAGAAAAAGTGGAGAAAAAGTGGAGAAAAAGTGGAGGAAAAAATGGAGAAAAAGTGGAGAATAAGTGGAGAATAAGTGGAGAATAAGTGGAGAATAAGTGGAGAAAAAATGGAGAAAAAATGGAGAAAAAAATGGAGAAAAAGTGGAGAAAAAGTGGAGAAAAAGTGGAGAAAAAGTGGAGAAAAAGTGGAGAAAAAGGGGAGAAAAAGGGGAGAAAAAAATGGAGAAAAAGTGGAGAAAAAATGGAGAAAAAAATGGAGAAAAAGTGGAGAAAAAGTGGAGAAAAAATGGAGAAAAAAATGGAGAAAAAGTGGAGAAAAAGTGGAGAAAAAGTGGAGAAAAAGGGGAGAAAAAAATGGAGAATAAGTGGAGAATAAGTGGAGAAAAAATGGAGAAAAAGTGGAGAAAAAGTGGAGAAAAAATGGAGAAAAAAATGGAGAAAAAGTGGAGAAAAAGTGGAGAAAAAGTGGAGAAAAAGGGGAGAAAAAAATGGAGAAAAAGTGGAGAAAAAGTGGAGAAAAAGTGGAGAAAAAATGGAGAAAAAAATGGAGAAAAAGTGGAGAAAAAGTGGAGAAAAAGTGGAGAAAAAGGGGAGAAAAAGGGGAGAAAAAGTGGAGAAAAAGTGGAGAAAAAGTGGAGAAAAAATGGAGAAAAAAATGGAGAAAAAGTGGAGAAAAAGTGGAGAAAAAATGGAGAAAAAGTGGAGAAAAAGTGGAGAAAAAGTGGAGAAAAAATGGAGAAAAAAATGGAGAAAAAGTGGAGAAAAAGTGGAGAAAAAGTGGAGAAAAAGTGGAGAAAAAAATGGAGAAAAAGTGGAGAAAAAGTGGAGAAAAAGTGGAGAAAAAGGGGAGAAAAAAATGGAGAAAAAATGGAGAAAAAGTGGAGAAAAAGTGGAGAAAAAGTGGAGAAAAAGTGGAGAAAAAATGGAGAAAAAGTGGAGAAAAAGTGGAGAAAAAAACGGAGAAAAAATGGAGAAAAAGTGGAGAAAAAGTGGAGAAAAAGTGGAGAAAAAGTGGAGAAAAAGTGGAGAAAAAATGGAGAAAAAGTGGAGAAAAAGTGGAGAAAAATTGGAGAAAAAATGGAGAAAAAGTAGAGAAAAAGTAGAGAAAAAGTGGAGAAAAAATGGAGAAAAAGTGGAGAAAAAGTGGAGAAAAAAACGGAGAAAAAGTGGAGAAAAAAGTGGAGAAAAAGTGGAGAATAAGTGGAGAATAAGTGGAGAAAAAATGGAGAAAAAGTGGAGAAAAAGTGGAGAAAAAATGGAGAAAAAGTGGAGAAAAATTGGAGAAAAATTGTAGAAAAAATGGAGAAAAAATGGAGAAAAAGTGGAGAAAAAAATGGAGAAAAAGTGGAGAAAAAGTGGAGAAAAAGTGGAGAAAAAAATGGAGAAAAAGTGGAGAAAAAATGGAGAAAAAGTGGAGAAAAAGTGGAGAAAAAGTGGAGAAAAAATGGAGAAAAAAATGGAGAAAAAGTGGAGAAAAAGTGGAGAAAAAGTGGAGAAAAAATGGAGAAAAAGTGGAGAAAAAGTGGAGAAAAAATGGAGAAAAAGTGGAGAAAAAGTGGAGAAAAAGTGGAGAAAAAGTGGAGAAAAAAATGGAGAAAAAGTGGAGAAAAAGTGGAGAATAAGTGGAGAATAAGTGGAGAAAAAATGGAGAAAAAGTGGAGAAAAAGTGGAGGAAAAAGTGGAGAAAAAGTGGAGAAAAAGTGGAGAAAATGTGGAGAAAAAAATGGAGAAAAAGTGGAGAAAAAGTGGAGAAAATGTGGAGAAAAAAATGGAGAAAAAGTGGAGAAAAAGTGGAGAAAAAGTGGAGAAAATGTGGAGAAAAAAATGGAGAAAAAGTGGAGAAAAAGTGGAGAAAATGTGGAGAAAAAAATGGAGAAAAAGTGGAGAAAAAGTGGAGAAAAAGTGGAGAAAATGTGGAGAAAAAGTGGAGAAAAATTGGAGAAAAAATGGAAAAAAAATGGAGAAAAAGTGGAGAAAAAAATGGAGAAAAAGTGGAGAAAAAGTGGAGAAAAAGTGGAGAAAAAATGGAGAAAAAGTGGAGAAAAAGTGGAGAAAAAATGGAGAAAAAGTGGAGAAAAAATGGAGAAAAAATGGAGAAAAAGTGGAGAAAAAGTGGAGAAAAAGTGGAGAAAAAGTGGAGAAAAAAATGGAGAAAAAGTGGAGAAAAAGTGGAGAAAAAGTGGAGAAAAAGGGGAGAAAAAAATGGAGAAAAAGTGGAGAAAAAGTGGAGAAAAAGTGGAGAAAAAAGTGGAGAAAAAGTGGAGAAAAAGTGGAGAAAAAGTGGAGAAAAAATGGAGAAAAAGATGGAGAAAAAGTGGAGAAAAAGTGGAGAAAAAAATGGAGAAAAAGTGGAGAAAAAGTGGAGAAAAAGTGGAGAAAAAAGTGGAGAAAAAGTGGAGAAAAAGTGGAGAAAAAGTGGAGAAAAAGTGGAGAAAAAATGGAGAATAAAATGTAGAAAAAGTGGAGAAAACGTGGAGCACCCTTTGGTGCCTTTCATGTGGCACTAAGGGGTGCTTAGCTTTGTATTTAGCCAAAAAAATGAAAAAAAAATGACGTAGGGTTCCCCTTAGTTTTGTAGCCAGCTAGGGTAAAGCAGACGGCTGCAGCCTGCAGACCACAGCTGGCAACCTCACCTTGGCTGGTAATCCAAAACTGAGGGCACCCCACGCTGTTATTTTAAATTAAATAAATAATTAAAAAAAAACACGTAGGGGTCCCCCAAAATTGGATCACCAGCCAAGGTAAAGCAGACAGCTGGGGCCTGATATTCTCAGACTAGGGAGGTCCATGGTTATTGGACTCTCCCCAGCCTAAAAATAGCAGGCCGCAGCCGCCCCAGAAGTGGCGCATCCATTAGATGCTTCGCCCCAGCTCATCCCGCGCCCTGGTGCGGTGGCAAACGGGGTAATATATGGGGTTAATACCAGATGTGTAATGTCACCTGGCATCAAGCCCTGGGGTTGGTGAGGTCAGGCGTCTATCAGATACCCGACATCCCCAACCCAGTCAGTAATAAAAAAAAATAGACGACAAACACATTTTTGTGTGTGTGTGTGTGTGTGTGTGTGTGTGTATGTATGTGTACATGCCGCGGGCAGGAGGGGGCGGAGCGAGCTGAGCGGGGAAGTGTGGGCTTCCTGCACGTAACTAGGATAAACATCGGGTTACTAACCAAAGCGCTTTGCTTGGATACCCGATGTTTATCTTGGTTACCAGCTTCTGGCAGGCTGCCAGCGATGGCTCCTGCACACTGTAGCTGTAAAAAGCCCTGCTTTTTGCTGCTAGAACCGTTCTCGAACGTATCTAGAACTATCGAGCTTTTGCAAAAAGCTCGAGTTCTAGTTCGATCTAGAACAGGCCCCAAAATCACTCGAGCCTAGAACTGGAGAACCTCGAACCTCGAACCGCGCTCAACTCTAGTGGTGAGCTTTACCTAATGCTCTCATTTAATATATAGTAATTCTTTAAATAATATATATTTTCTCAATCACACTATTAAGGTGGAAAAAATAAAATCACTTTTTGAGTAGCACAAAGCAATCTCTTCATCGTGGTCACATCAAGTAGAATGTATCCAAATGTCTTTGGTCTCACCTCCTACCAAAACCCAATAGAGGAGTTCGGGGATATGGTTGCCTCCAATTTTGGATTTCAGACTTGTCTAAGGTTATGTGCCCACGTGAGTTTAAAGCTGCGAATTTTCTGGATTTTCCAGATAAATCCGAAGGTTTCAGCATGCACAGACACTCCCCGTGTTATCCTATGGGACATGGGGAGTGCTGTGTCCACGCTGCAGATACGTGCGGCTGCAGAAAATGCTGCGGATGTCCCGCAGCCACACATAATTGCAGGTAAATTATTTCTGCGGAGTTACATGCGGAAATCCCGCCCCTCCACTATAGAGATAGAGGCCGGTACTTCCGCAGGTAAGTCGGACAAATGTCCGCAGGTTTACTGCAGCTATTTTGCTGTACTGCCGCAGCTAAAAATAGCTGCAGATTCCGGCGAACAGTTGCGAGAAACCCGTGGCCGTACCTGCGGATATATCTGCAGGTACAAGCTCCCGTGGGCACATAGCCTTAAAATCTTTTCTTTAAAATAGAGTTTAGTTGGATTCTATTTTTCCACAAGATTGTTTGAGGACAAGGCACAAGAGAGTTGAGTCTGTTTAAAGAATGATACCCATCTGAAAGAGGAAAGCGGTCACCTTGTCACCAACTGATGGGCTCAAACACATTGATCAAAATGCATGCTAAGAACATTACACTATTTATCTGTGCAGTAATTTCATAGTTTCATAGCTTTTAAGATTGAAGGAACATTTAAAGAGAACCTGTCAGGTCCAATCTGCACCCAGAACCACGAGCAGTTCTGGGTGCATAATTCTAATCCCTGCCTAAGGCTGGTGCCACATGGGGATTACTGCGATCCCCTCTCATGACACTCCGCTCATGCTAGTGTGACGCCCTGGGCAAGCCAGGGGTCACAGGTCATAACACCACCACACCCTACACCCCAGTTAGGAACACCTAGGCTAACCAAAAATCCCTGTTGCCTTCCTCCAGGGGCTGATGTCCACACCAGGGGGTGGGCCAGGTGGTTGGCTCCGCCCACCGAGGAGTTCACAGCCCTGGAGGCGGGAGGAACCAGGCAGTCAAGCTAGGGAAGTGAAAGTGAGAAGAAGCAAGATAGAGTTTGGAGTTGAAGTCTAGCTGAGGGCTAGAGTGGAGCAAAGGAGAGGAGCTTGAGTGAAGGAGTAAAAGTGACAGTTAAGAAAGCCTGAAGCTGGTCCGGGTGTGTGCCCCGGACTGAGAGACAGCAAGGTCAGCAGACGGCGGTGATAGTCCGCAGGGGTGACTGCTTGGAGGTTGCTGGAAGGACCGCGGACGGGTGGTGGCCCGGCGGTTTGGAGCAGTATACGAAGAGCAGTCAGCACCAGGGCAGGGGCCTTTCGGATCCCGGCAAGGCTAGGAGTCGCCATAATTTGCCAAATCCGTCAGTGAAGGGGACGACTGTCTCCCAACAACCAAGTCCCGATTGAAGGCAACAGTCCAACCGTAACAGAGAGACACCGCCACCGCCAGGGCACCAGTTTCTCAGGGTCAGCGCCTGTGGGCAAAGTAGGGCTCCTCCGGCCCATATCCAAGCCGGGGAGCGGGTTACCGGTGGGAACCCATCGCAACCATCATCATCTTAGGTGCAGGAAAAAGGGACTGTCACCGTCAACTACTGGGGAAAGCAAGTGCAGCCGTCCGTGGGAACCATCTTTCCAGCCGTGTGTTTTACCGAGATCTGTGTCATCGTCTCAGGCTGAGTGAGTACCACAGTGCCGCAAGGCACAGAGCTGCCCTCGCGGCCCTGCACCCCACCAAGCCCTGCATCACCCAGCCCCATCACTGGGCCCCGGGACAACCACCCCCTACCCACGGAGGGGAGAACTGACAACTTTGCTGCTCCCTGTCACCGCTCCCGGGATCCCCATACAGAGCAGCGGTGGTGTCCACACAATCACCACAACCGTGGGTGGCGTCACGGACAATAAACTATCCCAAAACACCAATTCCCCTTTTCACTCTCGGCCGAGGAGCGCCGCTCGAGTCCCCGGGATCCGGCCCATCGCTCGAGCCACCGAGCAGCAGCAGCAGGCCGCAGCAGCCGCAGCCGCAGCCGGACCCGAGCAGTGGGAGAGCGCGGCGTCCCCTCCTCCGCCCGCGACAACTTGGCATCACGAACAGGATCTTACCGCTCTGCCGTTGGGTAGAGGTGCGCCTTGTGACCGCCGGAGGTATCCGGCTGAAAAATTTCAGAAGTCGCCCTCTTTGGCGCGAAAAGTTCCCGCTCGAGCGTCTTCTCGAGTAGCAGAGGCGCGAAGGCCAATACCCCGCCCCGAGAGAGGAGGGGCCGGAAAGAAGCTAAGGGGGACGCAATGGCGGCTGGCTGCATGTGAACGCAACTATAAAAGCAGAGACGCCAGGACTCTGCAGCAATACCGGGTTCCTGGAAGGCACGATTGCCAAGATGTACAACCCAACTCCCAACGAGGAAGCCCCCGCGCCCGGCACGGCGACGTGGTTGAGGGACCGGACCGTCCCGCTGAGTAACTGTCTGCAGGCCCACATGCAACTCCTCCTGGAGGAGTGGGAGACCGACATGGCGGACGCGGTGGCAGCTATGCGGAGACGCGAGGTGGAAGAGGATTTGGAGGAGCGGGTAAGAGACCCACGCCCCTGTATTCCCGAGGGATCGGCCATTGAAGCTGAGGGGCCCGGCCTGCCTCCGCTCACCCTGCCTCTCGCCCCGCTACCCGCGTTAGCTGCTGCCGCCCCACCACTAGGCCCGCTACCTGCCCAACTGGTAGCGATACCCTGCCAATCCGCCCCGGCGGACCAACCGGCTGCAGACACTCAGGACGTTCCCGAATCGTTCCCGGGGGAACCGCTGGAACCGCGGCCCTGTAATGAAAATGTGCCAGAAGTCCTGGCAGTGATTGTGCCAGACCCCGAGCCCGGGACCGTGGCATGGATGAAAGCCCGGGTGATTCAATTCCATCAATGTCAGCAGGATCAGATCTTCAGAATGATGGAGCAGTGGACCAACGAGGTGGAGATGCTGATTGCAACCGCCCGATGTATGGAGGGGGAACGGATGTAGCAGAACCGACTGGTGACCCACGTCCCTATGTCCTACCAGGACCGGCCGCTGCGGCTGAGGGGCCCGGCCTAGTCTCGACCTATGCATCATCCTTGCCGTTACTTCTGGGGCGCCTCAGAGTAATCTCGCCTGACCTGCTGCCCCGTGCTGCTGCAGAGGGATCTGATGTGCCGGATGCTGGAGGCCAGGAGGCTGCGGCAGCTGGTGGTAATCCGCCTGGCGCAGGAACAAGAGATGATGACTCCGGCCCCAGCCCCGGGTCCGCTGCTGAGTTTGAAGAGGCAAGTGAGCGTTCTCGCTATGTAGGAGACCCCGTGGTTTTCCATATCCCACGTACTGGTGGAAATGGGTATCGGGTACCCCTGTCACAGCAGGCATGTTAGTGCATGTTTGATATGCTGGTGGCAGAGGATGAGTCCGCCTCAGCAGAAGAATCTGAGTAAGGCAGCGGAGCACCGTTGCACCGTCCCCGTTGGGACCACCACTGAGTTTTGTTTTGAAAGTTTTAAAGATGATGATAAGCAAAAATGATAACCGAACAGTTACCAGATTGTCTGACCGTGATTTGGAAACCGGCCGTTGCCGGCACCGTTGTCCCCGTAGGGACCGTTTAAAAAGTTGCATGAGGAACTGCTCATGGACAAGCCCGTGAACTTGCAGGGCAACCACAAACGTTAAGTGGCATGTAAATAAGTTGTTTTACCGTTACCGTTTCCGCAATTACCGCCTCCGGAGAGGCAGGTTGGAGGGAGGGCCCACAGCAGAGCAGGCTGGGGCCCAGCCACCACAGGAACCGGTGGCTACCCTCTGGAGGGGAAGGACAGATCCCGCTCGGGTAACTTATGCTGGACTGGGGTCAAGGGGTGCTGCCTGGGCTTTAGGGGCAGCATCAGGGCCAGGTTACTTGGGTGGGAGAGAGCGGAGACCGTAACCGTAAACCGTTTGCAATGTTTAAGTACTGAACCTCCCGATGTGGGATGATGTCATAAATTGTTATGTTTACCGTTATACCTTTTATATATTTTTCAGAAAATAAAATCGGTGTTGGACGGGCAGCCCGCGGACGGTCTGCATTTTGCTAAGGGGGAATGTGACGCCCTGGGCAAGCCAGGGGTCACAGGTCATAACACCACCACACCCTACACCCCAGTTAGGAACACCTAGGCTAACCAAAAATCCTTGTTGCCTTCCTCCAGGGGCTGATGTCCACACCAGGGGGTGGGCCAGGCGGTTGGCTCCGCCCACCGAGGAGTTCACAGCCTTGGAGGCGGGAGGAACCAGGCAGTCAAGCTAGGGAAGTGAAAGTGAGAAGAAGCAAGATAGAGTTTGGAGTTGAAGTCTAGCTGAGGGCTAGAGTGGAGCAAAGGAGAGGAGCTTGAGTGAAGGAGTAAAAGTGACAGTTAAGAAAGCCTGAAGCTGGTCCGGGTGTGTGCCCTGGACTGAGAGACAGCAAGGTCAGCAGACGGCGGTGATAGTCCGCAGGGGTGACTGCTTGGAGGTTGCTGGAAGGACCGCGGACGGGTGGTGGCCCGGCGGTTTGGAGCGGTATACGAAGAGCAGTCAGCACCAGGGCAGGGGCCTTTCGGATCCCGACAAGGCTAGGAGTCGCCATAATTTGCCAAATCCGTCAGTGAAGGGGACGACTGTCTCCCAACAACCAAGTCCCGATTGAAGGCAACAGTCCAACCGTAACAGAGAGACACCGCCACCGCCAGGGCACCAGTTTCTCAGGGCCAGCGCCTGCGGGCAAAGTAGGGCTCCTCCGGCCCATATCCAAGCCGGGGAGCGGGTTACCGGTGGGAACCCATCGCAACCATCATCATCTTAGGTGCAGGAAAAAGGGACCGTCACCGTCAACTACTGCGGAAAGCAAGTGCAGCCGTCCGTGGGAACCGTCTTTCCAGCCGTGTGTTTTACCGAGATCTGTGTCATTGTCTCAGGCTGAGTGAGTACCACAGTGCCGCAAGGCACAGAGCTGCCCTCGCGTCCCTGCACCCCACCAAGCCCTGCATCACCCAGCCCCATCACTGTGCCCCGGGACAACCACCCTCTACCCACGGAGGGGAGAACTGACCACTTTGCTGCTCCCTGTCACCGCTCCCGGGATCCCCATACAGAGCAGCGGTGGTGTCCACACAATCACCACAACCGTGGGTGGCGTCATGGACAATAAACTATCCCAAAACACCAATTCCCCTTTTCACTCACGGGCGAGGAGTGCCGCTCGAGTCCCCGGGATCCGGCCCATCGCTCAAGCCACCGAGCAGCAGCAGCAGGCCGCAGCAGCCGCAGCGGCAGCCGGACCCGAGCAGTGGGAGAGCGCGGCGTCCCCTCCTCCGCCCGCGACACTAACAGTACAGCAGAGCCAAGTGTCATGCGAGTCTCCCTGCGACTGAGGTCCGACCGTGCGAGCGGACCTTAGCTGTGTGGGGTGGGCAGGCACTGAGGAGGGGAGGGAGGGATTTATCTCCCTCTCTCCTCTGTAGCCGGCTATTCCCATTCTCGCACTGCACTCGCGGTACACCGGTGAACCCCGAGTGCAGTGCGATTTTTCTCTCGCCCCATAGACTTGAATGGGTGCAAGAGAAAGAGTCTCGCACTACAATCGCAGCTTGCTGCGATTGTTTTCTCGGTCCGATTAGGGCTGAGAAAATAATTGCTCATGTGGGCTAACAAACAGGCTAATATTGGCCCGAGTGGAATGCAATTTTTTTATTGCACTCCACTCGCACCGACTTTCATGCCATGTGGCTTAGGCCTAAAGGTGGCTTTACACACTGCAACATCGCAAACGACATCGCTGTAACATCACCGGTTTTGTGACGTAATAGCGATCTCCCCAGCGACATTGCAGTGTGTAAAACACATCAGCGACCTGGCCCCTGCTGTGAAGTTGCTGATCGCTACAAATCGTTCAGGACCATTCTTTGGTCCTTTGTTTCCCGCTGTGCAGCATGATCGCTAGAAAGTTTCAGTGTGTAAAGGGGACTTTACAGCCACTTTGTTAGCGACTTCCCTTTCAAAAAGCTGCTTTACAACGTCCCCAATGACTAGCTAGGTCGTTCTGCAGGTCCGGATCGCTGTTGCATCGTTGGCCAGGTTTGCCTGTTTGACAGCTCACCAGCGACTCACCAGAGACTTTGTAGCGATCCCGGCCAGGTTGGGATCGCTGGTGGGATCGCTGAAAGTCTCAGTGTGTAAAGGGGCCTTAACTGTCCCTGTATCTAGTAGCATAGATAAAGAGATTGTTCGAAAAAGTATTTCTAAAGATCCTTTATGAGATGCAAGTGAGGGCTGTGACTAGTCGTAAGGGTGTCATTTCACCCGATTAGTCTGCCCTCTTAGCATGTTAACATTCTCCTGTGGGCGTGCAAACATGCTATTCCATGCCCAGCGTCCATGAAAGCGCGTACCTGTCCAATGCCACAGCCGCCGACGCCGGGTGTAAGCTCAGTGCACATGTTCAGAAGTCCCAGCACTTCCGGTCATGTGCACTAAACCTCTCTGAAGCTGGGACACATACACCTGGCTTCATATTGTGCATGACCGGAAATGCTGGGACTTCTGATCATGTGTACTGAGCCCAAACCCGTTGTCGGAGGTGGTGACAACGGACAGGTATGCGCGTCCATGCCGATGACGCTGGACATTGTATAGCATGTTAGCATGCCCACACTAACATGCTCTACATGCTGAATCTACATTTGGGATTATGATTAAACCTCCTTTCCTCTAACCGTAGTGGATGACTCCTTGTCCCTGTTGCAGGCCTTGGTGCAAAAAGATCATTAGAGAAAGCTCTGTACTGTCCTCTCATAAATTTGTACATTGTAATAAGATTACCCCTAAGCTTTAATTTTCAAACTAAGTAGTCCCAAGTTTAATACCCTATCTTGGTACTGCATTCCACTCATTCTCTTAAAGGGAATCTGTCAGCATGTTTTTGCTACCTCAACTGAAAGCAGCATGATGTAGGCAAAGAGTTCCTGAGTTCAATGATGTATCACTTAGATTAGTGGTCGCAGCCTGACACAGTGAAAGATTTGAGAATTTGCATGTAGTAGTGCTGGGAGAGCTGCTCCCACCCACACCAGGCTTTCTGTGTTCATTTCCATAGACATAAGCTGCTAATCACAGAGGGGGCCGGAGTCGGACTATAACTCACGAACTGCTGAGACCCACTAATAATAATAATGATAAGAAGCTTAAAGCGCACCAATCACCAGGATTTTCCTATATAACATAAAGCCAGTGCTATACTGGCACTATCATGCTCATTCTATATATACCTTTAGTTGTCAGCTAGGATACATAGGTTTTGAAACACAAGAAAGTAAAGTTTGTAAAATCAGCAGCTTTTTGAATGACAGCAGCTGCAGCAGCTAATAGCTATGGTGGGTATTCATAGTTATCCTCTCCCCCTGTTATTTATGCTAATTCTATTATAGAAACGATCTACTTTGTGGCTAGAAGGATCTATGCTGATGTCATACCCATGAGAAGAACCAGCGCAAGCACAGACGTTTCAGTCAAAAACTTTAATCAGTGTTCGTGCAGGGGGTCCTCAGAAGGTATAGCAACCAGGCAACTGGCATAGTCAGGTATGATACAGTGTCTATGTGGTATTGCCAAATAAACAGTGGTGGACACCACGTCATACCTGACTACGCCAGTTGCCAAGTTGCTATATTTTCTAAGGACCCCCTGCACGCACACCGATGAAGGTCTTTGCTTGTGCTGGTTCTACAAGTTCTTCTCAATAAAAGACTACTTTTCACATTTATCTTGAGTGCCAAGTTTCTACATCTACTTGAGACAGTTATGGACCCTACTTGAGCACCACCACAGAAGTGCCGTGTGTATCAACTCACTGATGTCATACCTATGTGACCAGAAGGGACAGGGCCTCAGCCAACATAGCTGATACCAGGAAGCAACATTTTTCTGTTGGCTGAGGCCCCGTCCCTTCTAGTCACATGGGTATGACATCGGCACTGGTCCTTTTAGTCACAAAGTAAATTTATTGTACAATAGAATTAGCATAAATAACAGGGGGAGGGGAAAACTATGAATACCCACCCCAGCTATCAGCAGCTGTGATCATTCAAAAAGCTGCTGACTTTACAATCTTTACTTGCTTGTGTGACGCCCTGGTAAAACCAGGTAGTCACAGAAAGAGTTAATCTTCCTTGGCAGCTACACAAACCCCACACAGATGTACTGCAGCCAATCAGGCCCTACTCACCCCCTCCCATGGAAAAGGGAGGGGGCGAGGGAAGTTAAGGAACTGACAGAGCAGAATTTAGTTCAGTTGTGCTGTAGTCAGTGGAAAGCTGACAGGGGAGGCTTGCAGCTCCCCGGAGAAAGTGGTAGCCGGGGTTGGAGCCCTGGACTACCGGACTAGGTGGCTGTGAGGGCCACAGGCGATGGAGATCCGGCAGCAGGGAACCTGAGGCAACCGGGACAGGGTTGTAACCCACAGGTGCTGGGAGAGGGACCCGAGCTGGAGGCCGTTCAAATAGACTAGTCCAGACAGGAAAGAGACAGACAGAGTGTGAAAAGAAGGGCCCCTGGCTGTACATCTGGGTGTGGGACCCGAAGACACCCGCCAACGGTGACCGGCCATTTGGCAAGTTGGTTTACAAAGGACTCTGTGTTTTCTGACCACACACATCAGCCTAGCTTCATCCAACACCAAGACAACCGAACTGGGAGTTTCCTGCTCCCTGCAATCCCTGCCACCACCACAACTCCCAATTGGGCCCCAGGAACACAACTCCCCTACCCGTGGAGGGAATCCCACCTTGCTGCTCCACACCATCAGTCCCGGGCACGGTCCCCAGAGGCAGCGGCGGTGCCACCATCTCATCACCGCAACCCACGGGTGGCGTCACAGACAATCCCCCTTTACCCTTTACATATTCCCCTTTTGTTGTGGAGCCTGGGATCACAGACCGGGACACGCCACCGTGATACCTCTAGAAGCGATCCCCATTGGCCTGGCTCTGAGTATCCCCCTATCCCTGGGTGACACACTTGTGTTTCAAAAGCTATACATCCAAGCTGACCACTAAAGGTATGTATAGAATCAGCATGATAGTGCCTTTAGCACTGGCTTTAGGTTATATAGGAAAGTCCTGGTGATTGGTGCACTTTAATAACCTGTGTTTGCATTTACAATTCAGCAGTTGTTGTTTGGCCAGTATTTGTGGAAGACCACTGGCTGCAATGCTGAACTTAAAAATTATGGTACCCAGTACCCTAGATGGTACTACATATAGATGAATCCAAACTAGATGCACATAAGGTCTTCCTTCAGCCTTAGAAACTGTTACTATGAATGAACAAACCTCTTATGAAAAAATCTCCATATTGCGGGTCAACTACCAATACAAACAAGAGGTCTAAGGAAATGATAATAAACCCAAAAGAAAACATAAGAATAGGATGTATATGAATTGAAGTATAAATAGTGCTGTGCAAGGAGTGTCTGTTTGGTTAGGAGTCTCACAAATGTAAATATACACACATATATATATATATATATATATATATATATATATATATATATATATATATATATATATATATATATATATATATATATATCTCATTCCTCTATTTATAAAGTGCTGTCTGTGCTTGTGCCCTAGTAAAAGCTGGGTTATTAAATCATAATGAAGGGAATAAGGGTATCCATTTTATTAGAAACCCCATATTTGATATTACATACAAAACATACTTTCCATTTCAACATTTAAAATATAGGTGCAGTGAAAAAAATTATTATTTGATTCCGTGTTGATTTTGTAAATTTCCCACTGACAAAGACATGAACAGTCTATAATTTTAAGGGTATGTTAATTTTGACAATGAGAGAGAGAATATTCAAAATAAAATCCAGAAAATCACATTGCATTAATTATATAAATTTATTTGCATTTTGCAGAAAGAAATAAGTATTTGATCCCCCTGGCAAACAGTACTAAATACTTGGTGGCAAAACTCTTGTTGGTAAGCACAGCAGTCAGACATTTTGTGCAGTTGATGATGAGGTTTGTGCATATGTCAGGAGGAATTTTGGTTCACTCCTCTTTGCAGATGATGTCTAAATCAATAAGATTTTGAGGCTCTTGCTTGGCAACTCGGAGCTTCAGCTCCTTCCATGAGTTTTCTATTAATTAGGGTCTGGAGACTGGCTAGGCCACACCATGGCCTTAATGTGCTTCTTTTTGAGCCTCTCCTTTGTTGGATTGGCTGTATGTTTTAGGTCATTGTTGTGCTGAAAGATCCAGCCACGACCCATTTTTAATGTCCTGGGGGAAGGAAGGAGGTTGTCACTCAGAATTTACGGTACATGTCTCCATTAATTCTCCCATTCATGCAGTAAAGCAGTCCTGTGCCCTTAGCAAAGAAACACCCCCAAGACATAATGTTTTCACCTCCATGCTTGACAGTTGGATGGTGCTTTTGGGTCATAGGCAAATTACTCTTCCTCCAAACCCAGCAAGTTGAGTTAAAGCCAATTGTCTCATCTGACCACAGCACCTTCTCCCAATCACTCTCAGAATCATCCAGGTGTTCATCGGCAAACTTCAGACAGGCTTCCACATGTGCCATCTTAAGAAGTAGGATTTTGCAGGCACGTCAGGATTTTAATCCATTACGGCGTTATGTGTTACCAATGGTTTTCTTGGTGACAGTGGTCCCAGCTGCCTTTAGATCATTAACAAGTTCCTCCTGTGTAGTTTTTTGGCTGATCTCTCACCTTCTTCATGATTCTGGATACCCCACGAGGTAGACCCAGTAGTGAGTAGAGTTGGGCGATGTGAGTCGAATGGTTCGCCAATTTCATGTTCGTTTGATTTGATTTGATTTTGGGGGGCGTTCGAGTCGTTCGAAGAACTCGAACGATTTGATTAAAGTTCGGCAGTTGAAGTTACGTTCGAGAACGGTTCGATCACCAAAAGTGTGGCTTTTCACAGTAAGGCTATGTGCACACGTTGCGTATCTGCATGCGTCCTGCGTCCCCAGCACAATCCCTCTCTCTTTCCTACTCACCGATCACATGCGCCTTGCTGCACGGCTGTCACAAATCTTTGGCGGCTTTTCCTCTTTTGAAAATAGCTGCCGCTTCATTATTTAATCAGGTATTCCGTGCCTTCCTCGCCCACCGGTGCCCATGATTGGTTGCAGTCAGACACGCCCCCACGATCAGTGACAGCTGTCTCACTGCGACCAGTCACAGCCACTGGTGGGCGGGTCTATATTGTGCAGTAAAATAAATATTTAAAAAAAAAATGCGGTTCCCCCCAATTTTGATACCAGCCAGGTTAAAGCCACATGGCTGGAGGCTGATATTGTCAGGATGGAGAGCGCCACGTTATGTGGAGCCCACCACCTTAACCATATCAGCAGGCAGCCGCCCGGAATTGCTGCATCCAATAGATGCGTCAGTCCCGGGACTCTACCCAGCTCATCTCGAATTGCCCTAGTGCGGTGGCAATCGGGGTAATAACGGGGTTAATCATGACAAGCGTCTCCCCGAGACACCTTCCTTGATTAACCTGTAAGTGAAAGTAAAGAAACACACACAATGAAAAATCCTTTTTCTCTCTCTTTTTCTCTTTCTCTCTTTCTCTCTCTTTTTCTCTCTTTTTCTCCTTTTTTCTCTTTCTCTTTCTCTCTTCTCTCCTCTTCTCTATCTCTCGTCTCTCTTTTCTCTTCTCTCTTCTCTCCTCATTTCTCTCTTCTCTCTCCTCTCTCTCTTCTCTCCTCTTTTCTCTCTTCAATCTCCTCTCTCTGTATCTCTCTTCTCTTCTCTGTCTTCTCTCTCTCTCTCCTCTTCTCTTTCTCTTCTCTCTATCCCTCTCTCTTCTCTCTCCTCTCTCCCTCTCTTCTCTCTCCTCCCTCTTCTCTCTCCTCTCTCTTCCCTCTCTCTTCTCTCTCCTCTCCTCTTCTCTCCTCTTCTCTCTCCTCTTCTCTCCTCTTCTCTCTCCTCTTCTCTCCTCTCTCTCCTCTCTTTTCTCCTCTCTCTTCTCTCTCTTTTCTCCTCTCTTCTCTCTTCTCTCTCTCTTCTCTCTCTCTTCTCTCTCTCTTCTCTCTCTCTTCTCTCTCTCTTCTCTCTCTTCTCTCTCTTATCTCTCTCTTCTCTCTCTCTCTTCTCTCTCTTCTCTCTCTCTTCTCTCTCTCTCTTCTCTCTCTTCTCTCTCCTCTTCTCTTTCTCCTCTTCTCTTTCTCCTCTTCTCTCTCTCCTCTTCTCTCTCTCCTCTTCTTCCTCTCCCTCTCTTTCTCTTCTCCTCTCTTTCCTCTCTCTCCTCAAATTCAAATATGCTTTATTGGCAGGACCAAAATACAATTTAGTGTTGCCAAAGCAAGAGAAATACAGTAAGTGTGGTGGAAGGGGATCAGGGTTATGGGGAGTTGGGGGCACAATTTGGGCTCTGAAAGTCCATTTAGGGGCCTTATGTTCCCCTCAGCTTATGACATGTCTCTTCTCTCCTTCTCTCTCTCCCTCTCCTCTCTCCTCTCTCCTCTCTCTTTTCTCTCCTCTTCTATCTCTCTTCTCTCCTCTTCTCTCCTCTCTCTCTCCCTCTCCTCTCCCTTCTCTTTTCTCTCTCTTCTCTCTCTCTTCTCTCTCTTTTCGCTCTCTTTTTGCTCTCTTTTCGCTCTCTTTTCGCTCTCTTACGTGGCGATGATCAGCAGATACGGTCACCTGACGGAATCAGCTGACACTAACAGTCGAGCGGTGAGGCCGGCTTTTTACCACCCGGCCAGCTAAACTATCAGCTGCTGCTGTCGGACAGGAGTCTGCACAGAAGTGTGTAGTTTTTTGGGGGTGTTTTGCACTGATGCATCAGCTGATTGTATAAAAGCCGTTTATACAATCAGCTGCTGTGTCATGTGATTCAGGCCCTTGAACCTGACATATCATCTGATCGCTTTGCCTTCCAGCAAACCAATCAGATGATATTGGATTGGACGGCGTGGGACCCTTGACCCAGGATTACTGCGGAGGGGGGTTGTATATTTCAATAAAGATGTCACTAAAGAGTCACTAATTGTGTTATGTTTTATTTCTAATAAAAATATTTTTCTGTGTTGTATTTTTTTTTTTATCTGTACTAGAAATTCATGGTGGCCATGTCTAATATTGGCGTGACACCATGAATTTTGGGCTTTGGGCCAGTTGATAATATACAGCTAGCCCTAATCCCATTATTACCCAGAGAGCCACCCGTCAACAGGGCAGCTGGAAGAGTTGCATACAGCACCAGAAGATGGCGCTTCTATGAAAGCGCCATTTTCTGGGGCGGCTGTGGACTGCAATTCGCAGCAGGGGTGCCCAGAAAGCATGGGCACCCTGCCCTGCGGATTCCAATTCCCATGCTGCCTAGTTGTACCTGGCTGGACACAAAAATTGGGTGAAGCCCACGTCATTTTATTTTTTAATTATTTCATGAAATTCATGAAATAATTAAAAAAAAATAAAAAGGGCTTCCCTATATTTTTGGTTCCCAGCCGGGTACAAATAGACAGCTGGGGGTTGGGGGCAGTCCGTAGCTGCCTGCTGTACCTGGCTAGCATACAAAAACATGGCGAAGCCCACGTAATTTTTTGGGGGGCAAAAAACTCCTGCACACAGTCCTGGATATGCTGAGCTTTGTAGTTCTGCAGCTGCTGTCTGCTGTCTGTCTGTATGCAAAAGAGCAGACAGCAGCTGCAGAACTACAGGGCTCAGCATGCTGCATCCAGGACTGTTTGCTGGAGGGAGAGACAGGGGGAGCAGAACTAGGCTCAGCATGCTCCATTCACTAGTGTATGCAGGAGAGCAGACAGCAGCTTCAGAACTACAAGGCTCAGCATCCTTTATCCAGGACTGTATGCAGGAGTTTTTTGCCCCCCAAAAAAATGACATGGGCTTCGCCATATTTTTGTATGCTAGCCAGGTACAGCAGGCAGGTACTGCTGCCCCCAACCCACAGCTGCCTATTTGTACCCGGCTGGGAACCAAAAATATAGGGAAGCCCTTTTTTTTTTTAATTATTTCACAAATTTGATGAAATAATTAAAAAGAAAAACGACATGGGCTTCACCCAATTTTTGTGTCCAGCCAGGTACAACTAGGCAGCTGAGAATTGGAATCTGCAGCTCAGGTTGGCCCGAGCTTTCTGGGCCCCTCTGCTGCGAATTGCAGTCTGCAGCCACCCCAGAAAATGGTGCTTTCATAGAAGCGCCATCATCTGGCGCTGTATCCAACTCTTCCAGCAGCCCTGGAGCTGGGTGGATTGCTGGGTAATAATGGGTTAATACTAGTTTTGTTTTACTAGCAAGTATTAAGCCACAGATTCTTAATGTCAGGCAAGTTTGACCCGGTCATTAAGAATCTCCAATAAAGGGTTAAAAAAAAAGACACCACACAGAGAAAAAATACTTTAATAGAAATAAATACACAGACACATTTGAGACTCCATGTTTATTACTCCCTCTCAACCCTCCACGATCCTGGTCTTCTGTCTTCTTTCTCCTTCAACCCATGCCGCTCTGCTACATCAGACAGCACTGCATGGGAGGAAGATGCTCCTCGTGCAGTCTAATAATTCAGTGAGAGTGAGCAAAGGCTGCGGGCTGTAAGCGGTGACATCACCGCTGCCACCGTTACTATAGCAACGGCAATCTCCAATCACGTGATTCCCGGTGCCGCTATTTACCGGCTGTGGAAGCCAGTCCCTGCATGTGGGCTGACTCTGTAAAGAGCGCCCACATGCAGGAACGGGAAGCCGACCATGTGCCATAGCATCTCACCGGTACACGGAGATGCTGGAATGAGCACCGCATACCGGAGAGATGCACTGACAGGACCTAGCATGACGTCTAGCCATGTGACCAGTCTGTAGCCAATGAGATAATAGACACGTGACTGGTCACATGCTATTTTGACGTCAAGGAAGGTCCTATCATCAGTGCTGTATACCGAGAGGACGCAGCGATTATCAGAAGGAAAAGCGGTGGGAGACAGAGTGCATTACATGTCGCGGGGACCTGTAAGTGTTATGGCAATGTTTATTAACTGTATGTGTACATGTATAATGTGTTTTTATGTGTTTGTGTTTGCCTGCCATTGTTTTCAATGGGGTTTGAATTGGTTCGTCGAGCGTTCGACGAAGTTGTCCTCCGTTCGATGAACCGAACCGAACTCTAACTCTAGGGTGGCTCGTCTCTAGTAGTGAGCCCCAACTAAGGATATAAGTATAAATAGATTACTGTGGTCACTGCATGATGACTCCCTGAGAAACTCAGATCTGTCAGTGTCAGATTCTGTTATTTAGTAACAATAGATATGTGGCGCCCCTGAGCATGTCAGGGTGCCACAGGGAACTGCACCCCCTCCAAGGGATGTAGGGCCTACCCTCCCTTGGTTCCACATTCCACCCTATGGTATTGCTTACAACCGCATTCAAATCCCAATCCACACAGACACCAAGAACTGGACAGACAAACCAGTGGGTAGGTCTAGACAGGAAGGGGCCACCCACCAAAGGGTTAATCAGACTGGTGGGAGGTGACAAGTCAGTCGGCTCGAGGGGAGCAAAGGGAAAGGAAGTGAAGTAGAAACTCTCAAAGTGAGAGGGAAATGGGGGTTGGAGCCCCCAGTAAAAGTGAAGTAGTGCCCCTCATAGTGTGAGGGGCTGAGGAGTCGAAGCTCCAGAGAAATCGGACTAAATTGGGACATAGCAAAAGCAATACTATTGGGAGCGGATACCTGGACGTGCTCTCCTACCAAAGCAGCAGTGGTGCACTGGGACTTTTGGTTCACCTGCAGCATGTGTGTGTAATGACTTCACAAAACATCATCCAGCACCACGATAACCGGCCTGAGTGAGTACATGGTCATCCCCTGCTTCCAGCGAGCCTGCGCTCCCCTGCACCCCACCATCCAGAGTCCAGGGGCCTTCCCTACCCATGGAGGGAAAACATCATCTAGCTGCCCCCATTCCATCAACCCTGGTACTCCCATCGGCAGCTGCGGTACTCTCCGTTACCACACACCATGGGTGGCGTCACAAACTATTCTTCCCTGTAAATAGTCCCCTTTATATTTGAGTTGCCGCGAGCCCCTGGGTCCGGAGACCCTCGAGCCACAGCAAATCCCAGAACTGAGTGCTTTGACCGCTGCAGGGGCGGCACACCTCTATAACCTTCGAAAAAAAAATAACCTAATAAAGAATAGGAAACTTTTAAAAAAAACAGAGGATGGATGTCCTCTGAGAAGATATATTGGCAAATCAGACAGATGTTTTTCTGACATCTGGCATATTTTATACAAGAAAAAAAAGCCAAAAGGGAAAGCATTGCAACAACAAGTGACCCCTGGTGTATGAAGAAGAGTATATTGCTAACATTTGGCATTCCAAGTTATCTATTTCTGTGCAAAATATTCTTTTTAATTATTTCAGTAGCAAACAAGAAACTTCTGTAAGCACGATATCTGTCATAGTCTATAACCATTGTGATAAACCCAGGACGAAAATCAATGCTTTCCTTCTCATCGTATTTACTGTGCCATCTAATGGCTGAAAGCGTCTTCAAGATTCATCATACTGGCAACAGCTATAATTCAAGTTTTATATTGTTCTATAGTTGTGCTCCATACTGAAGAAAAGATCCTCACTGCAGCCCAAATTGAAGCTCGATATGTTTTTAAGACCTGAGCATGAACCATTTCTTGGTCCCAATGAACAAATTACGAAGAATTTCCCTGGAGATGTTCATTCCTGTAAAAGTTTCAGCTCCTCTGATAATAACCGGGTGCAATAATTCCCAAATCTTCTGTAATGTGCAGGTGGATTGGCAAATATGGCTTAGATATATAGTACGGTGAACAGGTTTTTTTACGAAAGTAATTTTCAGCATAAATCTTAAAAAACTGCAACTCACCCATTTATGTATTCTAGGACTAGAGAAATAAAACACAGCACCACCCCTCTCTACAGGGTGTGAATGGTATTGCAGTATTGCACCATTTACTTCAATGGAGCTGGAATACCAGACAACCTGTACACAGTTTTTTGGAAGAAACCAGTTATATTTTTTCTAAACATGGACAACCCACTTCAACAGTCCCTACATTGAAGATCAAATTAGAGAACACTGTATAATCCACATTGATCAACAGTTGAAGGTATTTTTGTTAGGGGTACACCATGGCACTAAAACAGTGTTTTACAAAAGATCCAAAGTTTATCAACATAAAATCTTTATTTTGCCCAAAACGTGATGATCATAATTAGAGAACAGCAATAACTGTAGCACAGAGAAAGATTATAAGTACATTTTCTGAAGGTAACAACAGTCACCAATCAGTAGGAAGTGTACAAGACTTTGCTTTCAATGACGTAAGCACATCTGTGTGCACAGACATCACTAATCTCTCTCACTGCTCTGGTGTGTTTTGGGCCACTCTTCTTCCAGGCTCTTCCACAATTATTTGACTGTTATGGGTTTCTTGGCCATAACTTTGTCACCAAGTAATATCCAGAGGTTTTCTTTTGGGTTTAGATCAGGACTCTGGGCTGGCCATTTCATTGCTTCAATGTTTTCTGTTTCAGGGAAATGCTTTACCCATTTAGCTGTTTTGCTGTATGACAAGGGGCATTGTCCTGCATGAAAATTGCTGGCTGAGTGAGTGATAAATGCAAGTAAGAAGTTCTGATACACACTTGCATTCACTCTACCATGAAGCTGGATGAGAGGTCCAACTCCTGCTGCAGAAAATATTCACTAAACCATGACACTTATTCCACCACCTTTCACTGACTTCTCAACACACTTTGGGTTCAGTCTTCTCCCAGTTTGTTGACCAACATAATATTTCCCATAAGACCCAAATAAATTCAACTTGCTTTCATCAGTAAAATTAACTGTGGATTACTTCTTCTCTGTCCACACAACATGCTCCTCACCAAAGGTGGGTCTGGCCTTTTGATTCTTTCTGCTAATGAGAGGTTTGGTCACTGCAGAGAGGGCTTTCAGTCCAAATGCTCAAACATTATGGCACTCTATGAGGAGACAGCTTCTTATCCTGTTCAGTGCTCATCTGACCAGCAATTCCAGCTGCAGTGTTGAAATGATTACCCATGGAGAGTCTCAGCATTATCCTGTCCTCTATTGTGAGTGTGACCAGCGTTCTTGGGGGACTTGAAAGAGTTTGTGATGTTGTAAAGATGCAATATTTTCGAAATTACAGACTTGGAAAGACCAACTTCTTTTGCTATGGCTGGTAATTTTGATCTCCACTGTATATAGTTGTCAGGGTTAAAATGAAAATAATGATGATGATGATGATACTCAAAGGGTCTCTCGAGATCTGACTACTGTTTCAGATTATAATGTCATGTGTGCACACGAGAATGAACGATAACAGACACTATATCGGTTATGGACCTTCTCCATGACAGACCCTGAGGCAACTGGTCTTTATTGTTTAAAACTTTTCACAACTCTTCAGAAGTAAAGGGCGTAGACAAAATACCAATCAAGTATCGTGGGTCGGGGCTTCATGACATATTGAAATCTGCATATCCTCTTTGGATTGGTCAGTCCAAGCTCTAGGAATTTTCTTTGTTCATCGTCCTGGGTGTAGACAGGATATAGCAGCCATCTTCAGAATTATATGTGCTGGTATACTGTGTTTAAGGAGAATACACTGAATATGCAATATACATATATACATGTTAGTAAGGAACAAAAGCATTCACAAATATGTGTTAGTTTACATCTACTGAACTATATACCTGAGTCTATGAAATGGCTGAATTAAGTATTTTTTTATACTCAATTGTTATCCTCAACATAGTAATATAATCTTGAAGACCCCTGAAATTAAAATGCAATTTAACTTTTCTGAATAGCTGTTTTAAAAGGAATCTGTCACTAGGATTTTGCTGCATCATTTGAGAGCAGCATGATAGGGAAATAAACCCTGATTCCAGCAATCTGTATCTTATTTTACTGGGTGCTGCAGTTTTATCTTCTGCTAATCTACTAGTTCTCTGAATACTGAACTGAGTATAACCCAAGAATCCTCAAAAACATTAGTGCATGCCCTCATCATCTCCCGCCTCGACTACTGCAACCTCCTGCTCTCTGGCCTCCCTTCCAACACTCTTGCACCCCTCCAATCTATCCTAAACTCTGCAGCCCGCTTAATCCACCTCTCCCCTCGCTACTCCCCAGCCTCGCCACTCTGCCAATCCCTTCACTGGCTTCCCATCGCCCAACGACTCCAGTTCAAAACATTAACCATGACATACAAAGCCATGCACAACCTGTCTCCTCCCTACATCTGTGACCTAGTCTCCCAGTACCTACCTGCACGCAACCTTAGATCCTCACAAGATCTCCTTCTCTGCTCCTCTCTTATTTCCTCTTCCCACAATCGTGTACAAGATTTCCCCCGTGCATCCCCCATACTCTGGAACGCTCTACCTCAGCACATCAGACTCTCCACTACCGTGGAAAGCTTCAAGAGGAACCTCAAGACCCACCTCTTCCAACAAGCCTACAACCTACAATAGCCCTCAGCCCAGTAGACCACTGCGCAACCAGCTCTGTCCTCACCTATTGTACCATCACCCATTCCCTGTAGACTGTGAGCCCTCGCGGGCAGGGTCCTCTCTCCTCCTATACCAGTCTGTCTTGTACTGTTAATGATTGTTGTACGTATACCCTCTTTCACTTGTAAAGCGCCATGGAATAAATGGCGCTATAATAATAAATAATAATAATAATAATAATAACCCCACCTACATCTGATTGGCAGCTTTCTGTGAACACTGTGCATAGGCAGAAAGTTCAAAATCATTGGTGCAGACTGAGTAATAAAGTTTGTGAACATAGAGGACATGGTAGCAGTTTACTACACCTTTAGTGATAAGATCACTGTTTTATCAGCAGGAGGTTATCAAAACTAGAGCAGGGAGCTTAGTACGTGACACATTGTTGGAATCAGGGTCTTTGTCTCTGCATCATGCTTCTCTGACTGGGTGGCAAAAATATGATGACAGATTCCCTTTTCAACAACAATTCTTTCTGAGTTCTGTTGTATTTTTCACCTTTGCCATCTCTAGGAAGAGGTATAATGGGATGTTCATGGCATGACTATGAAATGTAATCTTGGCAGTCAAAAACACTCGAGTCACTGCAAAAGACCTGCAGCAAGATATCGCAGCAGGCGATGAGGTTTTGATTTGCACTGTAAGGCCCTGTGCGCACTGGAAAATGGAATTTTCTTAAGAAAATTCCGCAGGGTCTGAAAGATTACCGCACCCGCAGTAAAAAAAATGCGGCAAACCGCACCCGAAAACCGCATGCGGTTTTACCGCGGTATTGTTTGCGGTATTGCCGCGGTTTTGCCGCATGCGGGTTGGTACATGTGCTTTAATGCTTTCAATGCAATAAAGCACATTGAAAAAAAAAAGTAATTTCCTTCTGAGATAGATAGCAGACAGATTAATGGATAAATAGATAGAAGAATAGAAGACAGATAGAAGAATAGATAGAGGGATAGATACAGTCCCTGTGAGCACACGCTGCATTTCTCTCGAGCGGTAGTGTGTTCACATTACCAGCCGTGGGAAATGCCCTGTGGTTACCTCTGCTGTCTCGTTGCGAGGCTGCATTCTGTAGTGTCAGTCGCGGCTGGATGCAAGCATCGGAGGACGTGGATTACGCCGGAGCTGTGTGTTTTGGGGGGTTAATAAAGGGGTGAACCGGGGGCTTTTTTGGGTTTTATTTAAAATAAAGGATTTTGCGGTGTGTGTTTTTTCACTTTACTTACGGGTTGATCATGTCAGCTGTCTCATAGACGTGTCATGATCAAGCCTGGACTTAGTGGCGGCGATCCGCCGCCATTAACTCCTTATATTACCCTGATTGCCACAACATCACGGCAACAGGAAGAGCCGGGGACACTCTGGGACTGCCGCATAATGGATGCGACAGTCCCGGGGCAGCTGCGGGCTGATATTCTCGGCTGCGGGAGGGGGGGGCATTAACCCTGTCCCTCACCCTCCCCAGCCTGAGAATACTGGACCGCTGCTGTGTGCTTACCTCGGCTGGACGGTAAAAATACGGTGGAGCCCACGTGTTTTTTTTTCTATATGTCCATTTGCTTTCTATGTGTATTCTATATGTCTGTGTGTGAGTGCGATGTGTGTGTTTTCTATGTCTGTGATGTGTGTGTTTACTCTCTGCTTCACTTCCTCTTTCTGTCATAATGACATCACTTCCCTGCAAACCGCATGGCAGCGATGAACATTACCGCAGGTAAACCGCGAAATACCAGAGGGAATAACGCAGGAAAACGCAATGAACCGCACAGAATTTGCTGCCTGCATTATTCCCTGCGGGATTTCACGATTACATGGCAGTCAATGGAGTGAAATCCCGCAGCGACGTGCAGAAAATAAGTGACATGCAATTGTTTTTGCTGCGGGAATCCCACAGCAAAACATGCAGCCGTCAAAATCCGCAGAGTGCGCACAGCATTTTTTTTTCCCATAGGTTTTGCTGGTGAATCACTGCAGAGATGTTATGAACATAACATGCAGCGAAACATCCAGCAAAACCGCAGGAAATCCGCGGCAAAAACCGGCAAGTGCGCATAGGGCCTAAGGCACAAATGAAATGTTGAAGGCCTCCATGCCTGCACTGCAAATCAGAGACCTTTACTGATCCTAAAGCACAAGAAATGTTGCCTCTAATTTGCTCAAAACCATGTAAATAAGCAACAGAAGTTTGGGGATTCTGTTCTGAGGAGTGGTAAAATAAATTTGGAAATTTGGGGTCCATTGATCAGTTGTCTATCTGGGAGAGGAAGAATAAAGCAAATGATGAAAAGAGCACCCTACCAAGTGAACCACGGTGGTGGCTTGGTTATGCTCTGGCGCTCTTTTGCATCTTACATAGAGTTGAGCGCGGTTCGAGGTTCTCCAGTTCGCGGCTCGAGTGATTTTGGGGGCTGTTCTAGATCGAACTAGAACTCGAGCTTTTTGCTAAAGCTCGATAGTTCTAGATACGTTCGAGAACGCTTCTAGCAGCAAAAAGCAGGGCTTTTTACAGCTACAGTGTGCAGGAGCCATCGCTGGCAGCCTGCCAGAAGCTGGTAACCAAGATAAACATCGGGTATCCAAGCAAAGCGCTTTGGTTAGTAACCCGATGTTTATCCTAATTACGTGCAGGAAGCCCACACTTCCCCGCTCAGCTCACTCCGCCCCCTCCTGCACGTGGCATGTACACACACACACACACACATACACAAACACACACACTCACACTCACCTGTCCCCAGCCAAGCAGTCCACGACACTGACGTCCTCAGCGCCACCCACTTCGCACTCCGCCGCCAGCACACATGGCTCTGCCCACCTGCACTCTGCACACATGATCCCGCTCGGCTTACCTGCGGTGATGAAGTCCCGACCTCAGCGCTGTCACTGTCCTCCATGGCCGCCGCTTGTCACATCACCTTCTCTCGCTTCCGACCCGAGACTGACTAGCGGTGACATCACGGGCCGCTCGCGATACTTGGCTGTGAAGGCGGCGGTCATTGAACTCAGTGACAGGTGCTGTCAGCAGTGCAGGAGATCAGCGCAGGTAATGTACCTCGCTGACAGCAGCACTTGTCATCCCCTGCAGTGACCTGGGCTGACCCATTGATGTTAGCTCAGGTCACTGCACTGCTCTCCCAGCCAATATGGAACATTCTGTTCTTCATTGACTGGGACATTGACTATGGTGTGGATCGTCATGGCAACCCCTTGGATTACACCAGACCCGGATTTGTTTTTCTTTCTAATAAATTGGTTAAAGAGGGAATGTATTGGGGAGTGTTTTTTCAAATAAAAATGTGTTTGTCATCTATTTTTTTTTATTACTGACTGGGTTGGTGATGACGGGTATCTGATAGACGCCTGACCTCACCAACCCCAGGGCTTGATGCCAGGTGACATTACACATCTGGTATTAACCCCATATATTACCCCGTTTGCCACCGCACCAGGGCACGGGATGAGCTGGGGCGAAGCACCAGGATTGGCACATCTAATGGATGCGCCACTTCTGCGGCGGCTGCGGCCTGCTATTTTTAGGCTGGGGAGAGTCCAATAACCATGGACCTCCCTAGTCTGAGAATATCAGACCCCAGCTGTCTGCTTTACCTTGGCTGCTGATCCAATTTTGGGGGGACCCCTACGTGTTTTTTTTTTAATTATTTATTTAATTTAAAATAACAGCGTGGGGTGCCCTCAGTTTTGGATTACCAGTCAAGGTGAGGCTGCTAGCTGTGGTCTGCAGGCTGCAGCCATCTGCTTTACCCTAGCTGGCTACAAAAATAGGGGGAACCCTACGTCATTTTTTTTTTCATTTTTTTGGCTAAATACAAAGCTAAGCACCCCTTAGTGCCACATGAAGGGCACTAAAGGGTGCAAAATTACAAAATGCAGGAGAGTGGGACATTATGTGTCTTTCTGCCATTATAATGACAGAAAAGACTGATATGAAGTGCACAAGCACAAGAAAATCACCAGAGCGCTCTACGCTGTGAAAAGCAGTAGAAAATGGCACTGGAGTGAACATGTGACCGCCTCATGTAGGATGAAGCTATGGATCCTGGGTAAATTTATGTATTTTACCTCCTTCAGTTTTTTTGCAGTACACAAAAATAACGGAAGGCACACGGATGACAAACAGATGACATACGGACCGTCTACGGAACGGAAACGGATGCCATACGGATGCACCCGTGAAAAAAAACGGACTGTTTTTTGCAGACCGCAAAAATGGATCGGTCGTGTTAATGTAGCCTTATTCTGATCTGCCGTTTATAAACAGCAGGCAGAAATAAGTGAATAACGCCCCCCAGCGTCAGAAAATCTCCGGGGTTTCAGGGCTAGCTGAGACCCTGGAGATCATGATTCAGGAAGGTTTTTCCGGTCCCCGCTCACGTGATCACAGGTATACACCGTACACCGATGATCACGTTACAGTAAATGACAGCGCCAGTTAAAAATTATTTATCTCCCATCTGGCATGAACAAACATGATAAATCTCCTCCCTGGTCCCCTCCGGTCCCCCGGTGTCGCCAAAGTGTCCCCCCTGATGCCCTCCCAGAAATCCAAGATGGCCGCACGCACAGCAGCGCGCCGGTCGCATTCACCCTACTCCTCTGATTTCTGTCGCATGTGCCATGACACATGCAACAGAAAACTCCTCCCCAGGCCCTGCCAGGTCACCCCCTATAACCCCACCGGTGTTCCCCGGTGTCCCACGGTACCTGTGCAGCGTTGATCCCCCCACGGCCCTCTCCTTCACAATAGACGCTGCCGCATGCACAGAGCGGCTGTCAGCTCAGCTTCCTGTGTTCAGACACAGTGAGTGGTGGGTTATGCATCTGTAAGCTAAATGGGCGGCACGGTGGCTCAGTGGTTAGCACTGCAGTCTTGCAGCACTGAGGTCCTGGGTTCAATTCTCACCAAGGACACCATCTGCAAGGAGTTTGTATGTTCTCCCCGTGTTTGCGTGGGTTTCCTCCGGGTACTCCGGTTTCCTCCCACACTCCAAAGACATACAGCGCTATGGAATTAATAACGCTATATAAATGAATAAATTATTATTATTATTGCAATGCTCTGCTCATGAGGTAAGGAACATAATTGATCAGGAGAGCTATATACTACATTTCCAAATGGAGGGATTTACTTTTATAGTTTCCCTGCTGAACGACTACCAAACATGAGAGTCCGTTATACGCCACAAGAAAACACATCTAAATAGCGAGCACTGTTGTTAAGTATTCATTCAGCTGGATAACTGGACTTAAAGGGGTATTCCATCTCCAAGATCCTATCCCCAATATATAGTAGGTGGAATAGCAATAATATCAGCAAATACCAATATTTGGAAATGTAGAATAGTTCTCCTGATTAGGCATGCCTTTACCTCATGAGCAGGGCATTGCAGCTTTGGTAGCAACCATTACGACATGGACTCTGCTGCTGTGGACCCGGGGAGAGTGAGTGCAGATTCATTGCACCCACACTCCTCACATGAAGGGTCTGCACTCCTAGAAAATGGGGGATACGTCCCTGAGTGTCTCCCCCCCATATTCTAGACGGTCCAGAGTCATCGTGGGACCCCTTTATTTTTTTCTTACAATAAATTGGTGAAAGAGGAAATGTTTTGGGGACTGTTTTTTCAAATAAATTTCTTTTGTCGATTTTATTTTTTGTTAGTACTGACAGTTTATGATGTTGGGTATCTATTAGACGCCATGACATCACAAACTGCTGGGATTGATCTCAGGTGACTTTACAGCTAGTATCAACCCAATTTATTACCCCGTTTGCCACTGCACCAGGGCACAGGATGAGCTGGGGTGAAGCGCCAGGATTGGCGCATCTAGTGGATGCGCCACTTCTGCGGCGGCTGCGGCCTGCTATTTTTAGGCTGGGGAGAGTCCAATAACCATGGACCTCCCTAGTCTGAGAATATCAGACCCCAGCTGTCTGCTTTACCTTGGCTGGTGATCCAATTTGGGGGGGACCCTACTTTTTTTGTGTAATTATTAATATTTATAAAATAGTTGTAAAAAAAGAGCCTGGGGGGACCTCCACATTGGATCCCCAACCACGGTAAAGCTGCCAGCTGTGGTTTACAGGCTACAGCCGTCTGCTTTACCCTAGCTGGCTATCAAAAATTGGGGGACCCAACGTCATTTTTTTTTAACTATTTTTTAAATTGAAAAAATTAATGGGCTTCCCTGTATTTTGATTGCCAACCAAGGTAACGGCAGGCAGATGGGGGTGGCAACCCATAGCTGTCTGCTTTATCTGCGCTGAGAATCAAAAATACCGCGGAGCACTACGTCATTTTTTTTAAAGATTTATTTTTACAGCACTGTGATGTCCAGCAATCAAAATACAGGGAAGCCAATTTTGTTTTTAGTTATTTAAATAAATATTTAAAAAAAATATATATGGGCTACCGCTGCATTTTTTGTATTGCTAGCTAAGGGTAATCCAAGCAGCTACTGGCTGCTAACCCCCACTGCTTGGTGTTACCTTCACTGGCAATGGAAAATCCAGGGAAGCATTTTTTATTTTTTTTGCCAAAAAACTACAAAAAAAGGACGTGAGCTTCGCCATATTTTTGTATGCTAGCCAGGTATAGCAGGCAGGTGCTGGAAGAGTTGAATACAGCGCCAGAAGATGGCGCTTCTATGAAAGTGCCATTTTCTGAGGCGGCTGCAGACTGCAATTCGCAGCAGTGGGGCCCAGAAAGCTCAGGCCAACCTGTGCTGCGGATTCCAATCCCCAGCTGCCTAGTTGTACCTGGCTGGACACAAAAATGGGGCGAAGCCTACGTCATTTGTTTTCTAATTATTTCATGAAATTCATGAAATAATAAAAAAAGGGCTTCCCTTTATTTTTGGTTCCCAGCCGGGTACAAATAGGCAACTGGGGGTTGGGGGCAGCCGTATCTGCCTGCTGTACCTGGCTAGCATACAAAAATATGGCGAAGCCCACATAATTTTTTCAGGGGGCAAAAAATTTCTGCATACAGTCCTGGATGGAGTATGCTGAGCCTTGTAGTTCTGCAGCTGCTGTCTGTCTGTATGGAGAAGAGCAGACAACAGCTGCAGAACTACAAGGCTCAGCATACTCCATCCAGGACTGTATGCATACGTTTTTTGCCCACCAAAAAAATGACGTGGGCTTCGCCATATTTTTGTATGCTAGCCAGGTACAGCAGGCAGCCGCGGGCTGCCTCCAACCCCCAGTTGCCTATTTGTACCCGGCTGGGAACCAAAAATATAGGGAAGCCCGTTTTTTTTAATTATTTCACTTATTTCGTGAAATAATTAAAAAACAAATGACGTGGGCTTCGCCCCATTTTTGTGTCCAGCCAGGTACAACTAGGCAGCTGGGGATTGGAATCCGCACAACAGGTTAGCCCGAGGTTTCTAGGTGCCTCTGCTGCGAATTGCAGTCCGCAGCCGCCCCAGAAAATGGCGCTTTCATAGAAGCGGCATCATCTGGCGCTGTATCCAACTCTTCCAACAGCCCTGAAGCCGGGGGGGCTTCTTGGGTAATAATGAGTTAATGCTAGCTTTGTTTTACTAGCTAGTATTAAGCCAGAGATTCTTAATGTCAGGCACGTTTGACCCGGCCATTAAGAATCTCCAATAAAGGGTTAAAAAAAAGACACCACACAGAAAAAAAATACTTTAATAGAAATAAATACACAGACACATTAGAGACTCCATCTTTATTACCCCCTGTCAGCCCTCCATGATCCATGGTCTTCTGTCTTTCTCGTTCAACAAATGCAGCTCTGCTCCATCACTGCTGCATGGGGGAAGACGCTGCTTCCCGTGCAGAAATCACTCTGTGAAGGCTGCACGGGAAGCAGCGTGCAGCCTTCACTCCGTGAGAGATCAGTGCTGCTGGCTGTTAGCGGTAACAGCGGTAACGCTGACAGGCGCGTTACCATAGCAACGGTGCTCTGATCATGTAATTCCCGGAGCCGCGGTTAGCGGTGACGTCACCGCTAACTGCGTTGCTATGGCAACGGTGATCTCCGTTAATGACCGGCTGTGTCAGCCGGTCCCTAACGGAACGGGGAGTCGACCGTGTGCTAGAGCATGTCGCCGGTACACGGCGATACACAAATGTGCACTGTGTACCGGAGAGTGCAATGACAGGACCTAGGACAGGACATGACGTCAAAGCCATGTGACCAGTCTGTAGCCAATGAGATAATAGCCACGTGACTGGTCACATGGCTATTTTGACGTCACAATAGGTTCTGCATCACTGCTGGCAGTGCTGGTCCCCGGGAGGATTCAGCGATCATCGGATGGAATAGCGGCAGGAGACAGAGTGCAGGTGGGATCGCGGGGACCGGTAAGTGTTATGGCAATGTTTATTAACTGTATGTGTACATTTATAATGCGTTTTTATGTGTTTGTGATTGCCTCCCATTATATCCTATTGGTTCGAGTTCGGTTCGTCGAACGTTCGCCGAACTGAACTCGAACGAGACCTTCGTTCGACGAACCGAACTCGAGCCGAACCACGGCCGGTTCGCTCATCTCTAATCTTACAGCACTCGTAACGTGCAGCCTGTGGAGTACAACACAATCCTAAAAGAAAGTGCTATGCCTTCTGTGAGGAACCGTACCTTGGGAGTCATTGTACCTTCAAACAGAACAATAATCTCAAGCAAACTTCAAAGTCTACAGAGGCTTGGTTTTAGAAAAAATCACGGAAGATGATGGTGTGGCCATTACAGTTGTCTGACTGGAACCCCATAGAAAATCTTTGGTGGGATTTTTGGAAAAAAACAAACAAAAAAAAAACATAGTTTGGGATCATATTTTGGGTTTGGAGTTTGGGTGCTTTACGTATGCTGACCACTTGTGCTAGCATCATTGTGCTCGGGTACACTCGGTGCTCAGCCCAGTGTGAGCCACTTTCAGTATTTGAACGGCTCCCATTGGGGGTAATAACATCATTATTGGATGTAGTGTGCACCAAATAAAAAAAGATGGAAAAATCCTGCCCATCCACCCCCGGAAGTGTTCTTTATCTAAAATCCGGCTGAAACCGCTGAGCCAAACTTCCATGAGTTTGCTCATCTTTAGCTATGATTCCAGAGGAACGTTGCCAGAAGATCGTCTCTGGCTGTTAATCATATTTGAAAAAGTCATTATAGCCAAAGATGCTTTACTAAGTAGTAACAAATGAGCTGAATAGACAAAAAGGCGCAAACCTGGCATCTTATCCTTGTAAAACCAGTGCAAGAGGCTGGAGGGAATCACTCCCATGGGTAAGTTGTGCAAGTCACAACTCCTGTAGATCGCTTGCTCGCGTGGAAAATCGGCTGCTGCAGCCCCAAAGGGAGTTGTAATTCAGTGAAGCAGGAGAGAAGGGTTGTAATTCTGGGCGGCAGGATAGATTCAGGGGAATTTTCATTAAAATCAGCAGGTTTTATTGTTTATGGTTCTATGCGTTTCGCAGCTAGCATGCTCCTTCTTCAGGATCCAACAATAGCAATGTTCCTTGTAAGCTACATTGCTATCTTTGGTTCCTGAAGAAGGAGCATGCTAGCTGCGAAACATGTAGAACCATGAACAATAAAACCTGCTGATTTTATTGCAAATTCTTCTGAGTCTATCCAGCCGCGTGGCATTACAACCCCTCTCTCCTGCGTCACTGAATTACTTCTAAGTAGTAAAAATGATTGAAGAGGTTGAATAATTTTGAGACCATAATAGTCAGTAAAGGTGACATTTTGTGTTGACTTTGGAGAAACCATAGTCATTGTGCTGAGATTTTACATTTTGCTCTTGTTTTATTGGTTAATTGCAAACAGCAGACAGTTTGTAAGTTTTGTTATTAAACCTAATTTGCAATGGGGGGGTTGAATAATTTTGATCGCAACTGTAGAAGCTTCAATTTAATGACCAGATGAGAGTGTTTCTAACTTCCCGAAATCACATCATCATGACAGCACCGTCTATATTAATCCGCAGAGACAGAAGAGAGGGAAAGGTTACATTAATGCAGCTGCTATATGCCGTGTTACTGGAGGGAAATAAATGGCACACACCTACAGTAGTTTGACGCTCACTTAATGTGCTGGAACAAAGGAGAGCAGTTAACCAAACACTGGTTTTATGACTATTGCTCACAAATAAAGAATTAGGATCCTGATTGCGTACGAGTGTAGGCTTCTGTCTGGAACAAATCCATACACCTGTAATTTTATTTAACGGACTCAAATTATCTGTCTCTATTTAGAAGAGACACTGCCATACCAGATGGAAGACAGATTGGCAGCGGTATGACTCACTTCTTTGTCACCTTGTATTTTGTGTCTTTGTTTCTACATGAAAAAAATATCAAATGGCCGTTTTATTCAGGTAAGTGGACTATTTGCCTACAAGAAAATAAGTAACCGAGAGCCAGGTACTTTATTTTTACTAAAAACTGCCTGGCAATGCAGACGAGGATTACATCAACCAATTATCACTGGATTCATGGCGAATGAGCAGATTGCCAGTGGTGGTGTAAAGATCTGGTGTTCAATGGTCCCTGAAAGATCAAAGGTTAAGAAAATGTGCACAAAAATGCCAATGAAGAGCTTTTGAACCATAGTCTCTGAATGAGTCTACTTCATTCCGGCCTTTCCTACTCGGTTTCTTTTATTTTATGTAGCTGATGCTACTGTAACTTGATGCTCAAAGACTTGACTCTTGGTTATCATCCAGGCCACCATTGTAGTTGTGTTTTACTACATAGTGCCCACCACTTTATCATAATTGATTATGGCATTTTACAATTATAAAATGAGAAGTAATTACACCTTACAATAGTCTTGCAGGGACTTGCAGAATACCCCTGTCCCCCAGATAGAATTTGTTTAAAAAACCCTAAACTTGTTCTGTACTCACCGTCCTTGATGTTGAGTGCCTTGCGCTGCTTCACATGTCTGTTAGGGTACATGCCCACGGTCAGGGTTCACAGTGTTTTGGATGTAACGAGTCCAAAACGCTGCGCTGTACAGTACAAGAACAGTGGATGGGATTTATAGAAATACGTTGTCCACTGTGCTTGTTTTTCCCGCAGGGTAAAGTGACATGCAGTGCAACTTCCTAAGCCACAGCATGTCAGTTTATAATTGAGGAGCGATAAGCATTCTCCGCAAGGAGAACAGAAAGTCCGCAGCTGCCTGAACCCTGATTGTGGACATGGGCAGCTGTGGTCTCCTGTGGAGAGCACATGCTGCGTCCAGCACACAGTATGTACGGGTTGTGGGCATGTACCCTTATAGTCTGCAGCATTCAAGCCCCATCTAAAGGGCAGCAGCCAATCAGTGATCTCAGCAGCTTATGCTGTCAAAACAGGAAAAGCCGCTGAGAATACTGATTGGCTGCAGCAAAGTCAAAGGGATGTCAGCGCTGCAGACAGTACAAGACACTGGGAGCAGCAGCGGAGACTCAATGCTGGACTCATGTTTAGTGAGCAGTTTGTTTTCTTAAATCAATCCGTATCATGGGTACAAAGGTTTTCTGGACTAAAAATATCTTTAAAATTTGGAAATGTATAACATGCCAACAATTATGAAATATAAAGAAAGTTTACTACCCCATTACATATACCGTATACACAAAAGGGATCCTTTGTGCAGGACTTGCTTCTACCAGACAGACCTAAAGGCGCCAGAAGAACTCACCATATGATATATATATATTCTTGGTTATCTGAATCAGCTTTCATACACTCCACCCTTTCCCGGATGGTGAGCTACAATAAGGCCTGTTTCACATGTCAGTGAAAAACACAGACGTTTTTTACTGACATGTAAAAACGCATATGTCCTTCCGTGTGCCGTGATTCACGGCACACATGGGTAATCCATGTACAATCCGTGATCCGTACTCCGTGACAACGTGATTGCATATGGATGTATACTCACCTGTCCCGGCTCCTGCTGTCCGTGGTGCTAAATTCTTTGGCTCTGCTGTTTCTGCCCCCGCTGCAGCTACTTCCGGGTCGGCTGTGCCTGCATATATGAATATGTTGCGGGCAGGGGGGACAGACCACGGCAGGGGAGGCTAACTGAGGCGCTCAGATCCGGAATCGTGGCTGTGGCAGCCGGATCCAGGGCTCATGCAGCAGCCCACCGCCCACAACTGTATAAAGGGGAGTAATTTACAGGGAGAGAGTTTGTCAGTGACGCCACCCGTGGGTTGCGGTGATCTGTTGGTAACACCGCCGCTGCCTTTGTATGGGACACCCGGGGCTGATGGAGCAGGGCAGCAGGATGGTATGCCCTCCACGGGTAGGAGAGGTATAGTCCCGGGGCCCAGATGTAGGTGGTGTGCAGTGCTGGGGCACAGTCTGCAAGCCAGACCGAATGACACCGGTGTACTCACAGTTTAGAAATAAGTCACACAAAGTCCAAGTAGTAAACAAGTGCCGGATACCGGTAGCCTCCGGAGGGGTATGCTAGGGTTCCGCACACCAGTAGACAGGACAGGGGCACTCCCTATTACACTTCTGTGTTTTTGTCTTGTGTGTTGACTAGTCCACATGAACCAGGAAAAGTTCGCTCCCGGTGTCTTTGCTGTGGGAGCTGTGGCCCGTGAGATCTGACCCTTGGGATTTTTGCAGGCACTTGCAGATGCCCTATCCCCCGCGTTAGACTTCTGTCTCGCTCTATCTGGGCTTACTGGCGGGACAAGACGTGTAATCTTGTCCCATGCTGGTTAATCAGTAAGCTGTCCTCGCCCTGGGTTCCAGGCACCCCGACACTGCACGGCCTCTGGACCGGATTCCGGCTGTTGGCACCGGCGGGCTACAACCCTGCCCCGGTCCACTTAAGGTCTCCCGTGACCGGATCTCCATCGCCTGTGGCCCTGCTCTGCCGTCTGCCACCTAGTTAGCTCAGGTAGTCCGATAGTCCGGGAGCTACAACCCCCGACTACCACTTCACTTCTCTCACTTCATCTGTCTACTCCGTTCTGTCTGTGTTCCCTCCCCTGACACCTCAGAACCCCTAGGTGGGCATCACTATCTGCCTGTCCCCGCCCACTGGTGTGTCCCTATTGTCCTGGGGGGGTGACTAAGCTTAGTGGCTGGTGTTTGTACCTGTGTGTGGATTGTGTTGGTAGGGCAAGGAGGAGAGAGTCCTGCATCTGTAGGGTGGATGCAGTCTCCTGTGACAACCTGGTTTTGCCAGGGCATCACACTCCCCCTTGGTAAAACACAGCCCGTCCTCTGGCTGTCCGGCACCGGTATTTATTTTTTTCTGCAACTGTAAAAGGTAAAAGATGTAAAATACATAACATTTCAAAAACTGTAAATATTTCATCCCTATTTAGGGAGGCACTTTTCTTAAACGTTGCATAACTTGTCTTCTCCCTTCAACCCACCACCCAAAACACCTGAACCCCTGGTGCCACCACTAGCCATGGTGTTACACCACCCTAAGTTCCTTATAGTGTCCGCGGTGACAGGATTGAAGTCCCCTTTCCCACCAGTCCACCTCAAAGAGTCCTAAAGTTCCGAAACCCTCTGGCCTGGAGGTTAGCCACCGGTTTATTAGTGACTGGGCCTCAGCCGACTCTACCGCAGGCCCTTCCTCCAAGCAGTCCTCTCCAGCAGGTGTTACAGTCCTGGTGGTGAGGTAACAAGAAGATAGATGGAGAGTATATACAATGACCCAATAAAGTTTTTGGGTGGCCTCTGCCAGTCCTGAGGCCATGGTCCATGAACAACAGGGAAAAAACTGGGTTAACTGAGAAAGGGGGTAGCCAGGTTCCACTACCAATTACTCCTTCTTCTCATAAAGGTGATGGTGGGAGGCGAGGCATGGCTGCTCGTTAACCACTACCCATTTCTTGACGTCAAGGGCAAACCACACTCGCTCTCCACAGTGCCGATGTAGCCAACCATGTCTCTGGGTTCCAGATTCCTATCTGGGTGGCTGGTTGGTAGATGAGGGGCCACATCCCTCCTGGACACAAATATCTTGGCTTCCAGTTCCGGCTCATAAATGAACCCCCACCCTTTCTGGGGGTCAAAATGGCGGACCTGTCCTCGGTACATCGGTCCCCTGACCCGGAAAGTAGCTTGCCAGAGACTGTCCTTCTCCCGGTAGGTCCGGGCAATCACCTTTGCTGTCTTCTCCTCTCGAGCGCCGGTTTCCTTGCGGAGCTGCCGCTGCTGCCGCTCCCAGTATGGGGCACGGGTTCCGTGCTCCTCCTCCTGCTCAGGAGCCAGGCCCATTCGGATGCCCTCGGCGCCGGCTACAACCGGCCTCTCATACTGCCATGGGCCCCACCATCGGTGGCCTGCTCCGCTTCTCTACAGGAACACTCCGGCTGCTCCTCAGCAGCTTCTTACAGGAGCCATTACAAATGGAACATGAATAGCAATCCATTAATGGATCCATTCTCAATAGACTCTAATGTTAAAAAAAACAGATTTGGCAGTAATCATTTTGCCAACGGATCTCTGCAGGATCCATTCTAACAGATGATCACCGAACTTGTGAACTCAGCTTAACACAAGTAAGTGAGTCAGAAAGTAGAATTACATTGATCAGCTGGTTACTAGAAAAAATGTACTTGCATTGAGACAACTTTTTAAGATTTAAGCTACAAACAGATGTGTTAACTAAAACGTTTATTAGAGAGCAAAGCTATTTTTAGTCCATGTGCTGTCAATTTGCACAAAGGACTGCAATTTATCAACTTAAATAAATGGGTCAGTTCTCATGAGTAGTGATGTGACCCAGTAGTGACCCATGGCTGTTCAGGTTCACAGGGTTCGGCCAGACTTTTAAAAAAGTTTGGTTCGGAACCTGAACTTGATCCTGGATTCCAAACCCCATATAAGTCAATGGAGACCCGAACTTGTGTGGTGTAAAACAGTTGTAAAATGATCATAGTAAGAGCTAGGGGGCTGCAAAAGGAAGAAAAACAGGGGCAATTGCCCTTCAAACATATGTGGAAAGGTAATAAAAAAAAAGACATGCTGTGCCACCTATTTTTGATAACTAGCACGAGTAAAGCAGACAGCTGGGAGATGCAACTCTTATCTGTCAGCTTTACCTTAGCTGGTTATCAAAACTAGAGGGGACACCACACAAATGGCATGTGCTAAGCCTTATTTTTGATAACCAACCAAGGTAAAGCAGACAGCTGGGATCTGGTATTATCAGGCTGGGAAGGCCCAGTTTTTTGGCCCCTCCCAGCCTAAACATAGCAGTCTGCAGATGCGGCAATTCTGGCCTTTTGTCTAGTTCTTCCCCATTGCCCTGGTGTGGTGGCAATTGAGATAATACTTTTTTGGGGGTGATTTCAGTTGTGAATTGACAGCTAGCATCAAGCCCAGGGGTTAGTCATGGGTAGCCATCTATCAGACACCCCCATTACTAACCTGGCAAGCATCCAAAGTGTAATGTCCCATGAAGTCCATCAAATTCTATGGAGCATTGTTCTGAGAACTTTCTCAGAACTCAGCTACAGTACATAGGTCAGTGTAAACCTGGAATTTCTCACAAGTGACCTAGGTAGCATTGTTCTGAGAAAGTTTTCAGAATACTGCTCAATAGGAATTGATGGGCATTGTGGGACATTACTCTTTGGATTAAACCAGAACTTCCAAAATTTCTTTTTACTTAATGAATCAGAAAACTAGGGCATGTTGTGGGGAGTGTTTATTCCCCAATTGGATTATGTCAGAATACATTTTTCTTATTAATAAATTAGTGAACTGGGTTGGGGAGTGATTATTCAAATAAACTTGTTTTTCCTGTGTTGCTTTTTTTTAACTCTATAGTTGCCGGGTTAGTAATTGGGGTGTCTGGGTCCCTATCCATTACTGTCCTGACATTTAACTGTGTTTTTTGTACACCTGTTTTAGTAGTCAAATTTGACACCTGTACATGTCAAACCAAGACTGTGGTTTGTTGTAGTTGCTGGCTTTTTAGATGTGTACGTACCTAAGCTTTCATGTTTACTTCTTTTTAGAAAGGGGAAATAACTGGGGTTGAAAACAATAAGAAAAGTTATCCATAATATAATAAAAATGGATAGTAAAAGAAAAAGTGACAATAACAATAGATAGAGTAAAGTAAAATAAAAAAATCCATAAACAATGGAATTTAACAATAAGAATGTAGTAGCCACAAACACCACCATCACTACTGGCACTAGTCATCCAGTCTGTAGTGCTACCAAACACAAGTCACAATTGTTTTGTCTCCAGGAAGCATTTTAGTGGAGAGGAGGTGCAGGAAGGTGTTAACTATATTTGGAAGTTCACTTGTCTCACTCATAGCAGGAGATTGTTACCTCTGACAGTGACACAGTCAGTTTAAGGTAATGTTTTGCACAGTACTCCTCTTCTGCTGCCACAACATTTAGTATTATAGTTTGTAAACTTTCAATTTCATCAATGACACAGCAGAGGGGACTAAGGAAGATATTTTTAAAAATCAAATCAAATCTTTATTTTTATATAGCGCTAACATATTCCGCAGCGCTTTACATACATCAGGAACACTGTCCCCATTGGTGGGATTTGAACCCAGGACTCCAGCACTGCAAGACTGCAGTGCTAACCACCGAGCCACCGTGTCGCCCTAAACAACCATCTTCTTCCAGTTGATTTATGGGATGAGATTAATAGTTAGTGTGTGTACTCAGATGAGATGAAAGATGTGATTCAAATGCCTAGCTGTGTTAGTGCCTCTGTCAGCTGTGGTGATAAGGGCACTGGGAGTGGCAACCAAGGTGGTTATTGGCACTATTCTCAAATCTAAAGGTATAAATTATGTAGAGCAGCAAGAAGCTCATGACATTTTCTATACTGAGACTATTGTCATCCAAATCAGGAATGATAATGATTGTGTGGGGGACAAGAACTGTAAACTACATCGAAGTGATGAAGAGGTGATATCATCAGAGGAGGAAAGTGGTGGCATTGGTGATAAAGAGCAAGGCTGATGACCAGCCAAAAGATATTCTTAGAGTAGATCTGCTTCTTTTGGAGTCAGCTTGGGAGAAGATGATGCCACAACTTCTGTTGGTGGAAGAAACTCAACAAAACCTAAAAGCTTTGGTCTGGATTGGGTTGCTGGCGAGTCTTGCAGGCATTTCAGGTGTGGGAATTCCTTCCCACGTTACCAGACAACTAAATATTTGCAGTGTGCAGGCGCTGATGACAAACAAGATAACCATAGATGAGAAGTCTTAATTTAAATAAACTAGGAAATACAGCGTTTCTTCCACACACGAATCAGCATCACTTGCTCATGTGGGAAAAGCTAGTTAGCCAACAATTTCAGCTTTACTATCACCCTCAATCTCTGACAGCAACATTTAAGTGGAACAAGCATGGCGGGGAGTTATGGGGTGACTATGGGTTGCCATGGCAGCTGGCTGTCATCTAAGCACTCATGTGAAGCCTAGCCAGTGTTGAAAGTGTAACCATCATTTAAATTTCTATTTCATAAATCAATAATACAAATACAAATAGTCAACTTTGTAATATATCTAATCAGACAAATCTACTTTCTCTGCCAGAATTATTCAGTCATTATCAAAATTCTCAATTCTGAGGTTAAATCTGTATTCAGTGAAGACTTTCCCATTACTGAGATAGGAGACGGCAAGCTACCAGAAGAAGCTACAAGAAGATTCTCATCAATCAGTCATTTTGTCTATTAGAAGAGTGGATACCTGTAGAGATAAGTAAATAAATCCTAGTGGAATTGAATTCTACTCGAATGTTTCAAAAATCTGCATTTGTAATGTAATGCATATGCTCAAGAAATGAGATTTTTCATTACCAATTGTTGTGATATTTGGAATGTTGTACCATCTAGGACTTTTATTTTGCATTTTCATACACAATAATTTAATTCTGTTTGCTGTTACTAAGTCAGTTGACTGCCTGCCTTTTTTTTAAATACAGTAGGCGGTCCTCTGACATGCTTGTATATATATATCGGGGCTTCCTCCGCATTAGATTGTTGGTTTTTCTTGAATGTTCTGATGAAGGAAACTGAGTTATCTGAAACGTGCCGACCTGAATAAAAGAAATTTGAAATAATCATCCTGACATTTTTTCACATTCCCGGGGCTGCGGCGGTCGCCATCTTTGATACATATTTAGGAGTTGTGACTGGCATAACCCCAATAGGTCAGTGCATTCACATTGCTTTATCTGTTACCTTATCTGGTAAGACCCTATTCTGCGCATTTATCCACAGTTTTTGTATTTCTTAACCATAAAAAGCTATCACAATGTGGAAACAAAAAACCTCTTATACTCACCTTTCTAGCTCCTCTACTACTCACTGCCACTCATCCAGTCCGCAACTCTGTCTTTTAATGGTCACAGTGTGAATGTACACCTACACATTGCACTTAAACCAACAGGTGTGCGGACCTATTACTTCAGTTTTGATTTAGTTCCTTGTACATGGTACATATGAGGGCAAGGTTCTCCTATTTTGGCTGTGCATCTTGTCTATACAGCTTTCCAAGGGTTGGTGTAAAACAGTCAGGTATAGCTCTGACTTTACCCTGTCTATTTTCAGGCCTTCTGGCATATAGTGAGGTGAAATACTTAGGAGGCTGTGACCCTTGGGTCGAGAGAGCCAAGGCTAGTCTATGCATTGTGGTCCAATATTGGACCAATTGGCACAGACGTCTGCATGACCCTTTTAAGGATCATCCTAATTGGGTACACCTTGTTACAGTGGAATTGCTTTTACGCTTTTTAGATCAAGATAGTGTCAGCGAAAAACCCTTATGTCAATTATATGTACAGTAAAATTACTATTTATTTACTTTCTGCAAGGTAATTGCTCATTGTTTTATCCTACGTTTGATCATAAACTCCATCCTCAAAGCAGAATAAAAAAACAGAACAGTCAAACAGATATATAAAACATACTTCAAAAAAGGCACAAACAGAATAATCAACCGGGTGCAAACAAAAACAGGCACAAAACTAGACAAAAAACAGGCTCAAAGGCAATAATAAACTAGGGCCTTAGGCTAACATTCTACGCATAGAGAGCATGCGGACCAAATATATGTTAATTTAAAAATACTATTACCGTGGCAGCAGAATTGGAAAAAAAATCAAATTGATTTAAAACACAACATTGTTTTGTTTCTTTTTTTTTGTTTCTCTATATTTTTTATTTAATCATAGTGACCGGGCGCGATTCATAATTTGTGTCACTCCACTTTATGCATCTTGTGGTATTTGCTGACAATCCTTGGTGTCAAATTCATTGAAATGAGAAATGGGGGGGAGAGCCAGCACTGCTCATGAGTGGCATGCAGCAATGAAAAAGTAAAAAGTGTAATATTCACAAATTCATTCCTACTGTAACAATTCAATGAGATTTTTGGCAAATAATTGATCAATGATTTGAGCCCCCCTGCCCCGTCACGGCAAATCTCTATAAGGGGGGTCCCTACACTATAGTTATAATATACAAACGTACCATAAGGTCTCGTATAATGCGCAGGACCATATAGGAACATCACCTACATGAGAAGTGTCAGAACCGCTCCCATGCTGCAAGGGCTGACAACTGCGAGTAGATGGGCAGTCCAGGTGCCAGCGTGTGCGGCAGAACCACACACACCAGCACAATGTCAGAACTAGCATTATATGCGCATTATACGAGACCTTATGGTACGTTTGTATATTATAACTGTAGTGTAGGGACCCCCCTTATAGAGATTTGCCGTGACGGGGCAGGGGGGCTCAAATCATTGCAATGTGTGCACATAGCCTTACTGTGAAAAGCCACGTTTTTGGTGCTCGAACCATTCTCGAATGTAACTCAAACTGTCAAGCTTTTAGCAAAAACCTCAAGTTCGTCGAACGTCTCGAACTGCCCCCAAAATCACTCGAACGTGAAATTGGCGAACCTTGAGCCTCGAACATCGCTCATCTCTAGTGAACACATTGTGATGGGATTACTTACTTAGCTTGTTCTTTTGAGGGAACGACAGGAACACTTTTTCCTAAGTCCAGCTTTTTTTTTAACAACACATAAACTGCTCTCCTGGAATATAACACAAGCCTTCTTCCTTCTTCAAGGAACAGAAACACGGTTTTACAGACACTTTAACTTGTAGTACACCCGCACAAGTTTGGATACAACTTATCCCTAGACGTATCCCTGTGGAGTTCTCGACAGTCTCAACACACGGCTCCAGTCTGTCTCTCTGTCTACTTTTCTCTCTCTCTTCTTTCTCCTCTCTTTTGTTCCTTGTAGAGGTATAACAACCTCCACACCCTGACCATGTGTCATACAAGCAGACACCATTATAACATATGAGACAAACCCATGGGTGGATAGGCAGACCCTCTCTAATAAGTCTTATAGTACTTCAGGGAGCAGAGTCACCATCTTACAACATATACAATATACTTCCCAAATGGTGCAACTGAAAAGGTGAATTTGATGCAAACAAAAAGATGCACACCAAAATCTCAATGAAAATTCAACAATGAATCAGCATTATATGTATGTTTCTGTGGCAAAAAACTAACATAATGTGTAACAATGTTCAGTAATGTTCAGCAATTATAGTGATACAACAACCAAATGAATCTCATTCAATAATGTTACACAAATTTGTTCCTCCCAATCTATATAGAAAAGGATGTGGTATAGCGCCAAACTGTTTATTCAAATGTTTCATATATTTATATATAAAGCATTAACATATGTTACCAGGCTGTACATCACTTTGCGGTTCAAAATAGAAATTCCTAATCTGATTCGCAATTAAAACTGTTGTTGCCAGAAGAAACTCTTGCAAACAGGGAGAAGATACAAACTCCATGCTGATGTTGCTCTCAGTTGTATTCTTACTCCATCCCCAAATGTTGATGCCATTGGGTCATAAATATATAAAGTTAGGCCACAAGTAGAAATTGAGTACTTGATGGGTTTTTACCTTAGTATTTGTAAGGCAAAACCAGGAGTGGAAGAGTCAGAGGATAAGTATAATAGAAACACAGGGACCACCACTGCATTTTATACCCAATTATGGTTTTGGCTTATAAATACTGAATTAAAAATTTCACCAAATGTTTAAGGTGTTATATAGCTGGAGAAAATGATATGGACCGCACATCCAAAAATCATACTTTGATCTAATGCAGCTAGGCAAAATTTATATATCTGAACATGAGGTTCTTGGTTAAACATTCTTATCAGACTATATGAAGCCCACTGCCATGTTACAGTGAACCTCTGAGTGGGTCCCTAACTTATTTGAAGCTCTGAAAGGTGCGGTGCCGCTTGCCAACCACCTCTGCAGCGACAGTACACCAGCAAGGCAGATGACCTGATACCTCACAACACCTTACTACAAGGCTGAGCCCCCAAGACTCCAGGCCACACCGCCCCACAGACACAAAACCACCACAGCAATGGCCGCCACACACCACCAGCACCCTGTGACAGGAGTTGTCCACTTACCTTCCACAAACTCCCAGTATGTGAACTGAGAGCAAAAAGGCAGAACCCCTCTTTGCTGTCTCCTGTTAATTAAAAAGGCCTGTGCCAAATGGGAGGAGTGCTGGTGCAAGTAAAAGACAGAGGGGGACAGACCATGCAATGCAACATAGATGAACAAAAGACATGAACCGCACATCCAAAAATCATATCTTGATCTATTGCCGCTAGGCAATAATTTATATACCTGAACATGAGGTTCTTGGTTTAACATTCTGATCAGACTGAATGAAGCCCACTGCCACATCACGGCTAACCTCTGAGTGGCTCCATAACTTATTTGAAGCATGGTGCATTAGAATTCCAGCAAAGAGGATCTAAGGGGAAAACTTTTCTCCTTGCGAAGACCTGACAAACCAGTCTGGCTGCCAGTGAGGGGTCTTATAGCTGTAATACCCTAGAGGGGCATTGCAGCTATAAGACCCCTCACTGGCAGCCAGACTAGTTTGTCAGGTCTACGCAAGGAGAAACGTTTTCCCCTTAGACCCTAATATAGCTTCTCATATGCCAGGTCAGTTCCCATACTTTGCACTGACGAGGGGCAATAATCCCAAAACACCGTGTCTGCAAATTGGGGTTTTTATCTGGTATAAATCCTAAGTCATATGAAATAGCTTGTTAAAGGGTTACTTTTGACTTTTAAGATATCTACTTCCAATAGGTGCCACTAGAGTTCATCTTCTCCCTGGAGAGACAATTTGAGCAAAGAGGATGAAATTTACAGAAATCTCATGCCAACTCTTCTTTATTATTTAGTGTCAACTGATCTGCGTTGCGTGTTTCAAGTCCATAACATGTCAGTTTCTCTTCCTGGCCCGCTGAGTTTTATATTTGGATTTTTCCCTTAAGGCCCCTTTACACACTGAGACTTTCAGCGATCCCACCAGCTATTCCAACCTGTTCGGGATCGCTACAAAGTCTCTGGTGAGTCTCTGGTGAGCTGTCAAACAGGCAAACCTGGCCAACGACGCAACAGCGATCCGGACCTGCAGAACGACCTAGCTAGTCAAACACTGGAAACGAGTGATGTGTCACAATATCTGTCAATCACTATTCTCTGTCAGTCGGTCTCTCCCTCTCGGTCTCTATTCTCTCTCTGTCGGTCCGTCACTATCTCTGTCCCTCTTTCACAGTCTGTCAGTCATTTTCCCCTCCTCTCTCTACTCACCAATCCCCGATCCCCGGCGCGGCGCTGCACGGCATTCACACTGCTGCGGCGGCTTTTACTATTTTGAAAAAGCCGGCCGCTCATTAAACAATTTCGTATTCCCTACTTTCCCCACCCACGGGCGCCTATGATTGGTTGCAGTGAGACACGCCCCCACGCTGAGTGACAGGTATCTCACTGCACCCAATCACAGCAGCCGGTGGGTGGGTCTATACTGTGCAGTGAAATAAATAATTAAATAATTTAAAAAAATGGCGTGCGGTCCCCCCCAATTTTAATACCAGCCAGATAAAGCCATACGGCTGAAGGCTGGTATTCTCAGGATGGGGAGCTCCACGTTATGGGGAGCCCCCCAGCCTAACAATATCAGCCAGCAGCCGCCCAGAATTGCTGCATACATTATATGGGACAGTTCTGGGACTGCACCCGCCTCTTCCTGATTTGCCCTGGTGCATTGGCAAATCGGGGTAATAAGGAGTTATTGGCAGCCCATAGCTGCCAATAAGTCCTAGATTAATCATGACAGGCGTCTCCCCGAGATACCTTCCATGATTAATCTGTAAATTACAGTAAATAAACACTCACACCCGAAAAAATCATTTATTAGAAATAAAAAACACAAACACATTCCCTCATCACCAATTTATTCAGCCCCAAATAGCCCTCCTTGTCCGGCGTAATCCACGGACCTCCAGCGTCACTTCCAGCTGTGCTGCATGCAGGTGACAGGAGCTACAGAAGACACCGCCGCTCCTGTCAGCTCCACGCAGCTAATGAAGGCAATAGCGCGATCAGCTGAGCTGTCACTGAGGTTACCTGGATCCAGCGGTGGATGCAGCGGTGGCCGCGGGTAACCTCAGTGACAGCTCAGCTGATCGCGCTACTCACCTCAGTTGCTGCGTGGAGCTGACCGGAGCGGCGGTGAGTAGCGCGATCAGCTGAGCTGTCACTAAGGTTACCCGCGGCCACCGCTGCATCCACCGCTGGATCCAGTGACAGCGGGTAACCTCAGTGACAGCAGCCGATCGCGCTATTGCCTTCATTAGCTGCGTGGAGGTGACAGGAAGTCAATTGGTTAAGAGTAATCAACTAGCTATCATTTGCACCACTTTCCCTTTTATTGAGTTAATGACCATTGTTTGGAAAATGAATAGAAAACCAGCAACCAGTTTTAATCAGGCAAGGGGCCACAAGGCTTGAATTGCCCTCCAAAAGTGTGCGTGAAAAAATGAGGATATTAACAGAGCCAAAGACTAATTACCCCAGATATAAGCTGCATGGTATCTGCTAAGTGAAATTTAATAGTTAGCCATTTAATTAGCAGTCTATTCTGTAGAAGAAGAACGAGGCTGAGTAATCTAACGGCAGCTGTGTGTATCGAATGCAAACTGTTCTTCATTTCATATACTTTACATCTGGATAGCTGGATCTCTTTAATACGTGTTTGTTTGCTCGACAGTTGTGCATATATTTCTGCTACATTTGCATTTGTGTTGTCAATAGTTTTAAATAGAAAAAGTAGCAAATGTTATAAAAGATAAATCAAAGCAGTAGGTTTGTGGAAACATCTATTCTCATGTCTCCCTTAATTAGCTGTGATAAAGGTTACACATTTACCTTCAGGCAGATTTTGGCTTTGTTGTTTTACCTACAGAAATTAATGATGAGTGAAAACTAAAATGCTCAAGTGGTCGGTACTGGAATCGAGTAGGTTGGAAGCTCGGACGGGCTCGACTTGAGTACCGAGTATAATGGAAGTCAATGGGAAACTAGAGCATTTCTCCTGAGGGGGAAATGAAACTACACCCACTGGTAGTCACCAGTAAATGTAATTTTAACATTTTACTACCTTATCTGGGCATGTGGAGTGTGTGACATGGTCAGACACATCCTGTTTAATTTATGAAGGAGGGACTCTGAAACTCACAAAGCCTATGTGGACAATGCAAGAACTGTCAAAAATTAGAAGGAAGAGGGACTCCGATACACATTCGACATTAAGTACGGTCATATTCACATTCTGTTAAAATTGTTAGGTAGTTGAACTCCTAGACTCATAAAGCCTATGAACTAAGTGCAAGGTCTGACGAAAATTAGAAAGAACTGCAATACACCCTGGAAGAGGAGGCCCTCAGAAAACATTTTTTTTCTCATTTTTAAGGAGTCAGACCTCCTAGAATGGTAAAGCTTATACACTAAGGGGTACTTTGCACACTACGACATCGGAAGCCGATGCTGCGATGCCGAGCGCGATAGTCCCCGCCCCCGTCGCAGCTGCGATATCTTGTGATAGCTGCCATAGCGAATATTATCGCTACGGCCACTTCACATGCACTTACCTGCCCTGCGACGTCGCTCTGACCGGCGACCCTTCTCCTTCCAAAGGGGGCGGGTGGTGTGGCGTCACAGCGACGTCACACGGCAGGTGGCCAATATAAGCGGAGGGGCGGAGATGAGCGGGACGTGAACATCCTGCCCACCTCTTTCCTTCCCTTTGCAGACGGGACGCAGGTAGATGTTCCTCGCTCCTGCGACTTCATACACAGCAATGTGTGCTGCCGCAGGAACAACATCGTACCATAGCTGCAGCCAAAATAATGAAAATGACCGACACTACACCGATCATACGATACCGACGCTTTTGCGCTCGGTAATCGTAGTTAAAACGATTTACACACTACGATGTCGAGAGTGACGCCGGAAGTACGTCACTTTCGATTTGACCCCACCGACATCGCAACTGCGATGTCGTAGTGCGCAAATGGCCCCTAAGTGCAAGGGCTGAAAACCTTTTAACCCTGGGGGTTATAGATCTATATAAGTAAGAGAATAGTAGAGATCAGCCTCATACACATCCAGAAAAAACTATGAAGAAGGTCATCATACACACCATGGAAAAATTAAGAGTGAGGGTCGCATGATGATCCTCTAAAATTATGAGTGTGGGCCCCCTGTTTACCCACTTCAAATTTGGAGCAAGGGCCACCTGATGAATCACTAAAAATTTTGAGTAAGGGCTACTAAATGAACTTTTAAAAAATTGGAGTCTTTTAACCCTCTAAAATTGTTCAGTGAAGGATGCATAATGAGGCTGTTGATATGGTGGAAGAGGGGGCACACAAGAAAAAGAATAAACCATGAACCATATACCCTTTTTTGGGTGATAAAGGCTGCATGGGAATAGACCAGAAAAAAAGGACCATTGGAATTGGCTTTAAGTTTGGCTGCTGTAATCCAGTGACGAAGCCATCTGGTGAAATGCGCGTTGAGGCCCCGCCCCCACGCCTGGACGGCCCATTCTTTCCTGCTCCAATATGACGCAAGGTAATAGCCCTTAGGCTTTCATATCCCTGGCCTTTAGGGACTTACTGTATGATATTCTACAGATCTCTTCATAGATCTCTTTACTATTTCACCATCCATTACTTTTTATTCATGGTGATTCATGGGTTTTTATATTCTTGAGGTCTTTGTTATTTACATTGCAGTCTGTCAGCAGGTCTTTTTGCCATCTTGTGGCCAGTCAAGGTTTTGCTGTGGGCTGTTTTTCTGTGCAGGCTTTTCCATCCTTGCCTGCAACCACTGTTCACCCTGTATCACCTTGCATTTAAATAAAAAAACTTTGTATTATACCCTGATTTTTTGGTGATCCTTCTCTTATTCTGTACCCCCTACTTTGTAATCTTTACATTCTTTGTACTGGGGCTACACAACTTTTTAGGTTTATATGTTATGGACCCTTTCCGGTCATAGGAAAGTTTTTTTAGGTTATGTAATCCAGTGGGGTTGAGAAGTCTGAGTCAATCTGTCGGCCTGTCAGCAATTTCAGTTGACAAGTGCACGAGCCTTTCAGTTATAATGCCCCTAATGGCACTAAAAACCCTCTCTGACAAAACGCTACCTGCAGGGCAGGTGTGTCTAGCTTGGATACCCAATAGGTGTACGGAGGAATCACAGAGGATGTTGGTACAGTCGGCTATGTACTCCTTCATCTTCTAAACCTTTTCCCACCTTGTCAGATCACACTGCGCATCAGGCCCTGAGTGCTGGGAGGGTCTTATGAAACTGTCCCAGACCTTTCATAGTGTTCCCCTGCCTCTGTTGGACCTGATGTGTGTCTCCTTCGTGTCTCCTCCTTGGTTGCCCAAGGAACTAGACATTTGCCTCCAGCATTGTCAGATGGAACTTTTGTACTAAATGTTCAGGGGCATTCTTGTATTGCATCATTTTACTAGCCCTCTCTGCCGCAGGATGGAGAGATGGAAAATTCTCCTTGTAGCGTGGTTTGAGAAGGGGGAACAACCAGTAATCTGTGACGGCCAAAATGCGTATAACGAAAGAGTCATGGGAAAGGTAGCTGGACATAAAGTCAGCCATATGTGACAGATTCCCAACAGGCAAGACTTCCCTGTACCGACCAAGAGGACAAGTACATCTTTTCCTCCTTCTGTTACTCATCTTCCTATTCAGCCCATCCACGCTGAACAGACGGGATGTGCGTAGTATTCTCTGTAACACAGGCAACCATTTCCTGTTCCTCCACTTCCTCAGCTTTCTCATTATCACCCAATCTAAGAAGATGAGAAGGTGCTGGGTTGCATAGTATCCCACTGTGTACTTTCTTCCTCCATCTCCAGCTGCTCCACTTGGAAAGCTTCCTCTAATTGTGAGCAGCAAGCATTTGAGTAGACACAGAAGCGGAATGGTTACTCTGATTATTGCTTCATTGCTACTCACTATCTTGGTTGATTCTTCAAAGTTTTGTAGAACGTAACAGATGTCAGACATCCATTCTCACTCATCAGTTTTTAAGTGCTGAGGCTGACCAAAATATTGCCATGGATGTTGCAGATGGTATTTAACTACTGTTCTCTACAGCTCTAATAGCCTTGCCAACATGTGTAATGTTGAGCTCCAGTGCGTGGTCACATTGTACACCAATCGGTGAGTTGGCACTTGAAAGGGCTGTTGCAGCACAGCCAGACCAGCGACAGCTATTGCTGACTTTTGGAAATGGGCGAACAGACAGCGTACCTTCACAAGTAGCTCAGGCAAATCTGGGTAGGTTTTCAGGATTCGCTAAACCACTAAAGTTGAGCACATGGGCAAGGCACGGTATGTTTGTGTGCTTGCTAAACTTCATAGCTGCCACCAGGTTATGGCCATTATCTCACACTACCATGTCTGGTGTAGGTTCAGTGTCAAAAGCCACAGATCGGTCATAGTCTTCCACAACTTTGCGATGGTGTGCTGTTTGTCACATAAAGAAATTAGTTACAGCAGAGCCTGTTGCCGCTTTACCGAGGCATTGCCTCAGTGCTTCCGGCTTGCAACTGATATTCACATCATGCTCCAAGAAGACAATTTGGAGATGAAGGATTAGGAAGAAGAGGAGGAAGTGCAGGACTTAATGTAGGAGGTAGAGGAAATCCTGATTAAACTTTGGCCTGCAATCCTCACCGGGTGTGCTGTCCAAGAGTCCAACTTGGTCTCTCCCTGCACAAGGTTCATCAAGTGTACCATCAGGGAAATGTAGCGTCCCTGGCCACAAGAACTTGTCCATATATCAGTCATTAAGTTGACCTTTCAAGTAACTGAGTTGGCCAGGGCACGGGTGATGTTATGGGACATGTGCTGGTGTAAGCCGAGGATGTCACACCAGAAAAATAGTGGCAGCTGGAGATCAAGTACCGAGGGGAGGCCGCCGTCATGAGGTTGTAGAAAGCCTCTGTGTCTGTCACGGGCGGGGAGGGAGCCGTCGCTGCTGCGCTCTCGCTAGCACTCGGGTCCGGCGCTGCTGCGATGGCTGCTCGGTGGCTCGAGCGGTGGGCCGGATCCGGGGACTAGAGCGGTGCTCCTCGCCCGTGAGTGAAAGGGGTGATGGTTTGGATTTGGGGATTTAGTCCGTCATGCCACCCACGGGTTGTGGTGAAGGTGGGCACCACCGCTGCTGGTGACGGGGGTCCCGGGAACGATAGCAGGGAGCAGCTGGGATGTTGTTTTCCCCCTCCGTGGGTAGGGGTTGGTGGTTCCGGGGCCCGGTGATGTGACGGGGAGGCAGGGTCGGTGAGGTGCAGGGTCGCAGGGACAGCGCAGCACGGTGCCGGATGGCACTGGTGTACTCACTCAGCAACAGATGCACGCAAAGTCTCTGGTAAACCAAACGGCTGGATGGACGGGTCCCGCAGCCGGCTGCTGTGGCTTCTCCCGGACGGTTGGTGGTGGCTGCCTTTCCCTGCACCTGTGTGTATGTTCAGTCCCGATGGCTTCCCACCAGTAACCCACTCCCCCAGCGTATATATGCCAGAGGAGCCCCTTTTGCCTGCAGGCTCTGGCCCTTGGAACTCTAGCTGTGGCGGTAGCTGTATTTCCTTTCGCTGGTCGGACGGTTGCCTTCTATCGGGTCTTGGCTGTTAGGAAAGCCCTGGGGTTCCGGTCACTGACGGATTTGACCTCTTTAACGGCGACTCCAAGCCTGGTCGGGGTCCGCAGGCCCTGCCGGTGTGTGCTGGCTTCACTTCGCTCCCCGGTTCGGTACCGGCAGGCCACAGCCCGTCCCCGGTCCTACGGTTCCACGTTGATCTGCCTCTCCTGCAGACGGCCACCACCGTCTGCCAACCTTGCTCTCAGTGCCTGGGCCACACACCCAGACACCAGCAGTAGCTCTGCACACTTCAACCCCCTGACTCTATCTCCTTACTGCTCCTCACTCGAGCTCTGCCCGAGCTTAACTGACTACTGTTTCTTGCCTCCAGGACTGTGAACTCCTCAGTGGGTGGGGCCAACTGCCTGGCTCCACCCCACCTGGTGTGGACATCAGCCCCTGGAGGGAGGCAACAAGGATTTTGTGTCTGGCTGATGTGCCTGTCTCGGGGTGGGGGTGTATGTTGTAGTACCTGTGACGACCTGGCTAGTCCAGGGCACCAGATTCCCCCTTGGTTAAATGCAGACTGTCCGCAGGCTGCCCGTCCATCACCGGTTTTATTTTTCAGCTGCAAAAGATAAATAACATTTAAACATAGGCATACTTGTAAGGACACTTGAACGTTGCAAAACAATTATATTTACATTTTTATTAACATTAAACGGTCGGCTTCCGCTCTCCCACCCAAGCAACCTGGCCCTGATGCTGCCCCTAAGAAAATGGGCAGCACTCCTTGACCCCAGTCCAGATCCAGGCTGCCCGAGCGGGAACGGGTACGGTGTCTCGCACCCGACTGTCATCTCAGGGGACCCCTGGGTCCATGGGGGACCCCTGACTCCCCTGAGGATGGCCACCGCTCCTGGTGGTGGCTGGGCCCCAGCCTGCTCTGCTGCGGGCCCTTCCTCCAATCTGCCTCTCCGGAGGCGGCAACGGAAACATACCCCAACCTATTTACAATCCCACCAGTTCGTGGGTGCCCTGCAAGTTCTCAGGCATGTCCATAAGCAGTTTCTTATGCATGGTGGGGGTAATCAACGGTTAATCAGGGGACAACAACTCCAGTCCCAACGGGGACTACTTGCCGGCAACGGCCGGATCAATCACAGTGTCAATCAGGTAAAACTTCGGTTTATTTCTCTTTCAGTCATTCATTTAAACAGGGTAACGGTGCTGATGGTCCCAACGGGGACAACGGTGCAATGGAGGGACCGCTGCCTTTGGGGCGGCTACCACCGCAGGGGTCGGCCCACTCGGGGACCGAACGGTACATCGTGTTCTCCTTCCATAGGCAGTGAAGTCCAGAACCGCTGATCGCCGTTGGGAACGGCGGCGGGGGCAGCGTGCTCGGGACCTCCTCTTTCATCAGCTGCACTCTCTCTGGACCTCCTGCTGCGGTACCGGTCCCCGGCTCCCATTCAATCAAGGCTGGTTCAGGGGCTTGGGTGGCCTAATCGCGACGCGGCATGGCCGCAGCGGCCCCTTGCTCGCGGGCCCACACCACAGCCACCATTCTGCGCACCTCCGCCTTCCAATCCAGCAGCTGCTGCAAGCTCTGCGCCTTCACCTTCAAGCAGAACCTACCCAGCTCCCGCTCCAGCCAAGCAGCGGTCCCGGTGGGGAGCTCACCTAGGCCACAGTCTTTAAAGGCTACTCCTCCTCTGCTCCTGCAGAGCTTAGATGCTCCGGTGGCGGGCGCTCCCGCGCTCCAACCCGAGGACGCCGCCATCTCTCCATTCGATCCGCGTCCCCCCTTGGTCTTTTTTCAGCACCTCCTCTTCAGGAGCGGGGCTTCGGATTTCGCGCCTCCACTGCTCGGAAAGACGCTCGAGCGGGAAAATATTCGCGCCCAAGATGGCGGATTCTGAAATTTTTCGGCCGGACACCGCCGGCGGGACACAAAGTGCACTTCTACCAGCCGGCAGAATGGTAAGATCCTGTTCGTGACACCAAGTTGTCGTGGGCGGGGAGGGAGCCGTCGCTGCTGCGCTCTCACTAGCGCTCAGGTCCGGCGCTGCTGCGATGGCTGCTCGGTGGCTCGAGCGGTGGGCCGGATCCGGGGACTCGAGCGGCGCTCCTCGCCCGTGAGTGAAAGGGGTGATGGTTTGGGTTTGGGGATTTAGTCCGTGCCTCCACCCACGGGTTGTGGTGAAGGTGGGCACCACCGCTGCTGGTGACAGGGATCCTGGGAACGATGGCAGGGAGCAGCTGGGATGTTGTTTTCCCCCTCCGTGGGTAGGGGTTGGTGGTCCCGGGGCCCAGTGATGTGATGGGGAGGCAGAGTCGGTGAGGTGCAGGGTCGCAGGGACAGCGCAGCGTGGTGCCGGATGGCACTGGTGTACTCACTCAGCAACAGATGCACGCAAAGTCTCTGGCGGTGTGTGCTGGCTTCACTTCGCTCCCCGGTTCGGTACCGGCGGGCCACCACCCATCCCCGGTCCTACGGTTCCGTGTTGATCTGCCTCTCCTGCAGACGGCCACCACCGTCTGCCAACCTTGCTCTCAGTGCCTGGGCCACACACCCAGACACCAGCAGTAGCTCTGCACACTTCAACCCCCTGACTCTATCTCCTTACTGCTCCTCACTCGAGCTCTGCCCGAACTTAACTGACTACTGTTTCCTGCCTCCAGGACTGTGAACTCCACAGTGGGTGGGGCCAACTGCCTGGCTCCACCCCACCTGGTGTGGACATCAGCCCCTGGAGGGAGGCAACAAGGATTTTGTGTCTGGCTGATGTGCCTGTCTCGGGGTGGGGGTGTATGTTGTAGTACCTGTGACGACCTGGCTAGTCCAGGGCGCCACATGTCCACAAGCCTAAATGGCAAAATTTGCAGGTCAATCAGTCTAAAAATGTGCCTGTTTAGTGTTTGGGCCAGTGGGTGGGTGGGTGAGTATTTATGTTTGCATTCCAAGACCTGAGGCAGGAAGAGTGGAAGGCTCCACTAGGACAAAGAATCAGATGAGGTTGCTGATGGTGCTTGCAAATGTGCAACAACAGGTGCAGGACAGGAGGCATCTGTGCCGCCCCCGCGTTAGCAGCCGGGCTGCTCGGATTTGGATCCGTGGTGGCTCGAGGGGTCTCCGGACCCGGGGGTCGGGGTCGTGTGGTCACTCAAGTAAAAGGGGGAGTATTTACATGGGGCTGTTTGGTTAACGTTCATGACACCACCCGTGGTGTGTGGTAAAATGGAGCTGTGATTGGGAGTACCCGGTGGCGATGGTGTGGGCAGCTAGGTGTTTATCCCCTCCATGGGTAGGCGGAATGCCCCGGGGCTCGGTGATGGTGACGGGGGTGTGCCGTTGGGACGGTGAAGGTCACTTGTGTACTCACAAGTCTAATAACGCTGACACTGACAACTGTGGTAAACCAAAGTTCTGGACACGGCTGCCGCTGAGAGGGAGCACGCCTGAATCCCATGCCCGTTGGTGTTGCCTGTTAGTCTGTGACCTTTGCCTTGGCACCTTGTCTTCTGGTTGGTCCCTTTAGTTTAAAACTAATCAGGTCCCGCTCCCCAGTATGGCTAACTGGGTGAACTTGCTCTCAGAGTTTATGCTTGGGATTTTCTGGACTGAATGTGTGGAAAGTCCTATCCCGCTAATTGCGCTAATACCCCGATTTTGGAGCGGGTGGAGAAAGGACCTTGAAGGCTCTGTCCTCGTCGGGTAAATTGCCAGGATTCCTGAAGCTACTTTCTGACCTAGAGTCCAGATACCCCGTCGTGCCCTGCCCCCTGCCCGGTGATGGCACAAGGCCGGCGGCTGTCCTCCTCGACAGTCCGTGCACCTTGTCACGATCCCCTGCGACCGGGGTCCAGCTCCTACCAGGCCCAGACCAACGTCTGCCACCTAGTAGCTTACGGAGCCCAGCTCCTGACTAGAAATGAGCGATGTTCGAATCGAACCGTTCGCCAATTTCAAATTCGAGTGGTTTTGGGCGGTGTTCGAGTCGTTCGACGAACTCGAACGATTTTCTTCATGTTCGACCATTCGAGATACCGTTCGATAATGGTTCGATCACCAAAAGCGTGGCTTTTCACAGTAAGGTTATGTGCGCACGTTGTGTATTTGCATGCGTCCTGCGTCCCCAGCACAATCCCTCTCTCTTTCCTACTCACCGATCACTGGCGCGGCGCTGCACGGCTGTCACAAAGCTCCGGTGGCTTTTCCTCTTTTTTAAATGGCTGCCGCTCATTATTTAATCTGGTACTCCCTGCTTTCCCCGCCCACCGGCGCTCATGATTGGTTGCAGTCAGACACGCCCCCACGCTGAGTGAAAGCTGTCTCACTGCAACCAATCACAGCTGCCGGCGGGCGGGTCTATATCGTGCAGTTAAATAAATAAATAATTTAAAAAAAAAAAAAAGAACACCTGCGGCCCCCCCCATATTTTATACCAGCCAAAATAAAGCCACATGGCTGGAGGCTGGTTTTGTCAGGATGGGGAGCGCCACGTTATGGGGAGCCCACCACCCTAACAATATCAGCCAGCAGCCGCCCGGAATTGCCGCATCTATTGGATGCAACAGTCCCGGGACTCTACCCGGCTCATCCCGAATTGCCCTGGTGCGGTGGCAATCGGGGTAATAAGGTTAGGTTAATCATGACAGGCATTTCCCGAGATACCTTCCATGATTAACCTGTAAGTGAAAGTAAATAAACACACAACGTAAAATCCTTTATTTGGCATAAAAGACAAAAAAATCCTCATTTACCACTTTATTAATCCCCAAACAGACATCCAGGTCCGAAGTAATCTACACGACGCTTTCAGCTCTGCTACATGAAGCTGACAGGGAGCGCCATAGAACACAACACAAACGCTCTGTGTCAGCTCCACGCACCAACTGAAGTGAGCCGCAATGTCACCGGAGACTTCATTCAGGTAGTGCCTGCGTGTGTCTCTCTCTCTCTCTCCTCTCTCTCCTCTCTCTCTCTCCCTCCTCTCTCTCTCTTCTATCTCTTTTCTATCTCTTTTCTATCTCTTTTTTATCTCTTCGCTCTCTTCGCTCTCTTCTCTCTCTTCTCTCTCCTCACTCTCTCTCCTCTCTCTCCTCACTCTCTCTCCTCTCTCCTCTCTCTTCTCTCTCTTCTCTCTCTCTCTCTGTCTCATCTCTCTCATCTTTGTAGCTGAATAATCTACTTCTGGTTTCTCTACTGCAATACAGAGGTCAAGCTTACCAAATCTTCCTATGCTTTTCATTACAGGCAGAGGCTCAATGGGTAGAGCTGCTGCCTAAGGAGAATTAGTACACAAGTTCGAGTCCCGGCCGTCCCGGTAAACAATTTAATTTATTTATTATTTTAAATTATAACTATTATTTATTTATAATAATAATTTTATTTTATTATGCACTGAGGGGAGGAGCCGGACATCAGCTGTGAGCCGCGGGACACACCTCTAAAATCGGAGCAGTTCACGGAATGAGGCTGCATCGCTCTCTCCTCTCTCTCCTCTCTCTTCTCTCTCTCCTCTCTCTCCTCTCTCCTCTCTCTTCTCTCTCTCTCTCTCTTCTCTCTCTCCTCTCTCTCTTCTCTCTCTTCTCTCTCTTCTCTCTATTTTCTCTCTCTCTCTCCCTCTCCTCTCTCCCTTCTCTCCTCTATTCTCTCTCTTCTCTTCTCTTCTCTCAAATTCAAATTCAAATATGATTTATTGGCAGGACCAAAATACAATTAGTGTTGCCAAAGCAAGAGAAATACAGTAAGTGGGGTGGGAGGGGATCAGGGTTATGGGGAGTTGGGGGCACAATTTGGGCTCTGAAAGTCCATTTAGGGGCCTTATGTTCCCCTCAGCTTATGACATGTAATGACATATTGGGTGGCGATCTCCACTATTGATTCCTCTTCCTGCAGTAGGAAGCGGAGTATCATCTCCTCGTCCATGGATGGAAAGTCCGGGGTATGAGTGGCAAGTTTCTGGAAGTAGGAGGCCCTCACTGCTGAGTATTTGTTACAGTGCAGCAGGAAATGCGCCTCGTCCTCCAGAGCCCCCTGCTGGCTGTGCTGCTACAGTCTGTTCTCCCGCGGCTTGTATGTCTGTCGGTGCTGCCCTGTTTCCACCTCTAGGCTGTGGGCACTCAGTCTGTACAAGCTCAGGGTCTGCCTGTCTTTGGGGTGGCATAACCTTTCCAGATATGGGGCCAGAGTGTAGTCCCTCCGCAGTCACCGGTAGATGGTGAGTTTCTGGGAGTTCTCTAATTCACTCTTCCAATCCTCAATGTATTGCATCTTTCGGCTCTCTGAGATCTCTTTTATTTGGGCTTTTGTCAGGGTGTGTTGCTGACTTTGGCTGGACTGGCTGCCGGCGTTCCTGGCTTGCTCTGGGCTCTGGCTCAGCAGGGCTTTATGATGGTAGGAGCTGGGGTTGCTGTTCTGTTTGTGCGCCTGGTGCGATAGCACCCTCTTGTGTATACTGAGCCATAAGGGGAATCGGCCCAGCTCTGCCCTACAGGCTATGTTTGAGGTGCTGCGATGGACTTGGAGGAGATATGTACAGAACTCCATGTGGAAGACTTCGGTTGGGCTGGAATCCCACTTTGTGTGGTCTGGGTAGGTCACTGGGCCCCATACCTCGCTGCCATACAGCAGTATAGGGGTGATGACGCTGTCAAATATCTTGAGCCAGACTCTCACAGGTGGTTTGAGGTGGTACAGTTGTCTTCTGATGGCGTAGAAGGTTCTTCACGCTTTTCCTTTCAGGGCTTCTGCTGCTTGCTTGAGGCTCCCGTTATTGCTTAGCTCCAGACCGAGGTAGGTATAGCTGCTGGTTTTCTCCAGCGTGGAGCCATTTAATGTGAAGAAGGGAGTGTTTATTTTATTCTAGTTCCTCTTCTGAAACATCATGACTTTGGTCTTCTTTTGGTTGATGGGAAGCGCCCATGTGGTGCTGAATGTTTCCAGTACTGCCAGGCTATCTTGGAGGCCTCTTTCAGTTGGGGAGAGTAGCAGGAGGTCATCTGCCTACAGCAGGATCTTCACCTCTTGGTCATGCAGACTGAGACCTGGAGTGGAGGAGGACTCTAGAGCTGCTGCTAGTCCATTTATATAGATGTTGAATAGGGTTGGGCTCAGGCTGCAGCCCTGTCTGACCCCATGGCCCTGTCGGAAGAAGGCCGTCCTCTTCCTGTTCACCTTCACGCTGCACCGGTTCTCAGTATATGAGCTCTTGATCACGTCGTAGGTTCTACCACCTATTCCGCTCTCCAGAAATTTCAGGAACAGGCCTGGATGCCACACTGAGTCAAATGCCGTTTTGAAGTCCACGAAACATGCAAATATTTTCCCCTGTTTTTTGTCGTGGACGTGGGTCTTGGTGAGGCTTTGCAGGGTGTAGATGTGATCGGTGGTGCGGTGGTTTGGCATGAACCCAGCTTGGCTTCTGCTGAGGATGTCACCCTGGGTGAGGAAGGCGATAATCCTTTTATTAATGATGCTGTTAAACAGTTTTCCCAGAATGCTGTTGACACAGATCCCTCTGTAGTTTGCTGGATCATATCGGTCTCCATTCTTGTAGATGGGCGTTATTAGACCTTGATTCCAGCTTTGACGGAAGTAGCCCGCACCCAGGACGTGGGTGAATAGTTTTGCCAGTGCTGCATGAATGTCTGGGGAACTGTATTTGATCATCTCAGGCAGGATGCCATCACTGCCCGTGGCCTTCTTACATTTTAGCAGTTTGATTCTGTCTTTTATTTCCAGCACACTGATTGGTATGTCCAGAGGATTTTGAAAGTCCTTGACTGTCTCCTCCATGTCCCTCAATTTAGTCATTAGATGCTCTTGTTCTGGGGTTAGGTCTTCTTCTGGGATATTCTTGTAGAGGCCCTTGAAGTAGCTGTGCTCCATGTCTCCCAGAATGAGTTGTCCTGGAGGGAGTCTTCGAGCTGCTGCAGTTTGTGGGAAATGTGCTTTTTTTTTTTCTCCTTGAGGGTTCGCTTGTATTGCCTCTGTAGGGTGTCATGGACCGCTTTTAGCTCCTTGTTGTCGGGGTCTCTGTGTTTTTGATTTGAGGCTACCCTTAGGGAGTTGCGCAGTGCATTGCATTCTTTGTCAAACCATTTTTGGCCTTGTTTATTTGTAGGTCTCTTGGAGTTGGTCCTTCTGAGGTCTGCTAGTTCTGCCATGGTATGCAGGATGTTATTAAAGTCATTTACTGCCAGGTTGACCCCTTGCTGGTTTGATGTATAGGATTTTGTGTGAAAGTTTACAAGCAGCTCTTTAATCTCTGTTCTGTTGGTCATTTTGGTGTATTCAATGGCTAACTGTTTGGGCCACTTGAAGGATGGTGGCAAGTTGTGGAGACAGCTCAAGTGGGACTTTTGTGTGGGTGACTTGTCCATGGATCTCAGGTACAGCAGTGTCTGGTTGTGGTCTGACATGTGGGTGTCGGGGGTGACTATGAAGGCATTTATGTTTGCTGGGTCTATGTCTGTTATAGCATAATCCACTACACTGCTGCCCATGTGGGAGTTTAGTGTAAATCTCCCTAATGAGTCACCCCTGGTGCGCCCGTTCAGTATATACAGCCCCAAGCTCCGGCACAGGTTCAGCAGTGTTCTGCCGCTTTTATTCACCACTCTGTCGTAGCTGTTTCTTGTTGTCTGTACTGAGTCTCTGTAGAAGGGCTCATCTCCCAGGACATATGCGTTTCCGTCAGGTGACAGGTAGTCCTTCTCTGTACCTGTCCTGGCGTTCAGGTCTCCACAGATGAGCAACTTACCTTTGGACTGGAATTGGGCAGCCTCCCTCTGAAGTTCCTCGTAGATGTCCAACTTAAAGTATGGGGATTCTGATGGAGGGATGTAGGCTGCACAGATGTAGATGTCCTGCTGAGAGGTGAGGATGGAGCTACTTATCCTCATCCAGATATGGCTTTCTCCTCTTTTTATTGCCTTGATAGGTTCTTGGATCTCCTCCTTGTACCATATTAGTATGCCCCCTGAGCATCGGCCCTGTTTGGTGTTCTTATTTTTCTGGGGGGAGACAGAAAATTCCCTGTATCCCATGGGTGTGAGAGATTCCTCCTCTGCCCAGGCCCATGTCTCCAGGAGGATCTGGATGTCAATGTTCTTTAGCCTTTGTTTGAAGCCTGGGTCATTTGTCTTGGACGCAAAAGCTGAGGCATTCAGTCCTTGAATGTTCCAGCTGCTGATAACTAAGGATGTCATATTTAGTTGATATACCTTATAATGAGGAAGGATAGATTTTCATAGGACATAACTGGATTTAGTGGTGGGTTTGAATGGCATATTTTGGTAGTGTCCCAAGAGTTTGCTGCACAATGTGTTGAGCAATGTCCTTATTTCTGCCATGTTGCTGCCCTCTGTTGCTTTTTATTGCCATTGTGGGGCATGTGGTCTTATGTATTTCTGCCATCTCTGTGGACTCTCTCCAGGGATCTCTGTGGGCTGCCATCTGTTTGGTGGGTGTCTTGCTTGTCGTCTTGGAGGTCTGTTTAGAACCATGTCCTTTAGCTCTTTTGCTAGATGGCTGACTCCTTGTTTATTGAGGTGTTTGTTGTCATAGAGGTGATGGAGCGTTATTTCAGGGTGTCTTGCCAGCTGTATGTTTTGTGCTGAGGTAATACTGGTGGCCAGCTCTGAGTTGATTTGCTGGGTTATTTGTTGGTGTATATCTTTCCTTGGAAGCAGGGCAGAGAGGATTTATTTTGGTTCTGGGGAATTTTTGCTGGGCTGCTATTGCGAGTTTTGATAGGTCCTTTGTGACTGTCTCTTGGTGGATATCGTTTGTGCTGGTGTGTAGTATGAGGTGTGAGGGCTCTGTGAAATATGGGTTACTGATCACCTCCCCTGCTTGTGGGATCGTTGAGCAGTGAAATTTTATAACCCGAGCCCTTGGAAACAGTCTCTGAGTGTCCAGGTATTTCTCGTTTGAGTCTATTATTAGGACTATATCAGGATCCAGTGATTTATTTGGGCCATTTGTTTTCTGTGTGTTGGGTCTTTGCGTGTTGGTTGCCCTTGTTTGTTGTGATGATGGGGCTGCATTTTTGTTGCTGGGGTTGATGGTAGGAGTTTCCTTTGTGCTGTTGGGTCCAGGGGTGTTGGATACCCTGATTTGCTGTGCTGGTGGGGCAGTATTGTTATTGCTAGAGTTGTGTATAGAGTCCGTCTGGCTGAGGTTGTCGCAAGTCTGTGATATATCTGGCATCGGGGTAGTTGGTGCAGGCATTTGTTTTGGGGGAGTGCTTATACTTTGAGGTGCCCTCTCTAGTTTTTGTTGTAGGATTGAGGATTTTAGCTGGGTTATTTCTTCTTTGAGGTATGCATTTTCTTCCTGCAGCCCTTGAAGTGACCTTTGCAATTCCCACAGGTCTGTTTTCACCCTTGATATTTCCCCCCTCAGTTGGTCATTTGCATTTTTCTCACCTTGGCGTCTTTGAAATTCTTCTTTGAATTGAATAAACTCGCTTTCTAATTGGGACAAGCAGTCTCTGAGTATATCCCCGGGGGGGGTTGTGATGGTTGGGATGTAGACCGTCCACGGTCCTTGCGGTAAACTCCGATAGGCCACTCCTGCAGACGGTCACCACCGTCTGCCAACCTTGCTGTACCGCCCGGGCCACACACCCGGACACTGTCAGTTAGTTGCTCCACTACCACTTTCCCTCCTTCTACTTTCACCTCCAAAACTGAACTAAACTGTCTGCTTTTCCCGCCTCCAGGACTGTGAACTCCTCGGTGGGCGGGACCAACCGCCTGGCCCACCCCCCTGGGGAGATTCTGTCTGCTTTGGTCTGGTCACTTGTGGTTATGTTTCCTTTCTGCCTTAGGATTTTCACTTGGTTTTTAATGTGCTGGAATTGTTGATGAAATTCCTCCATTTTTGGTTCTCTTCCTTGGACCATGATAGTTCCATTGCTATAAATATTTATGGAGAGATTATAGGTTTCAAGGTCCTCCTCATCCTGTACTCTAATTTGTTTGCCCCAGCTAATGCCCCATGTTTTGATGTTCTTGTAATCTTTGCGGAGAGTCTGGTCCCAGGCTTCATGGTGCCTTGAGTAGAATAACAGATTTGTTTTTTCACCCTGTTCATTAAAGTCTATTAGTAGTGTCTCTGGGTTTTTCTTGATCGTGTCCATTTTTAGGGCTTTACTAGCTTCCTTGGATCTGGCATTATCAGGGAAGGTTATCACTAATGTGTCAGGCCCCCTGCTAGCTCCAGTTGCCTTCTCCAGGTCTCCTGCATTGACTACAGTGCAATGCCCATGTTGTTTCATTTTAAAGGTCTTTCTATTATATTTTCTAATGCGTAATATATGATCAATTCTTATTTTAGCAGTGTATTGGCATGGAGCCCTTACCTTGGGGATGCGCTGTGCTGGTAGGGTTTGATGGTGGTCTGTTTGCTGGGTTTCTACTAGGCAATCTTGTCCTGCTTTTCCATCTTTGTATTAATTTTTCTTGTGATTTTTCTTGTCATTGCTTAAAATCCTTAAAATGTTTGTCCGGTATGCTTAGTATTTCATCATATCTGTAGATTTCCGTATTATGTCCTCCAATCTGCTCATTATAAGGTATAAACTCTGGTTGAGTTGTCGCGGGCGGAGGAGGGGACGCTGCGCTCTCCCACTGCTCGGGTCCGGCTGCTGCTGCCGCTGCTCGGTGGTGGCTCGAGCGGTGGGCCGGATCCCGGGGACTCGAGCGGCGTTCCTCCCCCGTGAGTGAAAAGGGGATTTGATTGGATGGTGGGGATTTGGTGATTGTCCGTGACGCCACCCACGGTTGTGGTGATCTTGGTGACACCACCGCTGCTCTGGACGGGGATCCCGGGAGCGGTGACAGGGAGCAGCTTTCTTGTTAGTTCTCCCCTCCATGGGTAAGGGGTTGGTTGTCCCGGGGCCCGGTGATGGGGTAGGGATGGATGGCAGGCGGGTTACGGGGCCTGGTGAGGTGCAGGGTCGCGGGGGCAGCGCTGTGCCGCACGGCACGGTGGTACTCACTCAGCCAATGATGATGACACAGTTCTCGGTAAAACACACAGCTGGATGGACGGGTCCCACAGACGGCTGCGGTGTTGTTTCTCCCGGCAGGTTGATGGTGACTGCCTTTCCCTGCACCTATGTACGGTAAACGGTTCCAATGGGTTCCCACCGGTAACCCGCTCCCCGGCTTGGATGTGGGCCGGATGAGCCCTTTTTGCCTGCAGGCTCTGGCCCTGGGAACGGTAGCCTTGGCGGTGGCTGTGTTTCCCTCTCACGGTTGGCCTGTTGCCTTCTGTCAGGACTTGGCTGCTGGGAAACCCAGGAGGTTCCCTTCGCTGACGGATTTGGCAAATTCACGGCGACTCCTAGCCTTGCCGGGGTCCGTAAGCGACTGCCAGATGGTGCTGACTTCTCTTTGTGTACCGGTCCGGTACCGCTGGGCCACCGCCCGCCCGTCCACGGTCCTTGCGGTAAACTCCGATAGGCCACTCCTGCAGACGGTCACCACCGTCTGCCAACCTTGCTGTACCGCCCGGGCCACACACCCGGACACTGTCAGTTAGTTGCTCCACTACCACTTTCCCTCCTTCTACTTTCACCTCCAAAACTGAACTAAACTGTCTGCTTTTCCCGCCTCCAGGACTGTGAACTCCTCGGTGGGCGGGACCAACCGCCTGGCCCACCCCCCTGGGGAGATTCTGTCTGCTTTGGTCTGGTCACTTGTGGTTATGTTTCCTTTCTGCCTTAGGATTTTCACTTGGTTTTTAATGTGCTGGAATTGTTGATGAAATTCCTCCATTTTTGGTTCTCTTCCTTGGACCATGATAGTTCCATTGCTATAAATATTTATGGAGAGATTATAGGTTTCAAGGTCCTCCTCATCCTGTACTCTAATTTGTTTGCCCCAGCTAATGCCCCATGTTTTGATGTTCTTGTAATCTTTGCGGAGAGTCTGGTCCCAGGCTTCATGGTGCCTTGAGTAGAATAACAGATTTGTTTTTTCACCCTGTTCATTAAAGTCTATTAGTAGTGTCTCTGGGTTTTTCTTGATCGTGTCCATTTTTAGGGCTTTACTAGCTTCCTTGGATCTGGCATTATCAGGGAAGGTTATCACTAATGTGTCAGGCCCCCTGCTAGCTCCAGTTGCCTTCTCCAGGTCTCCTGCATTGACTACAGTGCAATGCCCATGTTGTTTCATTTTAAAGGTCTTTCTATTATATTTTCTAATGCGTAATATATGATCAATTCTTATTTTAGCAGTGTATTGGCATGGAGCCCTTACCTTGGGGATGCGCTGTGCTGGTAGGGTTTGATGGTGGTCTGTTTGCTGGGTTTCTACTAGGCAATCTTGTCCTGCTTTTCCATCTTTGTATTAATTTTTCTTGTGATTTTTCTTGTCATTGCTTAAAATCCTTAAAATGTTTGTCCGGTATGCTTAGTATTTCATCATATCTGTAGATTTCCGTATTATGTCCTCCAATCTGCTCATTATAAGGTATAAACTCTGGTTGAGTTGTCGCGGGCGGAGGAGGGGACGCTGCGCTCTCCCACTGCTCGGGTCCGGCTGCTGCTGCCGCTGCTCGGTGGTGGCTCGAGCGGTGGGCCGGATCCCGGGGACTCGAGCGGCGTTCCTCCCCCGTGAGTGAAAAGGGGATTTGATTGGATGGTGGGGATTTGGTGATTGTCCGTGACGCCACCCACGGTTGTGGTGATCTTGGTGACACCACCGCTGCTCTGGACGGGGATCCCGGGAGCGGTGACAGGGAGCAGCTTTCTTGTTAGTTCTCCCCTCCATGGGTAAGGGGTTGGTTGTCCCGGGGCCCGGTGATGGGGTAGGGATGGATGGCAGGCGGGTTACGGGGCCTGGTGAGGTGCAGGGTCGCGGGGGCAGCGCTGTGCCGCACGGCACGGTGGTACTCACTCAGCCAATGATGATGACACAGTTCTCGGTAAAACACACAGCTGGATGGACGGGTACCACAGACGGCTGCGGTGTTGTTTCTCCCGGCAGGTTGATGGTGACTGCCTTTCCCTGCACCTATGTACGGTAAACGGTTCCAATGGGTTCCCACCGGTAACCCGCTCCCCGGCTTGGATGTGGGCCGGATGAGCCCTTTTTGCCTGCAGGCTCTGGCCCTGGGAACGGTAGCCTTGGCGGTGGCTGTGTTTCCCTCTCACGGTTGGCCTGTTGCCTTCTGTCAGGACTTGGCTGCTGGGAAACCCAGGAGGTTCCCTTCGCTGACGGATTTGGCAAATTCACGGCGACTCCTAGCCTTGCCGGGGTCCGTAAGCGACTGCCAGATGGTGCTGACTTCTCTTTGTGTACCGGTCCGGTACCGCTGGGCCACCGCCCGCCCGTCCACGGTCCTTGCGGTAAACTCCGATAGGCCACTCCTGCAGACGGTCACCACCGTCTGCCAACCTTGCTGTACCGCCCGGGCCACACACCCGGACACTGTCAGTTAGTTGCTCCACTACCACTTTCCCTCCTTCTACTTTCACCTCCAAAACTGAACTAAACTGTCTGCTTTTCCCGCCTCCAGGACTGTGAACTCCTCGGTGGGCGGGACCAACCGCCTGGCCCACCCCCCTGGTGTGAACATCAGCCCCTGGAGGAAGGCAACAAGGGTTTGTGTCTGACTTCGGGGTGCCTGACCGGGAGTGTGGGGTGTGGTGGTGTTGTTCTCTGTGGCCCCTGGCTTGTCCAGGGCGCCACAGAATCAGGAGCTCATCTTACAGTGTCCTGCTCCTTCAGTGTCCAGTGTCTCTCTCTCTCCCCTCTCTGCTCTCTCTTCTCTCTGTCTGCTCTCTCTTCTCTCTCTCTTCTCTCTCCCTTCTATCTTTCTTCTCTCTCCTCTCTCTCTCCTCTCTCTCTCCCCTCTCCTCTCTCTCTCTCTCCTCTCTCTCTCTTCTCTCTCCTCTTTCTCTCCTCTCTCTCTCCTCTCTCTCTCCTCTCTCTCTCCTCTCTCTCTCTTCTCTCTCTCTCCTCTCTCTCTTCTCTCTGTCTCTTCTCTCTGTCTCCTCTCTGTCTCCTCTCTCTGTCTCTGACTCCTCTCCTCTCTGTCTCCTCTCCTCTCTGTCTCCTCTCCTCTCTGTCTCTCTCTCCTCTCTTTCTCTCTCTCCTCTCTGTCTCTGTCTCTCTCTCCTCTTTGTAGCTGAATAATCCACTTCTGTTTTTTCTACTGCAATACAGCGGTCAAGATTACCAAATCTTCCTACGCTTTTCATTACAGGCAGTGGCTCAATGGGTAGAGCTGCTGCCTAAGGAGAATTAGTTCACGATTTCGAGTCCTGGCCGTCCTGGTAAAAATTCCTTTTAATTTATTTATAATTTTTAATTATAATTATTTATTTATAATTATAATTTAATTTTAATTATGCACTGAGGAGGAGGGAGGAGCCGGACATCCGCTGTGAGCCACGGGACACACCTCTAAAATCAGAGCAGTTCACGGAATGAGGCTGCATTGCTCTCTTCTCTCTCTCGCTCAGACCTGGCGATGATCAGCTGATGTGGTCACCTGACGGAATCAGCTGACACTATAAGTCGAGCGGTGAGGCTGTCTTTTTACCGCCCGGCCGGCTAAACTATCAGCTGATGCTGTCGGACAGGAGTCTGCACAGAAGTGTGTAGTTTTTTGGGGGTTTTTTTGCACTGATGCATCAGCTGATTGTATAAAAGCCGTTTATACAATCAGCTGCTGTGTCATGTGATTCAGGCCCTTGAACCTGACACATAATCTGATCGCTTTGCCTTCCAGCAAACCAATCAGATGATATTGGATTGGACGGCGCGGGACCCTTGACCCAGGATTACTACAGAGGGGGGTTCTTTATTTCAATAAAGTTGGAGTCACTAATTGTGTTGTGTGTTATTTCTAATCAAAATATTTTTCTGTGTGCTGTTTTTTTAATCTGTACTAGAAATTCATAGTGGCCATATCTAATATTGGCATGACACCATGAATTTCGGGTTTAGGGCCAGTTGATAATACACAGCTAGCCTTAACCCCATTATTACCCAGCGAGCCACCTGTCACCAGGGCAGCTGGAAGAGTTGGATACAGCGCCAGAAGATGACGCTTCCATGAAAGCGCCATTTTCTGGGGCGGCGGCGGACTGCAATTCGCAGCAGGGGTGCCCAGAAAACTTGGGCACCGTGCGCTGCGGATTCCAATCCCCAGCTGCCTAGTTGTACCATGAGACACCATGTTGAACTTCCAGTGAGCAATAACATCAAATTTAACACATCTGCTTCCCATTCACACCTAAGACCTTGTACTACTACTACTAATACTAATAATAATAATAATAATATTTATTCATTTATATAGCGCTATTAATTCCACAGTGCTTTACATACAATGGCAACACTGTCCCCATTGGGGCTCACAAGCTAAAGTTCCTATCAGTATTTTTTTTTGAGTGTGGGAGGAAACATGGGAGTCATATGACACCAGGGAGGGAAAATGGTTAATTGGGCACAATTAGGCTTTTTTCACTTAGAGGTGTTTTCACTTTTGTTGCCTGTGGTTTAGACATTAATGGCTGTGTGTTGAGTTATTTAGAGCACAATACATTTACACAGTTATACAAGCTGTACTCTACTGCAATGGCTATTTTTTCATTGTATAAAAGTGTTATATCTTCCGTGGTTGCCCAATGAAAAGTTAAAATAAAATATTTACAAAATGATGAGGGGTGTACTCACTTTTGTGATATACTGTACATGCTTAAGGGTAGGTTTGAGAGCAGCATGATGTAGGGGCAGAGACCCTGATTGCAGCTAAGTGTTAATTACTGGGATGCCTGTTTTTCTTCATAAAATCACTGTTTTACCTGATGCAGATCTACCAGTTCTCTAAATTTTTAGCTCTGTATAAACCCACCAATGCCACTGATTGACAGCTTTCTGCCTATGCACAGTATACACAGAAAGCTGCCAATCAGTGGTGGGGATGGGGTTATACAGAGCTCATGAATATGGAGGACTACATGGCAGCAGGTTTCCTAGTCCTCTAATGATAATCTCCTGCTGATAAAACATTGATTTTATTGATTGATTTTACATTGATTTAGCAACCAGCCCAGTAACTGATATATCGCTGGAATCAGGGTTTCTATTTCTACATTATGCTACTCACAGATAAGGTGACAAAAACCTGTTGACAGATTCTCTTTAAGAACACATCCCCCTACCCTATCTTTTTAAATCTACAACCTACAAATTACATTACTCTTGCCCCTTAAATGCACTATGAGCAACATACAGTACATACCACTCTGCTTTAATTTTATTCCTAAAACCCTCATTTGGTTGCCTACTGTGTCATACTGATGTCTTGCTCTGTGGTTCACATTTCTTGCATGAGGCACGGCAACTGAAAAATGCACCGAATTTAAACACATACTTCCTAATAAATTTGGTTCCTCTTACACCTGTGCACTGTTAAAGGGAACCTGTCACTTATATGCAGTATTCTATAATGCTGTATATACAGTGCCTTGCGAAAGTATTTGGCCCCCTTGAATTTTTCAACCTTTTCCCACATTTCAGGCTTCAAACATAAAGATAAAAAATTTAATGTTATGGCGAAGAATCAACTACAAGTGGGACACAATTGTGAAATTGAACGAAATGTATTGCTTATTTTAAACTTTTTTAAAAAGTAAGTAACTGAAAAGTGGGGCGTGCAATATTATTTATCCCATTTGCTTTCAGTGCAGCAAACGTGGCACCCCTGACCTGGTCAGGCACCACAGAGTACTGCACCCATACTGGGGCAGTGCTTTCAGGTAAATTCCAAGGCCAGAATGGGGTGTGTACACATAGACGCATAGCAATCAGGTCTCCAACACCATTAGATGGGACCCTTGGGCCATCCCCAAAAGGGGTCTGGCTTACAATTCTTGTCAAGGGGTGGAGTGTAGAAGCTGGGAACTAGTTTTGCAGAGGCAGTCAGAAACTGGAAGTGGAGCGAGCCAGTCTCCTAGTGGGGTGCAGAGAAGCTAGGCAGACCCTGCAAGCGTAGGAGAACGGGGACTGCTGGTATCCAGGCACGCACAGGGAAACAGGTCCCTAGAGTAGCCTCAAGTGTAACTAGCTGATAAACCTGACAGTGAGGGTAATGGAGGTACCTCCCCAAACACACAGAGTCCGAGCCTCAGCAGTAACAAGGGGACCCATAAGGAGGCAGTGCCAGAAGCCATCTCACCAAGGTTCACGCTGCCTGCAAACGGGCCAGAAAGGGGAGGAAAGGCAGTAGCGACTTCCCTGGATGAATCCCACGATACTGCAAGTAAGGGGTTATCCGAAACAAAAGGAGTGCTAGGAAGGCGAGTTGACAGTTACCCTCAATTCGGCCAGAAGGAGTTCCTGGTTTCACCTGGTTATCTCAGCATCGCCCGTGTTACCTCACAGAACACCCAAAAAGTGAGTAAACAAGTTAAAAGACTTTTCGGACTGTGTTTGAGTTCTTCTGTGACCTGTTGTTCCCCACGCACACACTCGAGCCCCTGGGGCTCACTCTCGGGAGGCCACACCATCTAACTATAAATACCATCAATACCATCAGCCCCAGACGCTCACTAAACTGCAGTGGCGGTCACCCCTCATCCTGACCGCAAAACCGAGAGTGGCGTCACGACTAAGATAGTAAAACCCAACCTACCTGTTGTCCTGCTGAAGGAGCACTGTGGTGTCCCCGAACAGGATCAGCGCTCCTGGGGCGTCACACAAACTCACTCCAGAAGTTCATTGAGGATCTCTGAATGATCCAATGTTGTCCTAAATGACTGATGATGATAAATATAAGCCACCTTATATACTTGTGTAATCAAGTCTCCGTATAAATACACCTGCTCTGTGATAGTCTTAGATAGCATCATGAAGACCAAGGAACACAACACTCAGGTCCTTAATACTGTTGTGGAGACGTTTAAAGCCAGATTTGGTTACAAAACGATTTCCAAAATTTTAAACATCCCAAGGAGCACTGTGCAAGCGATCATATTGAAATTAAAGGACTATCATACCACTGCAAATCTACCAAGACCCGGCTGTCCATCCAAACTTTCATCTCAAACAAGGAGAAGACTGATCAGAGATGCAGCCAAAAGGCCCATGATTACTCTGGATGAACTGCAGAGATCTACAGCTGAGGTGGGAGAGTCTGTCCATAGGACAACAATCAGTTGTACACTGCACAAATCTAGCCTTGGAAGAGTGGCAAGGAGAAAAACATTTCCCATAGATGGCCATAAAAAGTATCGTTCAAAGTTTGCCACAAGCTACCTGGGAGACACACCAAACATGTGGAAGAAGGTGCTCTGGTAAGATGAAACCACAATTGAACTATTTGGGCACAATGCCAAATGATATGTTTGGCTTAAAAGCAGCACAGCTCATCACCCTGAACACACCATCCCCACTGTCAAACATGGTGGTGGCAGCATCATGGTTTGGGCCTGCTTTTCTTCAGCAGGGACAGAGAAGATGGTTAAAATTGATAGGAAGATGGATGGAGCCAAATACAGAACCATTCTTGAAGAAAACCTGTTGGAGTCTGCAAAAGACCTGAGACTGGGACAGAGATTTGTCTTTCAACAAGATAATGATCCCAAACATAAAGCAAAATCTACAATGAAATGATTCACAAATAAACGTATACAGGTGTTAGAATGGCCAAGTGAAAGTCCAGACCTGAATCCAATCGAAAATCTGTGGAAAGAGCTGAAAACTGATGTTCACAAACGCTCTCCATCCAACCTCACTCAGCTCGAGCTATTTGCAAAGGAAGAATGGGCAAGAATTTCAGTCTCTCGATGTGCAAAACTGAGAGACTTACCCTAAGCGACTGCAGCTGTAATCGCTGCAAAAGGTGGCGCTACAAAGTATTAACTTAAAGGGGACGAAAAATATTGCATGCCCCAATTTTTAGTTATTTTTTAAAAAAGTTTAAAATAAGCAATAAATTTCGTTCATCTTCACAATTGTGTCCCACTTGTTGTTGATTCTTTACCATAACATTAAAATTTTTATCTTTATGTTTGAAGCCTGAAATGTGGGAAAAGGTTGAAAAATTCAAGGGGACTGAATACTTTCGCAAGGCTCTGAAAGAGCCCAGGCCACTCTGTATAACCTAAAAAAACATCTTTTATTAAACTCACCTGTGGAGCAGTCAGGTCTAACGCCTCCTCTCTTCCTTCCATAGCAGTCCTCCTTCACAGATTTTGACCAAGTGCTTCCTCTATCCTTGCAATCACCGTCCCCCTCTCTGCTTCAAGTGGATGACGCATCTTACGTCATCCAAAGTGTCCTCCATTGTGTACCTGCACATGTGCACTTCTCTCTGCCCTGCTGAGGGCAAATAAAAAAAACTATAATGTGCAGGTGTGGGGAGAGGTCAAAGACCACACGGGCATGTGCACTACAATACTTTGATCTGCCCTCAGCAGGGCAGAGAGAAGTGCACATGTGCAGGTGCGCAATTGAGGCCTCTGTGAGGATGACATAGGATGCGTCATCCATACAGAGCTGGAAAGGAGGACGGTCATGGAAGTGTGACACCCTTCACAGGGTATTGTACAATCTGCCCTCCGTGCAATATCCACCTTTTTCTTGGTTATGGGTCCACAACTACATGGTGTTGCCTAGATCAGCTAATTGAAGTCTTAGGTACACTCTGCAACACACCCACCAGACACACCAGTGGACGGCCTGAGAAGTGTGTTGGAAGTGAAGGAGAGAGGAGGTCAGGAGCCGAGCTCCTAGGAAGCCATCTAAGTAGCAGAAGGCGGTCTAGTCCTAAAGGAGCTGGACCCCCGGTCGCAGGGGATTGTGGCAAGGGGCACGGAACTGTCGAGGAAGACAGCCGGCGGCCTTGCTCCATCACCGGGCTGGGACCAGGGCACGACGGGGTACGTGGACCCTAGGTCAGGGAGTAGCTTCAGGCAACCTGACAATTTACCCAACGAGAATGGAGCCTTCAAGATCCGCTCTCCAGCCGCTCCAAAATCGGGATACTAGCAAAACAAGGGGGATAGGACTTTCCACTCAAACGGTTTAGAAAATCCCAAGCGTGAACCCTGAGAGCAAGCTCCCACACTTAGCAATAGTATGGAGCGGGACCCGGCAAGTTCCATACTACCGGGACCAACAGAGAAGTAAACTTAGTGCCAGGAGGAAGGTCACGGATCACCAGGCAGCACCATTGGGGACGAGACCTGAACTAGTTCCCCTCAGCGGCAGCTGTATCCAGAACTTCGGTTTATCCAGTTGTCGGTGTCAGCGTAATGGACTGAGTGAGTACTAAAGTGATCCCTTCACTCCCAATGGCACTCCCCCTCACCATCACAGAGTCCCGGGGCATCCCCCCTACCCGTGGAGGGTTCTAACACCTTCCTGCCCCATTCCATCACCCCGGGTACTCCCAATTGCATCAGTGGTACTCCAATTACCACATACCACGGGTGGCTTCACGAACTTTAACACAATCCCCTGTAAATACCCCCTTCATTTGAGTGGCCGCACAACCCCCGGGTCCGGAGACCCCTCAAGCCACCGCGGATCTGGATCCGAGCAGCCCGGCTGCTGGCACTGGGGCAGCACAGAAGAAACAGAGGAAGCTCTGGATTAAGATCAGCATCACCCATCAGACCCAACCGATCCCACATGTGACTATTATAAAAGGGTTTTTTTATGTTTTACAGATCGGTCTGGGCTCTTATATACAGTATTCTAAAATGCTGTATACTGTAGAAGAGCTCACTGGTGGTGGCCACAGTTTATAGGAGTGAAATCCGGTGACAGGTTCCCTTTAAGGTCCAAGTACAAAATGCCAGTCTGGATGAATCAGCGCCATAATGTTTGTCTCTTGGTCACTGATGTCTACTGCTTGTAAAGATATACCGTATCACCCAATATTTTATCTATGAGTCTCTACCAATATTCATCAAATCCAGCCCTATTTGTTGCCAGTGATTGACCCCTGGTTCTTCCCGTTGGCAGTAAGTCTAGCTCCCAGTCATGGCTGTATAGCGGCAGTAATGTGCGCTCAGCTGCTTTTGCTGGTCCTGATGAGAGAGGATTTACTTGGTCTCTGATTCATATTTTTTTATGATGCTCTGCAGGAGAGTTAATCATTTTTCACATCCGTAATAAATATGCACCGTAGAACACTGTTTATGTATTTCTGTAAGCATCTCCAAGAAGCGAGGGAAATGATAACTTGCTGGTTCTCTCCGTTTTTACTGACACATTGGAAATAAAATTATCCCCCAACGCGGTAAAGAAAATAAACTTGCATAGTACATTTTATAAATCTCCGTCCGTACGAAGCGCAGCTTCCTGCTTTGGCATCAGCTTCTATTAACTTGATAATACAAGATCATTTAAGTGGATGTGATTATTACTGGACTGAATACTTTGGAAATCAACATTTCCATATAGATAGCATTATTTAGGTGTTTATGGCATCTTTTGACAGGTAAAAGCTTCTTTCAAAGTGGAACATGACTATAATTGTAACTTTTCATTACAAGGCAGAGGCTGCAGAGAGATTTTAGTGCCCGATAGTTACATGGAGACGGCACAGATCTTGTTCCTCCTACCTCTGTGTATGACATTCAGTCACACAGACCAATCTGAGGCTGATTTCTGTAGTATTTCACTGCATTATTGGACCATCATTATATTTACATACATTACATTGGTCACTGCATGAAACAGTCTACAGCTCTTCCTTCTTACTTATTTATACAGTGTGTCCACCCATATCCTGTCCACCGCCATTAATTTGAGAACGGCGGCAGCTATAGGCATAGAAGTGGTGTCTAGGTATAGTAAAGTAGCCATGCGCTACGCAATAAAACCACCTATAGCGCCACCTGGTGGAAAACGACGAAGTTAGCATTTTTATCTCGAAAACGGAAAGAGATAGAGAAAAAAAGTGAGTTACAAAGTTGTAGGGCATCATCAATTCAATATGAATCGACACCTTGCATACAGAAATGCTATGATTAGAACATGTAAAACTCACAAGGCTGCGGATGTGAAGGGATACCTCATGGAGACCTTCCTACAAGTCATTGGGTTGGTGGCTACATGGAGTGGCCTCCATGCTCACCTGACCTGACCCCATTTTACTTTTTTTCTGTGAGGTCACATCAAACAGCAGGTGTATGCGACCCCTCCACCAATATTGCAGGACCTACGATCACGTAAAGCAGATGCTTCTGCAAACGTGTCACCTACCATATTGCACAACGTGCAACAAGATACAGTATGCTGTCCAGAGTCCAGATGTGCATTGCAGCTGACGGTGGCCACTTTGAGCATCAAAGTTAAATGAGCGCCATATGCGTGACCAGCATTCAATATTTTTGGGGGGTTATGGGTTTCATATCATAGCATTTCTGTATGCAAGGTGTTGATTCATATTGAATTGATGATGCCCTACAATTTTTGAATTTACATTTTTTCTCTCTCGTTCCGATTTCGAGATAAAAATCCTAACTCCATTGGTTTCCACTAGGTGGCACTTTAGGTGGTTTCATTGCGTAATACATGGCTACTTTACTATACCTAGACACCACTTCTATGCCTATAGCTGCCGCCATTCTCAAGTTAATAGCGGTGGACAGGATATGGGTGGAGACACTGTATATAGATAGATTTCTTTGTGAATTTTTTTGTTTTCTTTTGCAAATGTTTGACTTCCTTAAAGAGAACCAACCAGCAGGATTTTCATGTCTAAGGCCTGCGCCACACATCCGTGCCTCCGGCACGTGTTTGTCATTTTTTACACGTACCGGCGGCACGGAGACACTTTAACCAATGCTACCCTATTGTAGCAGGCACACACACGTAAAACCACACGGAACGTGTGTCCATGTGCGTTTGTACGTGTGTGCGTTTTTGAAAGCGCTGACATGTCCGTTTTTTCACCGGCAGCACGGGTGTCACACGGCCCGCACCCGCACCACACGGGTGTAGTATGGATGCGGTCCCGTGTGACACGCGCCGGAGAAAACACACATGTCATTGAAAAAAAAACAAAACATTAACTCACCTTCTCCAGCCCTCCTGTCTCTGCCGCTGCTGCCTCTTGCTGCCGACCGCCGCTCATTAATCTCATAGAATATTCACTTCACTGCCTGGCAGCAGCAGCAGCGGGGAGACGGGAGGGCTGGAGACCGAGGATCAGCACCACGGACAGCAGCGCGGACATCAGGAAGGACCAGGTGAGTATAATAATTACCGGTTCTACGTGTGCTATCGCGGATAGCACACGTAGAACACACGTGTCACGCACGTACCAGAGACACGTACTTACCTGCACGCAACACGCAGGGAAAATACGTGTCTCTCGGCACGTGCGTGAATTTCACGTGAGTGTGGCAGAGGCCTAAAGTAAAGTCAGTGCTATACTGGCGCTAGGATGCTGAATCCAGGCATACCTTCAGTACTGAGATTGGATGTTTTATTACAGCAATATTTAACATTAAAGTTCCAGCAATGCACTGCTATTTGATTGACAGGTATAACAGGAAGGGAATATGTGGGCCGGGTCTTGCTATCTATATGCTCCCCTGTCTTCCTGCCTGACCTTCCTCCCCTTGCCGAGGCCATAGACGTTAATTCCATTATCTGCTCATTAGCATTTATTACTTTCTTACTATTGCAGCAAACTCTTTCCTAAGATGGTGTCAGAGTCAGAACCTGCGTATAGCGCTATCTCTGGCACTTTCTCTTCCTATATTTCACTGATGAATGCGCGATGCAAGGAAGGCACATGCGCACTCACATCATCAGCTCTCTTTGTGACCGCCTGCTCACAACAGAAGTGGAGACTACCCCCAACATCTCTTTTGCCTCTTTTTTTATCTCTCCTTCCTTTCATTTTCTATCTGCTCTTGTTCATACTGTGCTGGCTTTTTCTTACCACCATGAGTTAACAATACGTGACCATACCCCTACTCAGTATGTACAAGCCGTTATGCTGCAATGGTTATCTGACCTCCCCATCAGACTATTCCATGCGCACTTGGCCATTTGGCTGTCTGACGTCACGCCAAGAACCAATCATACCATTGGCTGCCACTTATTAGAGCTGTCGCTCGTGCACCGGTGTGTGTATACGTAAGTGGACAGAAAGACTGACAGCACTCCCAAAAATGCAGTGTGAACAGGTGCATAACTGAACAAGATATATAATGACAAAAAAAGACAGCTGCACTCTTAAATGCTAAAGCCTGTAAACCATGAAAGTGTGGCGCCCCTGAGGGTCCAGTCACCACAGAGGTACTGCACCTCAGCCAGAGGTGTGATACCCTATCCACTGGTAAGAAACAGCACACAGATCACAGCACACACAAATACTCTTAGTATAGCTACACTCCATCAGGCCGTGGTTAGGGCGAGGTTGCTCCTTAGGGAGAGCACAGTCCCGGGGCCAGTCTGGAGGTGGAGTTAGTTAGTGGGAGGACACTTAGAATACAACAAGCAAGACAGAGAACGAAGTAGAGGGGAGAGGTCCTGGGGACTGGAGCCGGAGGAGCTCGTTCTAGGGCCAAGTGGATGAAAAGAAAGAAAAAAGGGGTCCTAGAGCCACAGGATGTGAGAGATCCACCCTTGGGCTTGCATCCACATCTGATACACTGGTGTGGAGGGACTAGGCCGCAAGGGGGGAACCGGCCCCTAGACTAGTGGAGAACAACCAGGCTCAGCTAGCAAACCAGAGGTAGAGGAATGTTTATGCGCCAAAGTCGCTACCACACAAATCCGCTGGAAGGTGACAAGATGGAACCAGGGGACAGAGCAAGAAGCCTCCCAGAAAAGGGTCTGCGGGCACAGGGCACTGTGTGTGAGGCAGACTGGAGTGCAGAAAGACGACCTGGGAAGGTTTTTACAGAAAGGGACACCATTCTTGTGCCTCCGGATTACCTGGAGATTGGCTGGAGCCCGACACCGCAGGACTCAGCACTCCGAGGGCAGCATTTGATCATCCGGACATGATGGAACTAACACCTGTGAATAAAGAACTTTTGACTGTGCTCCGTTGTGTCCTGGATTCATTACCCACGCCAATAACCCTACATCAGCGCGAACATTACACCTCCGTCATACACGATAACTTGTCCTGAGGTTAAGCTCTACCCGTGGCGAACTGAACCACCTCTGCTCCATCATCATCGACCCCAGAGGAACTGAATGGCAGCGACGGCTCATATCTTGTGGCACACCACAGGTGGTGTCATAACTTATGCCCTGTAAGTGATTCCCACCCATTTAAAAACGACAATGCCAGGGTCACGGAGTCGGGGCCTGCCACCGTGACTTCCCAACAGAACCGGCCCGTTTTCGAGTGCTCCATGGCCCTGGTGGGAGCGTCAACTGTAAGAATATAAACATACATTACTGCTTAAGGTGGTTTTTAAAGCTAGAGAGACGCTTCAGTTTAGTGTAGGATCCTCTCAGATTAAAAGGAACTACTGCCTGATAAACTAACAGTATGTATCAGACACTTGCTGTATACTTTCAGCTATTTATGTTTGACGGGGACCAAGCCACACAAGAGACTAGTTGGCAATGTGGGTCCCCTGGATGTTTCTCCATACCTGCTCCTCTTAACTTGACAGGTCCCACCCTGCATGCATGTACAGCTCTGTCCCCGGTGGGTTTTAAAGTATGTTTTTCTCTGAAATGCCACAACTTTTCAATGTCAGACATATATGTCATGATTCATTGAGCAGAGCATTCTATATCATTCCGTTACGCTCTCCTGCAGATCCGGCATATGTTGCATATATGCAGAGCTTTTGCAGGATGAATGCTATGCGGGTTGTTTCACAGCACTGGGTTTCACGTTGTCCTGAGAGGTGCTCTCACAGATGCTTCTGGTTCCCAGTGATTGCTCTGCTTCTTAAGGGAGTGTGTTAGCTCAGGACGCCGTCAGTCATACTTCCTGTTTACAGTTGTGCTGTTGGCTCCCATAGTGCTCAGTGTTCAGATCTTGGTCTCTTGACTCCAGACTGCTGTTTACCCATCACTGCCTGTCCTCCCCTGTTTCTGTTGTGACTTCCCAGCTTCTGACCTTGGACTTCATCCTGACCACATCCTCACCTGCTCCCTGTATCTTGTATGCACTCTCCTTGAACCCAGGCCTTTGGCTTCTATCTCGATCTCGTCTGTCTGCCCACCATGTACTGTCGTTTCCTCCTGGTTTATGATGTTGGCCTGTCTGACTACCTTTCCATTTACTCCATTCTAGTGGTGTCTAGCGCCACCTTGTGACAGAGTCATCACAATATATGTCTGAAATCATGCAGTCATAGTCTGATACTTGCTGCCTCTGAATCAGTGTATATCAGCTGTCAGGTTCCTTTTAAGATATATATATATATATATATATATATATATATAACAATTCCTTAAAATATTTAGAAAATACTCTTAACACACAAACCTGATTTACACAATCAGTATTTTTCTGATGATAAATTCCCTTTAAATATTGATTTGATAGCCTTTCCAATGTCTTAGCAAAGCCCTTTAACATTAGACAATCTTATTTACATCTGACTCGCCCACCCCAGGGCTATGGGACACCCGGTGCCGGGCTGGACTAGTCCGGTGGTAGTCAGTGGTGGCTGGGCCCGGCTCCGTGGCCCTGGTGGGTGTCAGTAGAATATGTGGCTTGCTTGTTAATGGTTGTGTTCGTGACGCCACCTGTGGTATGCGGCTAATAAGCCGCCGCTGCTGTGTGAGGCCTCCGGGATGATATTATGGCACCTATGATGGTACTGCTCCCCACAGGTGGAGCAATGCCCGGGGCACAGTTGGTGCTTGTGAAAGTCTATGGTGCTGTGTGACTAACACGGTGCAGGGCCGACAGGCGAGGAAAGAACCAGGCACAAACAACAGTCTCTTTACCTTTTCCTCTTTTACTCTGGGAACAGTCCAGTCCTGGGAGACCGTTACAGGTGGTGATGGGGATCCGGTCGGCCTGGAAGTACTTGGGGTGATCTTTCTGGCCAGCTGAGTATGAGGCCTACTCCTGTACCTTTCTTGGTGATGATAGGACCCTGCTTCTCTGAATCCAGCAATGGCCCTCTTCGCTGCTGGGACCACTAGCACGTCCCTTCCCTCTGTAGGTGGCTGCGCAGGCCCACTCCCTGGTGCTTCTCCGCTGGGGTCCACACCGGGCCCTGATGCTGCAGCTGTACCTTGGATGTGTCTGGGCCAGGGGCTTGCAGCTCCCCTGCCCTTCGGATTCGGCTACCAGGGACGGATTTTATACCCTGGCAACCACAGACTCCGATGTCCGAGTCTCTCTGCTGCCTCTCAGCTACTCCTGCTTCTCTGGGCCAAACTGCTCCAGCTCTAGGCCCCAGATTCACAGGACAGCTCACTCTGTGTCTGTTCACTTCTGCTGCTCCCTACAGACTCACTAACTCCTCCCCCAGGTCAGGCTTAAGGAAGCTCCCTGAAACTTCAGGTTCAGAGCTCCCCCTACTGGCCTGAGGGAGAAACTGCGGTGGATGTTAACTTACTGGCCAGTAGATTTCCCCATTACCTCCAGGCTCAGCATTAACCCTCAGGAGGGCAATGCCGTTGTGGCGACCAGGTCCTAGGGCGCCACACTCCCCCTTAGTTAAATTCAGTACTCCCGGACTGTAGAAACAAAACATAACATGTCATACATTTCATCCCAATATGGGAGGCACATTCTCTTTAACGTTACAATCTTAAACATTTCTATAAGAGTCCAGTGTGGCTCCCTGCCGGGTGTCCATTACACTGCTCCATGGGGGACCCGCCGCGATCAAACCCCCAACGTAGGCTCTGGGCGTGCGTCAGAGCATTGATGACCCCACTCTATGCACGCCGGACGGGTTTTTCTTCAGGGGTGTTTGAGCACACTGGTGCTAACTATGAACAATTTAGGTGTTGGCCACCCATAGTCCAGTGGCCCAATTGTCCATTTTCGCAATCAAAGAAAAAGAAAACATTTTGTGCACAACATGACAGACATTTTGCATAACTATTTACACTCTAATAAGTACTCTTTACTTTATACCGTAGACTCCCTATACCTTAGAGGGGGTTGTCCCCGAGTGCTGCGCTGGGACCTACGTAGCTCTGGTGTTTGCCCCTGACTACGTGGTACGTCTTCTATCTCAGCACTACAGGTGGGCCTAACCCCAATAGGTAAGCGTGATGGTTGCCTTTGTGGTCCAGGAGTCGCCAAGGGTATGACAGGTTCACCACTGACAGGGGGTTGATCCTCCTGTTCCACTGCTGGCGTGTCATCTCGTGCTGGAGCGGACGATTCTTTAGGTGGATCCGGAACCTTTTCTGTTTCTGGCTCGACCAACTGCGGAAACGCCAAAACTGGTACCACTATGGCATTGTTGATTCGGGTCCAAGTTTTGGGGAACTTCCCAAGGATGGTTTGAATCATCTCCCCTTCTTTCTCTTGACTTTGGGGACTTCCTTGTACTCCTTCCATTTCTCTTTGGATTCGGCACCGTTCAGGGCACGCTTTCAGGCGGTCTCGGGAAATTGCTTGACAGGTCTTGCCTTCATCTTTGCTTATGAGGCATACCTTACTATTGTCAAAGTTGGAGGGGATAATGGTGTAGGGCTCGTTTTCCCACTGATCATCCAACTTATGCGTCTTCCGCTTCTTCTTGAGGACTTGTTCTCCAGGTGCTAAGGGAGTTGCTGGGGCTGTTTGATTGTAATGCTGTTCTTGTCTCGTTCTTGCTTGAGACAGGCTCCTTTCCACGCACTCCTGGACCTTACGGTACCGCTGCTGCCGTTCTGCATCCCAATCCTCTATTTCTTGAACCGCCTCAGGCGACACAGTCCCCATCTCAAAGTCTACAGGCAACTTGCCTGGTCTGGCTCGCATCAGGTAAGCGGGGCTGCAGTTGGTCGAATTCACTGGGATGTGGTTGTACAAGTCTACCAGATCTGGCAACTTTTCTGGCCATTGGTTCCTCTCTTCCAGCGGTAGGGTCTTCAGCATATCAATAACCACATGGTTCATTTTCTCGCACAGTCCATTGGTCTGGGGGTGGTACGGTGTGGTTCGAATTTTCTTACAACCGTACATGTTACAGAACTCTTGGAACACTTCAGCCTCGAATGCAGGACCCTGATCCGTCAGTACCCTTTCCGGATAGCCGTGCGGTCGACAAAAGGATGCCTGGAACGCTCTAGCTGCCGTCCTGGCTGTCTGGTCCTTCACAGGCACTACTACCAGGAAACGAGAGTAATGGTCCACAATGGTGAGGGCGTACACATAGCCTGACCGGCTTGGTGTTAACTTCACGTGGTCCAGGGCCACCAACTCCAGGGGCTGCTTCGTGACAATTGGCTGTAGGGGAGACCTTTGGCTGGCATCATCCTTCCGCCTCAAGTTACACGGGCCACAGTCTCGGCACCATTTCTCGATCATCTTTCTCATGTGCACCCAGTAGAACCGATCACGGAGTAAGGCCTCCAACTTCTTCCACCCGATGTGCCCGGCGTTATCATGATACGCTGCTAGGACCATTGGAGCATCCCTCTGCGGAACCACTATCTGCCAGACAAGTTCATTTGTTCGATAGTTGACATATCTCTTGCAGAGCTTGCCCTGGTAGGTGAACAGTCGTCCCCTCTCCTTCCACAGCTGCTGGGCTTCCTCTGGAGCGTCTGGGCCAAGATGGGTCTCAGCTTGCGCTAGCTTCTCTTTGACCAATCGCACGGCCGGGTCACCATTCTGTGTTTCTTCCCAATTATGGTGGAGTAATGGATTGACCGAGACCTCGTGCTGGTTTAAGCGCTTCACTCCCACAGCATGCTCACACTGTGAAACACCCTGGTGATGGAAAGCCGGTAACTCTATCTCTTCGAGTTCATCCAGGTCTTCTCCAGACTCGGGTAAGTGAGGCATTCTGGACAGCGCATCAGCATTGTTATTCTTCTTGCCAGCCCGATACTTGATGGTAAAGTCAAAGTTAGACAGCCGGGCCATCCATCGCTGTTCCATCGCACCTAACTTGGCTGTTGCCAGGTGTGTCAACGGATTGTTGTCCGTGAAGATGGTAAACTTGGCCGATGCCAGATAGTGCTTGAAGCGTTCAGTCACTGCCCACACAATAGCGAGGAACTCCAGCTTGAAGGAACTGTAGTTTTCTGGATTCCTTTCCGTGGGCCGAAGCTTCCTACTGGCGTACGCTATTACCCTCTCTCTGCCTCCCTGTACCTGGGACAGAACTGCTCCCAGTCCCACGTTGCTGGCGTCTGTGTACAGTATAAACGGTTGGCTGTAGTCAGGGTAGGCCAGAATTTCTTCTCCCGTGAGAGCCCCTTTCAGCCGGACAAAGGATGTTTCCAGTTGGCTGCCCCATTCAAATGGAGGGCTCTGCTTCTTAGCCTGCTTCGGCTGGCCCACCAGGAGATCTTGAAGGGGCGCTGCTATCTTGGTGAACCCATCAATGAACCTTCGGTAGTAGCCCACCAGTCCAAGGAACTGCCGCACCTCCTTCACCGTGGTGGGTCTTGGCCAGTCCTTAATTACCGTGACTTTCTCCGGATCAGGTGCCACGCCTTCTGCGCTGACCACATGACCCAGGTACTGTACCTTTGGCTTCAAGAGGTGACATTTGGACGGCTTGATCTTCAGGCCATATTTCGACAAGGACTCAAACACTTCTGCTAAGTGCTTCAGGTGGTCCTCATAAGTCTTGGAGTAGACTATTACGTCATCCAGGTACAGCAGCACGGTTTCGAAGTTGTGGTGGCCCAAGCAGCACTCCATCAACCGTTGGAATGTCCCTGGGGCGTTGCAGAGCCCGAATGGCATACAATTGAACTCACAGAGACCCATTGGTGTCGTGAATGCAGTCTTCTCCTTGTCCGCCTCTGCCACGGGAACCTGCCAATACCCACTGGTGAGATCCAAGGTGGAGAAATAGTTAGCTGACTTTAAGGCTGTTAGTGACTCCTCTATTCTGGGTAGTGGATAGGCATCTTTATGTGTAATGCGGTTAATTTGCCTGTAATCTACACACATTCTCATTGTACCATCTTTTTTCTTTACGAGCACTAGTGGAGCTGCCCAGGGGCTACAACTATCTCTGATAACCCCAGCCTCCTTCATTTCCCGTAACATTTCCTTGGCACACTGATACTGTGCGGGGGGTACAGGGCGGTATCTTTCTTTAATGGGATGATGATCACCCGTGGGGATTTGATGTTGAACCCCTTTCACCTGCCCAAAATCTAGGGGGTGTTTGCTGAAGACCCGCTCATACTCCTGTACCACCCGGTAAACCCCATGCTTTTGGTGTGAGGGGGTGGAGTCGGTGCCCACATGTAATTTTTGGCACCAGTCTTCCGGCTGCCCCTTGGAGCCATTGTCTTCCGCCTGGTCGGACGGGATCAAGGGTTCCACTGCTTTAATGGTATTGTTGCTGACAGTGTACAATTTTGCCACAGTGGCATACCGGGGCAATTTGGCCTCCTCCTCCCCACAATTCAGGACACGGACGGGCACTCTCCCCTTGCGGACGTCCGCTACCCCTCTGGCTATCAGGACTCCAGGCCTACTGTCTGAATACATTGGTTCTACCAAGGCATGGTAATCCTGACCCTTGAGGCCTATTGCTGCCCGACACCATATCAACATTTCACTTCTTGGGGGTATTACAATGGGGAGGGGGTTACTTACCCTCACACTGCCAATTTCTCCTCCGGCCAGCTCTACCTGCTGCCTCCTCATCAGGGCTCTGATCTCCCTCTGTAGGACACGCTGCTGCCCGGAGCTGGCAGTTTCAGACGCCTGCTGTAACAAAATTATCACTTCGGCAATACAATTTTCTATCACATTTGTACCAAGAGTTAGCAGTGGGTCAGATTCTTTGCGATCAATATCTACAATTATCATCCCCTGACATGGCAATTCCACCCGCCCCACTTTAATGGTTACTTCTTTGTACCCAATCTGAGGTAAGGGCTGACCATTACTGGCCACAATTGTTAAATCATCATCTGGGCCATGGTCAATGTCTGAATCGGCCCAATATCTTTTGTACAGTTTGTGGGGGATGGTTGTTACCTGGGACCCCGTATCCAGGAGGGCATTCAAAGGGATTCCATCCAGCACAATAGGAAGGACCGGTCGTCCTCCCACATACTTGCTGCGGCTGGGGGTTGAGCCGGGCTTCCTTACACCTGGGGGTCGGCTCCTGGCCCCAGGCTCGGCCCATTTAAAGGACAGCGTCGTGCAATGTGGCCCGCCTGGCTGCAGCGGCGGCAGATCGGTTGTCCTGTTGAATCATACCGGTCTGTGTCTCTGCCTCGGGTCGGCGGAATCCTTCTCTGTCGCATCCATGGGACGTCCTCTGGGCTGGAGGCCAACTCGATTTTCGCAGGCGAGGGGGTCATTTGTAGAGACTGCACGGTCTTGGCAAGGGCAGCCACAGTCTTGGTCAGCTCCTGGACCTGTTGTCTGAGCTCCGCAGTGGGATCCTTATCCAGGGACTGCGCCTCAGCCCCTGCAGTGGCTCGTGTTGCAGGCACCACCCCGGGGTACGTGATAGCAGGAGGCCGGAGGGGTACTGGGTCATTCGGCGTAGATTCTCTCAGTACCCTGATGGCCTGGTCCTTAAACTTGGCAAAGTCCAGAGCAGGGTTCTGCAGGACCAGGATACGCAGCTGGGTCCTGTGGGCATCTGACAGGAGCCCCTCTATGAACTGCTCAGTTAGGAGTTTGTCTTCTTCACGTACACTCTCTGGGTCCACCTGTTTAACTGCTTTCAGGGCCTCTTGCAGGTTTAGGGCATAGTCCCTTATGCTGTCTGTGGCCCGCTGCTTGCACCCAAAGAATCTCATCTTTATCTCTGCTGCGGTGCGAGTGTCAAACGTACTCTTTAGCTTGGCCAGTATCTGGGCTGCTGTCCCTTTATCTGTATCAGGCCATGACTTCGCTTCACGCTGGGCTGCGCCGGCTAGCTGTCCCATTAATATGCCCACCTTCTGGCTCTCAGTCAGCGGATACACCCGGAATAAGCTGTGCAGGCTTTCTCTGAAGTCACTCAAGGTATGGGACTCCCCGGAGTATTGCGGCAGCCATTCTGCTCCCGGTATGTATGGCATGGTGATCGGCATTACCGGCGCTACAGTGGGGGCCGGGGCGACGGCGACTGGGATTGCTTCTGCTGGTGCTGCGGCGTCTCGGGCTATGGCAGCCACCTGCCCTCCCTCTGAGTCGGACATCTTCCTCCCCCTTAGTGAACCTTACCAGGCTCCGTTCACTTTTCAAATTTTCTTCCGGGTCGCGCGGGGTTAACAGCGCTCTGCTCTGATGGCGCGCTCCCTTCGCGCTCTTTGTCAGGCACGCCCCCCTTCTTCCTGCGCTCGGCGAGGCTAATGGCGGCGGTGGTCTGCAGCCAGTACACAATCTTTTAAGCACAATTCCGGCAGGCGCACAGTACCCGGTGGGACCGGGCACGAAATCCTGTTCGTGACGCCAAAAGTTGACTCGCCCACCCCAGGGCTATGGGACACCCGGTGCCGGGCTGGACTAGTCCGGTGGTAGTCAGTGGTGGCTGGGCCCGGCTCCGTGGCCCTGGTGGGTGTCAGTAGAATATGTGGCTTGCTTGTTAATGGTTGTGTTCGTGACGCCACCTGTGGTATGCGGCTAATAAGCCGCCGCTGCTGTGTGAGGCCTCCGGGATGATATTATGGCAGCTATGATGGTACTGCTCCCCACAGGTGGAGCAATGCCCGGGGCACAGTTGGTGCTTGTGAAAGTCTATGGTGCTGTGTGACTAACACGGTGCAGGGCCGACAGGCGAGGAAAGAACCAGGCACAAACAACAGTCTCTTTACCTTTTCCTCTTTTACTCTGGGAACAGTCCAGTCCTGGGAGACCGTTACAGGTGGTGATGGGGATCCGGTCGGCCTGGAAGTACTTGGGGTGATCTTTCTGGCCAGCTGAGTATGAGGCCTACTCCTGTACCTTTCTTGGTGATGATAGGACCCTGCTTCTCTGAATCCAGCAATGGCCCTCTTCGCTGCTGGGACCACTAGCACGTCCCTTCCCTCTGTAGGTGGCTGCGCAGGCCCACTCCCTGGTGCTTCTCCGCTGGGGTCCACACCGGGCCCTGATGCTGCAGCTGTACCTTGGATGTGTCTGGGCCAAGGGCTTGCAGCTCCCCTGCCCTTCGGATTCGGCTACCAGGGACGGATTTTATACCCTGGCAACCACAGACTCCGATGTCTGAGTCTCTCTGCTGCCTCTCAGCTACTCCTGCTTCTCTGGGCCAAACTGCTCCAGCTCTAGGCCCCAGATTCACAGGACAGCTCACTCTGTGTCTGTTCACTTCTGCTGCTCCCTACAGACTCACTAACTCCTCCCCCAGGTCAGGCTTAAGGAAGCTCCCTGAAACTTCAGGTTCAGAGCTCCCCCTACTGGCCTGAGGGAGAAACTGCGGTGGATGTTAACTTACTGGCCAGTAGATTTCCCCATTACCTCCAGGCTCAGCATTAACCCTCAGGAGGGCAATGCCGTTGTGGCGACCAGGTCCTAGGGCGCCACACATCTGCAAACATTTTATAGTACTTATAGATATATAGTATTTCCCCTCCTAAATGGTACTATATAAACAAATAAAATAAGAATACACAAGTGAAAGATTGCAGTGTAAGTACATCTGACAAGCTGACAAGTGCTTCATGTGTAGTTGCGCAGACCGGAATCAGAGGTTAATGGGACATTTCAGTACAATGAAGGATTTTGCATTTTGCTTTTATAAGGCATGGTGTCTGTGCTAATTTTCCTTTTTGATAATAGTGATGTTGTTTTCTTTCTATGGCATTGGCCCAGCTGGCTCATTGTGTAGCCTATTATTCACTGATATTGTTTATGTCAAAGAAATTATACTTACATTTATTCAAAACGTGTCTAACTATATCCTGTACATCCTATTGTACTATGGGCATTCTGCGGAAGATGGATGTATCTTTATGAATACTACTATAATGCACTATTAGGGCTGTAATAAAGATTGCTAATGAAATCATTTTAATTGCATCATCAATGTACGCCATTTGTTTTTATGGTTTGTATAATAATAGGAATTTGCCACAGATCTATGATACACAGTACAGTAAAATCTGACAATGGAAACCAGAGACCATATTATAATATTTTACATAAGAATTTATATTGTTTCTACTAGGAGAATTTCTTGGTAATTAACAAAATATTTGGTGCATTTAGAACATTCCGATTATAATTTTCAAAGGTATTATTCACCCCTTCTCAATATAACATTGATCAACCACTTGCAGCTGTTGGCTTCTTGATCTTAAGATCATGATCCAGTGGTAGAAATTGTGATGCTAGCCACCACGAACAGTATGAATAGATGAGTCATCAGATAAGCCGGGGTCAGAAGCCAGGAGGTAATGTATAAGATTCAGGGAGCAGAAAGAGACATGGTCAGGAAGAGGGCAGAGGTCAGAAACCGGGAGGTAATGTAGAAGGATCAAGGAGAAAACAGAGATGTGGTCAGGAAGAGGTCCGAGGTCAGAATCTGGGAGGTAACGTATAAGGTTCAGGAAGCAAACAGAAACGTGGTCAGAAAGATGTCCGAGGTCAGAAGCCAAGATCAGAACACTTACACCAGACAGGAGCCAAGAGCACACTGAGCAAACAGGAAGTAAGACTGGCAAAGTTCAGACAGAGCAAGCTCAGTAAAGAAACAGAGCAATCACCAGGAACGAGGCGCATCTGTGAAGGCACCTCCCAAAACCAGTGTGGACCCTAGTACTGAAAGACAACCTGTCAGCAAGTGCACAAGACCCATAGAAGAGCATAGAAAAGCATTTTCAAATGCAAAATGTTCTGCACAGTGGAGCCATGACACTTATGGAGATCTAGGAGGTCCACTAATGACTGTGGATTATGGTATTATCATTCTGAGTTAATTTGTTACTGTTTGACTTAATTCCTACATCTGGACTTTGCCTGTTCCTTAGTCATTTAGTGTACATTTGTCCTATATATACAGGACATCACAAAAGTGAGTACACCCCTCACATTTTTTTTAAAATATTATATTAAATATTTTCATGGGACAACACTGAATGTAGGACACTTTCATACAATGTAAAGTAGTCAGTGTACAGCTTGTATAACAGTGAAAATTTGGTGTACCCTCTAAATAACACAGCCATTAATGTTTAAACTGCTGGCAACAGAAGTTAGTACACCCCTATCTTAGCACAAATGGGTGTGAACTGCATTGTCTACTATGCTGGTAACAGTATTGGCATTCTCAGTGAATAGTTGATATGGAGCACGGAACCACCGGCCCCACCACTTACTCCGAAAGACTGCTGAATTCCATGTTAAATGTCTACGGCGTGCCGGAGGCAAGCACCACTCAGGGGTTGACATTTACTACGAGACTGGATAGAAGTCGAGTCAGAAGCTAGAAAACGAAGTTTCTTGATTAGGTGAGTGATAGGATTTTTTTTTATTTTTAAGGGACTGTGGGTGATCATTATATAGGTAGCTATTAGGGGGACAATAATACTATATAAAGGGCTGTGGGATGGACTATCATACTATATAGGGTGCTGTTGGGTGGATCATCATACTATATAGGGTACTGTTGGGTGGATCATTATACTGTATAGGGTACTGTTGAGTGGACCATCATATCACATAGGGTGCTGTGGAGGCCATAATACTATATGAGGGACCAACATACTATAGGGAACTATTGCATGGGCCATCATACTATATGAGGGTTGTTTGGGGGACCATGATACTATAATGGGGCTGTGGGGGGACCTTAATACAGTATTGGAACTAAAGGGGATCATTATAGTGTTTTGGGGCTTTTCAGGATCCATAATATGGAGAGGGGACCAAAATACCATGTGGGGTGGCTGTGGTAGACTATCATACTGTGTGAGATAGCTATGGGAGGCTCTCAGTTTATATACCGGGAGCCGGTGGAAGGTGAGTTATTCAGCTCCTTTCCCAAGGTGTTTGTACTGTGTGGTGGCGATTTTTGCGTTGATTTTGTGTTAGTGGGGTGGTGGGGCCTGGAGTCATGGGGACTCAGCCTTGCAGCATGGGCGATGTGAGGCACCAAGTCACCTGCCCTGCTGGTGCATTGTTGCTGTGATGGTGGTTGGTGCACAGCGCCGCATCTCTAAGGCATTAGAGTTAGGAACTCTCTAAGAGGTTTGCCCTGAGGTGGCAGTGGGCTTCATACAGTCTGATCAGAATGTTGAACCAAGAACCTCATGTTCAGGTATTTCAAATTTGCTTAGCAACTTTAGATCAACCTATGAATTTTGGATGTGCGGCCATGTCTTTTTCTACTACTATGTTGCAATACTATATTGGAGGCTGTAAAGGCCACCATACTGTGTGAAAGTCTATAGGTGACATTTTAGTGTGTGCGGGGCTGTGTTGACATCATACTTTATGGCATGGTTATGGCAGACATCATACTTTATGGAGGGCTTCAAAGGATATTATACTGTGGGGGGGCTGTGATGCACCTCATACTGTATATAGGGGGTTGTGGTGACCATCTTAGTTTTGTATCGTTTGAGGAGCAATCATACTATGTCAGGTCATCATACATACCTTGTGTGAGCATAATACTCTACAAAGGTCATGAAAAGGGGTATCCTAGTTATTGCGACAACTTAGGGGCCTAATTAGGGGGCAAAATTACAGTGTTAATCAATAAATATGTGACGCCCTGGACTAGCCAGGTAGTTACAGACATTACACCTCACACACCTCCTTCCCTAGACAGTCACAACAGTCAGACAAAAACCCTTGTTGCCTCCCTCCAGGGTCTGATGTCCACACCAGGTGGGGTGGAGCCAGGCGGTTGGCCCCACCCACCGAGGAGTTCACAGGTCTGGAGGCGGGAAAAGAGACAGATCTGAATAGACAGTGAGAGTGAGAGGTCAGAAACTGTCGGTGTCTGGGTAGGGGCCCAGACACAAACAGCAAGGTTGGCAGATGGTGGTGGCCGTCTGCAAAAGGTAGTGGACCTCTGCAAAACCGTATGACCGGGGTCGGGCGATGGCCCGCCGGTACCGAACCGGGGAGTGGAGTGAAGCTAAGCACACAGGCAGGGCCATTGGACCCCGTCTAGGCTTGGAGCCGCCAACAATGGTCAAATCCGAGTGTGACCGGAACCCCAGGGGTTTCCCAACAACCAAGACCCAACAGAAGGCAACAGTCCACACCGTGAGGATATACAGCCACCGCCATAGGCTAGAGATACAAGGGCCAGCGCCTGCGGACAAAACGGGCTCCTTCGGCACCTATACACCGGGGAGCGGACTACCGGTGGGCAATCACAGGAGTCAGAACATTTTAACAGGTGCAGGGAAAGACAGCCACCATCACACTGTCCGGGGAAAGCACAAACACTGCAGCCGGCTGCAGAACCTGTCCATCCAGCCATTTGGTTTACCAGAAACTTTGTCATTGACTGCCTGAGTGAGTACACCAGTGCCATCCGGCACCACGCTGCGCTGCCCCTGCAACCCTGCATCCCAGCCATCCAGCCTCCCCGTTACACCACCGGGCCCCGGGACCACCAACCCCTACCCACGGAGGGGACAACATCCTAGCTGCTCCCTACTATCGCTCCCGGGATCCCTGTCACCAGCAGCGGTGGTGCCCTTTATCACCACGACCCGTGGGTGGCGTCACGAACTATCTCCCTAAACAAACCACCCCCTTTTCACTCGTGGATGAGGAGTGCTGCTCGAGTCGCCGGGTCCGGCCCACCGCTCAAGCCACCGAGCAGCAGCAGAAGCCCCGGACCCGAGCGTGGCGAGCGCGTCCCCTCCGCCCGCGACAACTTGGCGTCACGAACAGGATAGAACCAATCTACCTACCGGTAAAAGTGCGCCTTGCAGTCCCCGTCGGCGGCGTCCGACCGAATAATTTGAAGTGCCCCCATCTTTGGCGCGAAGATTTCCCGCTCGAGCGGCTTCCCCGAGCAGGGAAGGCGCGAGAGGAAGTGCTAGAAAGAACCAAGGGGGGGCGGGTGAAAGCCTGCCTGATGTAGCCGAGGGCATAAGAAGCAGGGACGCCAGGACCCTGAAACTTTCCCGTTCCTGGAAACTGAACAAGCGGGATGTCCGTTCCGTACAGCAGGCCCACGCCCGGAACAGCGGCGTGGGTGGAAGCTCGGGTGGCACAGTTAAGCCGCAGGCTGCAAACCCGGCTCCAGCTCCTTGTGCAAGAATGGGAGGCTGGAATGGTGGAAGTGGTGGTGGCCGTATGGGCCCGTAAGGCGGAAGCAGAGTCGGAGGAGCGGGTGAGTGACCCATGCCCCTGTGTCCTGGAAGGACCGGCCGCTGCGGCTGAGGGGCCCGGTCTGCCCTCGCTTAGCCTGCTGTGTCCCCCTCTGCCCGCATTGGTCGTCGCCACCCCGTTGGTGGGCCCGTTGCTCTCGCACCCGGCAACAGATGACATCATTCCTGCTCGCGAAGATCCACCTGCAGGCGCTGCCCGCGAACAACAGTTTGCCCGGCCAGCACTGACCCCACTCCCGTGGAAGGTGCCTGCTCCCCGAAGGGAGCCATCCGACTCAGAGGCGGCCGTACCCGAAGAGGCCTCGGCAGTCCGCCCGGCCAGCATAGAGGTAGACGATGTTCCGCCTCAGGCCCAGAAGGTGACACTGACCGCTCCCAAGCTCCAGGCCTCGGCTGAGGCTGTGGAGGGTTGCCGCTGCAGGGCAGCAATGCAGGCCGCGACACAGCGGTGCCCCCAAACCCAGATGGTGCCGGTCGTGGCCCGCATCAGGGAGTACCTGCTGGGCCCAAACCCCCGCGCTAAAGGAGCCGCCATGTTGGGAGTGGTAGCCGAACCCGATGGGCCAGGAGATAGAGGCCCGGGAGAAAGAAAAGGCTGCTACGTTGGCACGCACCATCGAGGCCAAGGACGCCCTCCGAAAAGCCCCTCCCGAGGCACGGGGCCCGACCTTTGAAGGCCAAGTCCGGCAGTTTTGCCCCCGCCGTGGACGGGGGTTCATTTATGAGCCAAGCCTGGAGGTCAAGGCATTCTTCTCACGGCGAGATGTGCACAGCCAGCTGCCCATGGGACATCCGGAGCGTGACCTACGTGCAGGTGAGTTGGTCACCTACACCTGCCACCTGGGAGAGAGAGGCTGGTTCGCCCTGGATGTCCAGAGAAGGGTGAGCCGCGGTGATCCCGAGCAGCCTCAGTCGCCTCCTCCGCCGTACTGTCCCAAGATGGATCCGGAGGAAGCATACGACGACGGCGACCTCAAATAGTGGCAGTTGTCCCCGTTGGGACCCCCAGCACCATGTTTCCGTTAAATGAATGAACACCAATCACCTAAGCTTATCACCTCATCATCAACCAGTTGATTATGCCGGCCGTTGCCAGCAAGTTGTCCCCGTAGGGACTCTATGTGTTTTTACCACCCACATGAGGAACTACTCATGAACATGGCCGAGAACTTGCAGGCCACCCACGAACTTGTGGGCTTGTAAGTAGTTTGTGGGCCGTTTTCCGTGCCGCCTCCGGAGAGGCAGATTGGAGCAAGGGCCCGCAGCAGAGTAGGCTGGGGCCCGGCCACCACCAGGACCGGTGGCCATCCTCCGGGAGTCAGGGGTCCCCCTGGATGTGGGGTCCCCTGAAGTGACAGCCGGGTGCGAGACACCGTACCCGTTCCCGCTTGGGTGACCTGGAACCGAGTTCCTGCTTCCGGACTGGGGAAGAGGGGTGCTGCCCATTTCTTAGGGGCAGCATAAAGGTTTAGGTTACTTGGGTGGGGAAGCGGATGACAGTGAAACCGTCCGTTATTATTAAAAATGTTTATTAATTTTTGAAACGTTAAAGTGCCATGCCTCCCGTAAGGGAAGAACTACAAAATATGCTTGTGTTTTATGTTATTATATGTTAAATTATCTTTTACAGAAAAATAAAACCGAAGATGGACGGGCAGCCCGTGGACGGTCTGCATTTCACCAAGGGGGAATGTGATGCCCTGGACTAGCCAGGTAGTCACAGACATTACACCTCACACACCCCCTTCCCTAGACAGTCACAACAGTCAGACAAAAACCCTTGTTGCCTCCCTCCAGGGTCTGATGTCCACACCAGGTGGGGTGGAGCCAGGCGGTTGGCCCCACCCACCGAGGAGTTCACAGGTCTGGAGGCGGGAAAAGAGACAGATCTGAGTAGACAGTGAGAGTGAGAGGTCAGAAACTGTCGGTGTCTGGGTAGGGGCCCAGACACAAACAGCAAGGTTGGCAGATGGTGGTGGCCATCTGCAGGAGGTAGTGGACCTCTGCAAAACCGTAGGACCGGGGTCGGGCGGTGGCCCGCCAGTACCGAACCGCAGAGTGGAGTGAAGCTAAGCACACAGGCAGAGCCATCGGAACCCGACTAGGCTTGGAGCCGCCAAAAACGGTCAAATCCGAGTGTGACCGGAACCCCAGGGGTTTCCCAACAACCAAGACCTGACAGAAGGCAACAGTCCACACCGGGAGGATATACAGCCACCGCCATAGGCTAGAGATACAAGGGCCAGTGCCTGCGGGCAAAACGGGCTCCTTCGGCACCTATACACCGGGGAGCGGACTACCGGTGGGCAACCACAGGAGTCAGAACATTCTAACAGGTGCAGGGAAAGACAGCCACCATCACACTGTCCGGGGAAAGCACAAACACTGCAGCCGGCTGTGGAACCCGTAGATCTAGCCGTTTGGTTTACCAGAGACTCTGTCATTGACTGCCTGAGTGAGTACACCAGTGCCATCCGGCACCGCGCTGCGCTGCCCCTGCAACCCTGCATCCCAGCCATCCAGCCTCCCCGTTACACCACCGGGCCCCGGGACCACCAACCCCTACCCACAGAGGGGACAACATCCTAGCTGCTCCCTACCATCGCTCCCGGATTCCCCGTCACCAGCAGCGGTGGTGCCCTTTATCACCACGACCCGTGGGTGGCGTCACGAACTATCTCCCTTAACAAACCACCCCCTTTTCACTCGTGGATGAGGAGCGCTGCTCGAGTCCCCGGGTCCGGCCCACCGCTCGAGCCACTGAGCAGCAGCAGAAGCCCCGGACCCGAGCGTGGCTAGCGTGGTCCCTCCTCCCGCAACAACTATCATTCTCTATTTCTAAAAAGTTGGAAGATCTGTCCTTCTTTGACTGCGACATGATAGGACTTTTGCTAAAGAGTTCCTGTTATTCCTATGTATGCCTCTGCTCAGGAGCATTACAATAAAGAGGCATTATTATAAGGAAGCACAATGGGGAATTGTCATCATTATAAGAAAAGCAAAGAGGCATTATTGTTATTAGAAAACAGTGGGTGTTTTTATTATTATATAGAGGTACAGGGTTATTAATATAAGGCAATTATTATGAGGCAGCACAAGGAAACATTTTTTCTGTACGTTGCTGTATAACTGTAAGGAGGCAAAGGAAAGCATTATTACTAGGAGGAGGAACAGAGAAAACATTATTAGGCCCTGTGCACACAATGCGGTTTTTGCCGCCATTTTGGGTGCAGTTTGTTGCCCAAAACTGCATGTATTTCCTTCCCCAGCAAAGTCTATGAGAATTCAGAAATGCAGTGTGCACATTGCTTGTTTTTTCCTTGCAGTTTTGGGTGCAGAAAAAGAAGCAGCATGTCAATTCTTTGTGTGTTTTTGACCAGCATTTTAGTGATACTCAGGATCAGCAGGTCTAACCGGGTTAAAAAAACAAAGGTTCCAGCCCGAATTGATCCCAGGTATCTGGCTGGATGCTGGTCCCCATAGACACAAAAATGGTGGTCGAAGAGAAAGCTTTCAGGCTTTATCATGGCTCGGTATCAAAATTGCAGCGACACCATGTAGGTTTTTTAATTATTTATTTTAAAACATTAAAAAAAAAACAAAACATGCGGTTCCTTTTATTTTGATACACAGACAAATTAAGTACATGGCTGGGGGCTGCAGCCTGTAGCCGTGTTTTTTTTCTGTGCTGGGTATCATAATATGGGGGGGACCCTATGCCAATTTATTTATTTTTATACTGCAGGAGACCTGCAGACAGGGTCTGTGATTCCAACTAATTTTTGCTCTTTGGGGGCAGGGTCTGACTTCAGCCAATCAGAGATGCTGGTGGGCAGGGAATGCAGTGAATATGCATGAGGCTAATGAAAGAAAAGTGAGCAGTGATGGGAGTAGTTCCAGCTGAGCCAGAGGCTCGGTAAGTATCGTGCTTGCTCCTATCCCCGTATCCCTTCGACCACCATTTTTAAGCGCAGGATTCTGGTCTCCTTAGACTTATATGGGGATCGGCATCCAGCCAGATACCTGGTATCCTTTTTTTAATCTAGTTAGACCCGCCGATCCTGGGTATCTGTGAGTGCGCTTTTCTGCCAGAGGGTGCATTTTTCGCTAAAGCAAAAAACTACTGTGTGTGCACATTATTGTGTAGGGGCACAATAGGAGGGCCCTATATACAGGCCATAGAGGAGCAGTTTTCTGTATAGGGCACTACTTATAGCACTACGTTTTGTGTAGATGTGATGGAATATGAGGAGGGGACTGTAAAAGCAGAAAATTAATGTCTGTTGTGTGTTACATTTTACATGGATGAATTATTGATGGAAGAAGTGGTCATGGCGGTCGGGGCTGAATGCAAAGAAAAGTGGGAAAATGAATATCACTGGTGAGAACCTCCACAATATACACATATATGGTCTATATAATATATAATCTACTTGTTAATTTATCTGCCATTTTTTCTGCACATCTAAATGTATTGTCCAGAAACCGAGAAGGTTAAATCTTATTTAATGGCGCTGTCTCCTTACACGGAGGCATTATAGATTAAAATCCGTTAACTAATTTATGAATTTTCTAGTTGCTTTCTTTACATGGCTGTAATTTCCTGTCTGTACACCCGTCCAAATTACCTGCAGCTGCTATTTCTCGCAGACCTAAAGCTGATCGTTTCAAACCTCATTAACATTTACGAAACTCCTTGTACTAATAATGCCGTTGGTGAAAGGTGGGAGAGGTAGATGCAGGGAGACATGGAGCCTCCTAAGGAAGCTTAGGCATGAAATTACAGGAGATACACATCTGGGCCTGCTGTTCGAACTTTCAAATGTAATTTTCTCCCCGTGGGACTCACTCCTCCATGGTGCAATCTGATTAAGGTGTATTCATGCTTTCAAACAGGCACTTAAACCAATTTTACCCATTATTGCTTCCTTTTTCATTTTTAAAAATAATTTGTATTTACTTTTCTTTTAATATACTGAACATCCGCTTTTTCGCCATTTATTCTGCTTCGTCTGAAACTCTTGATTTGACGTAATTAGATCAAACAGCCTCGGTGCACTTTACAATGTTTCATTATGTGATAGTTAGCTATATATGAGAAATAAACTTTTCATATATGATGGAATAGACTACAAATATAAGGCCATAATCTGCTGTCAATAACTCATTTTATTTCTTATGAAATTGCGTGCCTCGCGGCAGGAGTGAGGAATCCAGTATTCTGTGTTTGCCACCTACGTACAGTAGATAAGAGGCGCTTCTGCATCGCTGCTCTGATTCCTATGCAGGCACTTATGCACCAGCATCAAATGTATCCAATAAAGACCCGCAGGTTTACATCAACAGCAAGTTTCCATTGGAGACAACCTTTAAAACTAAAATTTAGTTTTAAACTCAAAAATGTTATTTTTAGATAGACGATAGAGTACCTGTAGCAAGTTGTAAAATCAGACATTAGACCACAAAAAACATTTGTAATATATTGTTTCTGTTATCCTGCCTATCCAGTAACGCAGCCGACCTAATAGTGGCTTTTCAAAATATAACTCGTTCTACAAAAAACAAACCCCTATGGGGCGATGTTGATCAAAAGATAAAGAAGTTAAGTTGCAATGTTAAATGGTCAACAAACTTTACTCAAATCAATAGAACCAGCGAATATAAGAAACTTTGCATTTATGTATTATCAGCTAATTTTGCTTCTTTTGTCCATTTATAAGTTACTTCTTGTGAGACCTTTTCCACCTACCTTTCAACTCTGATGCACAGAAAAAAAAATGGTGGACTACAAGCCGTATATGGAAATGGTCCTTTACTGGGGAAATGTGCTTAAAGGGAACCTGTCAGCAGATTTGGGGCCTATAAGCTGCGGCCACCACCAGTAAGTATATAAGAGCCCAGGCCGCTGTGTAGAACATAAAAATCCCTTTATAATACTTACCTAAACCGGTTTCTGCGGTGTCGTTAGGTCATATGTGCATCTCCGTTCTCCGGTACCGGCGCCTCCTCTTTGGGCCATCTTCGTCCTCCTTCTGAAGCCTGTGTGCATGATGTGTCCTACATCATACACACTCGCCGGTCCTGTGCAATACTTTGATTTGCCCTGCTCAGGGCAGATCAAAGTGAGACTGCGCAAGACCTCAATGCCGGCAAGTGTGGATGACGTAGGACGCGTCATGCACCCCCGCTTCAGAAGAAGGACGACAAATATAGCCGAAAGAGAAGGCGCCGGCAAGGGAGAACAGAGACGCTCATATGACCCAACTCCACTGCAGCGACCATTTAGGTACGTATTATAAAGTGATTTTTACGTTCTACACAGCAGCCTAGGCTTTTATATATAGCATGTTAGAATGCTGTATATAAGAGCCCAGTGGTGGTGGCCGTAGCTTATAGGCCCCAAATCTGCTGACAGGTTCCCTTTAAGTTCTTTATATTAAAATGATTTCTACCCTCCACCTTGGTTTCCGGATGGATCCAGTCACGGTCCGTGCTGTTCAGGAGTGGGATCCTCCGTAAATCTGAAAGCACTACAATGCTTTCTGGGGATTGGCAGTTATTACAGGAAGTTCATCCGGAACTTCTCATCAATTGTCAAATCCCTCACGGATATGACTAATAAAGGTACTTATTTCTCTAGGGGGTCCGACCTCGCCAGCCAGGCTTTCTCTTCCTTGAAGAGATCCTTTGCCATGTCACCTGTGTTCATTCAACCTGATATCTCACAGCCATTTATTGTTGAGGTTGATGCGTCCAAAGTGGGAGTTGGGACAGTGTTATTCCAAGGGCTGTCTCCTAGTAAGTGTCATTCATGTGCTTTTTTCTCAAAGAAGTTGTGCCAGCTGAAAGGACCTATGATATTGGCAAGAGGGAACTGTTCGCCTTTTAAACTGGCATTTGAGGAACGGTGCCACTTTTTGGAGGGGGCAGTCTACCCTGTCACTGTGATTCTGATTCATAAAAACCTTCTGTATCTCAAATCTGCTAAGCGTCTTAACTCTAGACAAGCTAGGGGTCCTTGTTTTTTTACCAAGTTTAACTTTTGTGGTTACCTCTTGCCCTGGGGTGAAAAATGTCAAAACTGACTCTGCCCCTAATTTACAGGAGAGGGTGGTTGTCTCTGTTGTATGTTCTGAGCTTGAGGGCAAGGTCCTGAAGGCTCAGGGGTATACCCCTGCTTCTTGCCAGTCAGGGAAATTGTTCGTGCCACTGAAATTGCTCCTCAAAATTTTGAAGGACCATCATAACTCGGTCCTAGTGGGACACCCAGGTAATAAAGCAACCATTGTCCTCTTTCTCATAGTTTTTGGTGGCCTTGGTTACATAATAATAACAAATAATAATAATAATAAAGACATAGTGGTGTTGGTTCCAACCTGTTATGTCTGCGCACATTCCAAGACTATACTCGTCCGTCTGGGTCTCTCTGTGCCTTTGACTATACCTAACAGACCATGGACTCACGTATTTATGGATTCCATTGCTGACCTTCCTTCTTCCACTGGTAAAATGATGATCTTAGTGTCGCGGGCGGGGAAGGAGCCGTCGCTGCTGCGCTCTCGCTGGCGCTCGTGTCCGGCGCTGCTGCAGCCTGCTGCTTGCTGCTCCCTGCTCGGTGGCTCGAGCGGTGAGCCGGATCCGGGGACACGAGTGGCGCTCCTCGCCCGTGAGTGAAAGGGGATGATTTCTGGGTTTGGGAAGTCAGTCCGTGACGCCACCCACGGTTTGTGGTGATAATGGGACACCACCGCTGCTCTGGACGGGGATCCTGGGAGTGATGACAGAGAGCAGCTGAGGTGTTTCTCTCCCCTCCGTGGGTAGGGGAGTTTGGTGGTCCCGGGGCCCGGTGATGGTGACGGGAGGGTGGATGGCAGGAGTTGGGGAGGTGCAGGGTCACGGGGGTGGCAGCGCAGTGCCAGGCGGCACGGTGGTACTCACTCAGCCAGTAACGTACACAGAGTCTCTGGTAAAACAAACGGCTGGATGGACGGGTCCCACAGACGGCTGCGGTGGTCACTCCCGGTAGGTTAGCGGTGACTGTCTCTCCCTGCACCTTTGATGTGTTTTCGGCCCCGATGGCTTCCCACCGGTGACCCGCTCCCCAGCGGTGTAGTTGCCAGGGGAGCCCCTTTTGCCCGCAGGCGCTGGCCCTGGGAACTCTAGCTGTGGCGGTAGCTGTATTTCCCTTCACGGTTGAGCGGTTGCCTTCAGTCGGGTCTTGTGCTGCTGGGAAACCCCGGAGGTTCCCGTCGCTGACGGATTTGACCGGTTTAACGGCGACTCCAAGCCTGGTCGGGGTCCGTAGGCCCTGCCGAATAGTGCTGGCCTCTCTTCGCTCCCCGGTCCGGTACCGGCTGCCCACCGCCCGACCCCGGTCCTTACGGTTGTGCGTCAATCGGCCTCGCCTGCAGACGGTTACCACCGTCTGCCAACCTTGTTGTATGTGCTCGGGCCACGTACCCGGACACGGTCAGTCTGCTCCTCCACTACTTCAATCCTTCCACTTTCTCTTTCCCTCACTCTTCTCCTTCCTTTTCCCGCCTCCAGGACTGTGAACTCCTCGGTGGGAGGGGCAAACCACCTGGCTCCACCCCACCTGGTGTGGACATCAGCCCCTGGAGGGAGGCAACAAGGATTTGTGTGTGCCTCTGGTGTTCCTAACCGGGGTGTGGGGTGTGTTGTTGCTGTACCTGTGACGTCCTGGCTTGTCCAGGGCGCCTTATTAGTAGTGCTGGATAGGTTCAGTGAAATGGCGCACTTCTTTGCTCCACCAGATCTCCCTAATGCTAAAACATTAGCTCATGTGAAAGTTTCATGGTGTTCCCTCTAATGTGGTGTCAGATCGGGGACCAAGTTTGTTTCTACGTTTTGGAGGGCACTTTGTTCTCATCTGTCTAAATTCTTAGCATTCCATTCCTAGTCCAATGGGCAGATGGTACACTTAAATAAGAGTTTGGAGTCCTACCTAAGATGTTTTGTGTCAAATAACCAGGAAAATTGGTTGACTTGCCTACCCTTGGCTGAATTTGCACAATGAGTCCACTAACTGAATCCACTGAATCAGCGCAATGAGTCCACTAGCAAGTCACCCTTTTATGGTGCCTATGGGTTCCATCTTCAGCTTTGTTTATTCTTTAGGGAACTGTCTTCAAGGGTTCCAGGGGAGGAACGATTTTCCTCTTCCCTCTCTTTTATTTGGCATGGAGTACTAAACAATCTTAGGGTCATGGGGGATAAGTACAAATGCATGGCTGACAAAAGATGTTCATCAGGTCTGGACCTGTGTCTGATTAATTTTGTATGGTTGTACAGGTTTCAGCCTCAGGTGAGTGCAGGTAGTGACCCCGCTCCCCTTTCACTAGTGCCAGGGCCCTCAATTGTATTGTGACCCCTGTTAATCCTGAGTACCTGATAAAATCCTGTTAGTCATTGTGTGACATATATTATAGAAACTGTGGGCCAGTTAATCTGAAATAAATCACCTTCCTAAAGGTGATACGGGGGCGAGGAGGTAATATGTTACTGAGATCAGGATCTGTGAGAAGGATATCCCAATGCCTCCAGAGGACACCAAATACTGCATCAGATTGGTCATAAAACATGCCTATAATCCTAAGAGGACCCTTACCAATATCACTCTTGGCTCTAGGTTTAAACAGTGAATCTCTATTTTTCTTTTGTTTGCTAAGAAGGCATTCTTGAGGACATGATGAGATAGCCTCTTTCAAGGAACCTGTCCCTGAGGTCCCTTGAAAGTCCTGTTCCTCTTCATTCTTAGATACTGCCCTTTTTGGATGCCTTTCTTCAGGGGTTCCGGATGGAAGCTATCCCATCTGAGAAGGCTGTTTGCCGAGATTGGTTTTCTATAGGTGCTAGTGGAAAGGATCCCTCTATCATCCTTTGTGAACAGAATGTCCAAGAAGGGCAAATTTGAACCACTGCTTACGCTGGTGAATCTCAGACCTAGATTATTGATATTGATGCAATCTGTGAAGCGATTGAATTCGCTTTAGTTCCGGATCATAGGATGAAAATGTTTTCAATGAATCTTCCCCAATACAAAATCATGGAAAGCCACCATGAGGTGTCATCTCCAATTATTACATATAATAAATAGAGTGCCAACCTCCCAATCTAGGCCTAATTTAGGGTCAGTATATCAGTGGTATTTATTTGCTGCAGATTTTTTTGGGGGGATTTTGTTACTCCTGTGACACTTTTAGGTATTTTTTACTGATCTAAACCAATTTTATTAGGAGCATTTTATTTTTGTATTTGGGACTTCTTTTCCAGTCTCAAACAGGTTTTCCTCCATGATTGGACTTTATTTAACTCCCTTCATCTTCACATCAATCCTGACGAGTTTCACTGTCCCTGCTGAAGAAAAGCATCCCCACACTGTGATGTTTCCACCACCATGTTTCACAGTGGGATGGTGTTTTCAAGGTCATGTGCATTAATAGTTTTCTGCCACACAAAGCGTTTTGCATTTAGCCCAAAAAGTTCTACTCTTGTCTCATCTGACCAGTCCTCTGTTTTCCACTTGCTAGTTGTCTCCCCTGGTCATGAAACCAACCATTACAGCTGGGTGTGGAAAGTGAACCAGCAGGACTCTCAGTCATTCTGGAGAACATAGCAAGCCTGTGGCATGATAGGAGTATTGTTAACATCAAGCAAAAAAATTATTAATGGATCATGCTTTTAGATCCTCACTATGAAAGAAAAATGAGAGAATTTTTGAAAGAGAGCACATAACCAGGATAACCTCTGTTCCCTGCTCAAACTTTTGTTAAACAGACGCCGGTCAACCACACGTCTGACCAGGAAAGCCCACTCCATTCCCCATAGAGCCAATGCTACATCTCCTGTGCCAGCAGGCCTAAGACAAGTAGCTGAATGACTAAGGCATGTATTCCTTGATGGACCAGCTGCTCAAAGCAGATGACCACCATAACCACCGAATGTTGTACACAAAAAGACAGATTAGAAAATAAATGTAAAGATATTAGATAAATTACAAATTGCCACATTTTTATGTTATATAGCTAGTTTTTTCTTGACTTGTCTAATGATGATTTTGCTCTTTAATGTTGCTTTTTCTACAGAATTTTATTTCCTCCCTTTCCCAATAGGAAATATCTACAGTAAAACAACTGTAACTATATTACACTACATAAACACCTATCGATCCTAAATGTTAAATGTTCCAGAAATTTGCACCATTTACCAAGCTTTGATGTCAATGTTGTCCTTTTTTCAGTTTCTCCACCTTTCTGAAGGTGGTTGCCGACAGGAGAGACATTAAAATTACATATTCGTTCTCGCAAAAATAGTTTACCTAAAACTGTATGTGTGAGTGATTTTAATCAAAATCTAATTTACACTCTTTTCGAGCTGATATTTTCTCATTTAATTTTGCTTTCTGCTTTGAGGTTTTTTTTAACCCCTCTTCATTTAAAAAAAGAGCATCAGGACTGAACCTTGAATTTAACACCTGTGCTTCCAACCCCAGATCTAGCTTCCTTTTTATTTTCAAATCCTATTTAATATTCTTTATTAGAATAATCTTTCAGCACTTAGTGTGCTATGGGATCCCAGTAGAGACAACTATATATGCACAAGGTCTTTCTGATAAAATGCAGAGCATTGGTTTTAATAATCATACGCATCAGCAAAACGAAGGCAAGCAGGGGAAATAATATTGTCAAAGGTTTTGCTAAAGAATCACTCTTTCGAAATACTAAGCAGCACTGCAGTGTTACGTTCTCAATACAGAATTTCCACCTAATGGAAAAAAATTGGGAGAAATACAAATTATTGATGAGTGATCAGAGAAGATTTATATTCTAATCAGAAGTAGGTATAGGCATAATAAATTAAAGAAGGTCAATTAAAGCATACAATTTTAATTACATCCAGTTGGGTGATGTCAAAGAGCAGTCAGAACTATTTGTTATCCTTTCCAACAGGGAAGCTAAACTTGACACTATATGGAAGCCTTAAATATAGCCCTCTACTCCATCACAATCATACACATAGGGGCGTAACTATGGTCGGTGCAGGGGTTTCCCGTCACACACAGATCCTGGAACCTAGGGTGTGTGTGGTAGGGGGAAAGGTTCCATTGGCATGTTTGAGTGGTTCATTAACAAGGCTCATTTATGATGAGATGCACTACACCGACAGTTACCTTTAGTAATTAGCTATTCTCTCTCTCAGTAAAGTATGTCAAGGTGGGAAGTAACGGCCCGCTCACTTGGTTGCAGCTCTGAAACGAATGTTCCATTCTCAGTCTATGGTTCTCAATATCCAATCTTAAATGTTTCACTGCAAAGTTTGATCCTCTTCTGGTTATGATATTCAGTGTTCGGTCATAGAGTTCCTCAGGAGACGATATTCGGTCTTTGGTTTCCTCTGGCGATGGTACTCGGTGTTTGGGTTCCTCTGGTGACAGCATTTGGTCTTTGGGTTTCTCTGGTGACAATATTCAGTCGTTGCATTCCTCTAGCAATGGTATGAAGAATTTGAGTTCCTCTGGGCTCAGTACACTTTAAGATGATTCCACTGCAGATTATATGGATTTGCCCTGCTGCGCGTACCTCTGCTCCCTTGGTAATCTTGGTGCCAACTCCACCTTCTCACTGACGGCCCAGCCTTTTATATTTTGTAAATGTGCCACAGTTGTCACCTGACTCTTCATCCCCTTCTAACTCTTCCCTCGAGGAAAGATACAAACCGGGTTCTAACGGCACTGGTGCTCCTGCAGATGTTAATGGTAGTGTACAAATGCCATGGGGTAATGAATAGAGGTATCTTCTTCTGGCTACTCTCTTAAAGTAGGCGTGCAGTGAGGCTAGAATCATATTTTTTATGCCATTCTGACCATATAAACAACAAATACTCCGAAGTGCTTGGCTACAGTAGTGACATGGATGTACAGCACATTATCGCTGGTGTAGGTTAAGGACCATAAGCGTGCTATCACTCCCTTCCTGCTCTGCAGTGTATGTGCTCAGTGTATGTAGCGCAGTCTGTCAGTCAAGGTGTGGGGAGAGCAATCATAGCGTGCTCACTATATATTGAACAGTGACTGTAACAACTCCCTGCACCATCCAGATGAGTGGAAGTAAGCATTGCAGGGATAATAATACTTTATTTTCTCTCTTTTCCCCCTCTTCTAGTAAATCAGCCTAATATGATTTAAAGAGATGGTTCACCCGTTTTTATTATTGACCAAATTGATATTATGTTGAGAAACAAGGTTTCTCTCAAATATCTTGTGTTGCCAATAGTGCCTGTGAGCGGCGCTATTGTGGTTTCCTCACCCCCAATGCATGACCCCCGGGCTCTGTGACCTCTGATGTCCGGTGATATCACATCAACTGTGGCGGGCCGCAGTGTTCCCTAGTGTCTGGGCTGTGGGCAGCGTTTTACCGCTCATCACCGCCCAGGGCTGTGCTTCCTCCTTCACTGCAGATAGCACGCGAGATGCTGGGCTGTGACAAGCGGTGAAGCGCCGCCCACAGTCCAGTCACTCAGGAACACAGTGGCCCGCTTTAGTTGACATGATATCTCCGTACATCAGAGGTAACGGAGCCTGGGGATCACGTGAAGGGGGTGAGAGGACCGTAATAGCACCACTTACAGGCACAATTGGCAACACAAGGTATTGGAGAGAAACCTTGTTTCTCAACATAATATCGATGTGGCCAGTAATCATAAAGGGTGAACCACCTCTTTAAATGCTATTTTCCTGCATACTACAACAATATCTGCAGGTAAATGGTGTTTTTGTAACTGACAGGATCCCTTTAAGGCTATGTGCACACGTTGCGTAGTGTCCATGCTGAAAAATCTACAGCGATTTGGCAGTGCATGTGCGCTTCAAATCGCTGCAGAAACACTAAATAATGGATAGTGTCTGCAGAATAGATGCCGATTTCATGCACTCTGGATGCTGCCTCTCCCATAGACAGAGTAGGAAAAGCATCCAAAGCGCACCAAATAAGTGACATGTTACTTTTTTGAGCGCAGCGATTTGGATCACAATTTCAACATGCAAATCGCTGCGCTCTCAAACGCAACATGCGGATGGATTATGCACAATCTTCATAGATTGTGCTGGGGACGCAGGATGCCCGTGTTTATGTTGCAGTGCAATATGCAGTGTAAACGCATGAAATTATGCAACGCGTGCACGCAACCTAAGGCTTCAATTCCCATAACCATGATTTCTATAAAGATCAAAGTGACCATCATTTCCCAACTGTATATTTTACTAGCAAATGTCCTTAATAAAATGGACATTTTTACTAAGACAATACACAGTAGATAGTAAATTGGTATTTATATTTGCCAATGACCGTGTCTCATTTGCAAAGTAATATCTCAGATGACAATCTGTCTTCTGTCTAACCAATTACACAGGACACATCTATGATATCATGAGCACAAATTTCTTGTCTGATCATTCTATAAACCAAAATCGACATCTTTCCCTGGTCATGAGTTTAATAATATGATGTATTTTCCCAATCCTAAGAAATAAAGAGATCAGTAAGAATGGATTTCGCATGTATTTGTACTTGCATACTGAGATTGTGTTCTCCAGCACAATGCCTCTGTTACACCGTAAGAGAACCCCCTCCCCTGGTGCAAATTGTATAATTGCTTGTTGTAAATCAATAATTTGTTTAATTTCCATGCTCCCCTACCTCATCTAATAGCGAGTGTGTAGGCAGCTCCTTTCAATTATTTATCTTTAAAATCATCTTTCCGCTCAATTACCTCTGTGTTGTAGTAGTTGAGATCTTCCTTATGCTCAAAACTGTCCTGGGAATCGTGTGTTGTACAGAGATCTCAGTGACTCTGATGTGATATTGATATAAATTGAAAGCTATAGTGGAAATACCGCATCCTTAGACTTCAAGAAGCTAAAATAATCATGTTTAAAGTATAAGCAATTGGATAGATAAATAATGATGTGATAGATAGATAAATAGATAGATAGATAGATAAATAGATAGATAGATAGATAGATAGATAGATAGATAGATAGATAGATAGATAGATGTAGTACCCAGTCCCGGCCACTAGGCAGTGAACAGAAACGTAGTGTTCTGCTCTGTACAGTGCTACAGAGATTATACCAGCTAATCGGTTGGGGCTACAGGATTTCGACACCACACCAAATGGGTATTGATGACCTATCCAGACAATTGGTTGTCAATATTAAAATAGTGGAAAACCCCTTTAAAGTGCACCAATCACCAGGATTTTCCTATATAACCTAAAGCCAGTGCAATACTGGCACTATCATGCTGATTGTATACACACCTTTAGTTGTCAGATTGGATGTATAGGTTTAGAAACACAAGCAAATAAAGTTTGTAGAATGAACAGCTTTTTGATCGGCAGCAGCTGTCGATCAGCTGATAGCTGGAGTGGATATTCATAGTGATTCCTGTCCCCCTGCCTGTCTGTCCTCCCCCTGACAAGAGATTTCGGAAATTAAAGGAGAACTGCAGGATGTCAAAAAGTGTCTGCTAAAATAACTTAGCCAAGCACCATAACTCGGTATGTATATGTGTCGCCCTGGGCAAGCCAGGGGACACAGATAACAACACCACTACACCCCACACTCCAGGTAGGCACACCTGCTAACCAGAAATCCTTGTTGCCTCCCTCCAGGAGTCTGTGATGCCCACCAGGGGGTGGGCCAGGCGGTTGGCTCCGCCCACCAAGGAGCTCACAACTCTGGAGGCAGGAAGTTACCAGGCAGATTAGCCCGGGCAGGGCAAGAAGCAGATTAGCCCAGGCAGGGCTTGAGTAAAGAAGCAGTTTAGCTCAGGAGGAGCTTGAGTGAACAGCAGAGTAGTCCAGGCAGGGGCTAGAGGAAACAACCAGGAGTGAAAGTGAAGGAAAGGAAAGTGGAAAAGGAGGAAAGCAAGAAGTGGTGACAGAGCAGAGAGAAGGAGAAGCCTGAGAGCCCAGCTGTGTGTAGGGCTAGAACAGCAAGGTCAGCGACGGCGGTGACTGTTCGGAGGGGGACCGTTTGGAAGTTCCTGGAAGGACCCCGTTGGCTGTGTGCCCGGTGGTCTGGAGCAGTGTTCCGAAGGACAGTCAGCACCAGGGCAGGGGCCTCTCGGACCCCGGCAAGGCTAGGAGTCGCCCAATTTGCCGAATCCGTCAGTGAAGGGGACGCAGATCCCCCAGCAACAAAGTCCCGATTGACGGCAACAGCCCGACCATTACCGGGGAGACACCGCCACCGCCAAGGCACCAGTTTCCCCAGGGCCAGCGCCTGCGGGCAAAGTGTAGAGCTCCTCCGGCCCAGATTGCAGTCGGGGAGCGGGTAACCGGAGGGAATCCACCGCTACCATCAGTCAAACAGGTGCAAGGAAGAGAGACGTCACCGTCACCTACCGGGAGTGCAGGTGCAACCGTCTGTGGGACCGTCCTACCAGCCGTTGGTTTACCGTACAAACTGTGTCCGTGTCTCAGGCTGAGTGAGTACCACAGTGCCGCAAGGCATAGCGCTGCCCCCGCGTCCCTGCGCCCTCCAGGCCCTACACTTCACATCTCTTCACCGGGCCCCGGGATCACCAACCCCTACCCACGGAGGGGCAACACAACACCTGGCTGCTCCCATCACCATCCCCGGGACCCTCACACTGAGCAGCGGTGGTGCCATCACCACAACCATGGGTGGCGTCACGAACTATAATCCCAACAAACACCCCCTTTTCACTCACGGGCGAGGAGTGTCGCTCGAGACACCCCGGGATCCGGCCCGCAGCTCGAGCCACCAGGAGCAACTGCCGGACCCGAGCAGAAGGGGTGAGCGCGGTGTGCTGACACCCTCCTCCCCGCCCGCGACAACTTGGCGTCACGAACAGGATCTTACTGCTCTGCCGTCAGGTAGAGGTGCGCCTTGTTACCGCCGGAGGTATCCGGCAGAAAAATTTCAGAAGCCGCCATCTTTGGCGCGAAAAGTTCCCGCTCGAGCGTCTTCTCGAGCAGTAGAGGCGCGAAGGCCAAAACCCCGCCCCGAGAGAGGAGGGGCCGGAAAGAGCTAAGGGGGACGAAATGGCGGCTGGACGCATGTAGCCGCGGCTACAGAAGCAGGGACGCCAGGACTCTGCGGCCATTTACTGGTTCCTGGAAGAAGCCGCTGCTAAGGATGCTGAGTCCGACCAACAACACCGTGGTCCCCGCGCCTTGCATCGCGGCGCGGGTGGAAGTCCGGACCGTCCAGCTAAGCAGCCGTCTGCAGGTCCGCATGCAGCTCCTCCTGGAGGAGTGGGAGGCCGACATGGTGGAAGTGGTGGCGGCCATACGGAGACGCGAGGTGGAGGGAGTCTTGGAAGGGAGCGTAAGTGACCCACGCCCCTTTGCCCCTAGTGGGTCGGTCATCGCGGCTGAGGGACCCGGTCCATACCCGCTCGCCCTGCTACCTCCCCCGCCACCCGTGTTTGCTGCTGCTGCCCCGCCACTAGGCCCGCTACCACCACCACCGGTAGCGGTACCCTGCCAATCCGCCCCGGCGGACCGACCTGCAGCAGAAGCTCGTGACCATTCTGATACACTCCCCTGGGAGAAGCCGAAGGCTGAGGCCGTCAGCAAAGATGCCCCGGAGGCACAGCGGGGATGCAGCTGCCAGGAGGCAGAGGAGGCCATGTCACAGCGGGGTCCCTCGTTACTGAAGGTGCCGGTCGTAGCCGACACGGAGGGACTCTGGCTGGGTCCGTCCCCCGCACACGCTGAACCGGAGCAAACAGAAAGTGCTCCCGGCTGGGAGCGGCGGCAACAGCAGCTGCGCGGGAGGATCGATGCCCGAGAGGGGTGTAGAGCGGATGTGCATGCCCGCATGTATATGGAAGAAGATCGCCTGCAGCGAGCTACCATTGGGGTCCAGAGCGGTGCACCATGTGAAGGTGGCACTAGAGCCCCCCGAGTGAGAATGGACTGTTGAGCCGCAAAAGACAGCGGATGCCCGCTGCAGCAGTCCCCGTTGGGACCACCTGCTTGTTGTTTGAAAAGTTGAAAGATAATGAAAATGATTACCCGAGAAGTCACCTGATTTATTTTGTTGATTTGCAACCGGCTGGAGCCGGCACCGTTGTCCCCGTGGGGACCGTTAAAAGTTTAAAAATGCATGGGAACTAGCCATGGACAAGCCCGTGAACTCTGCAGGGCAACCACAAACGTTAGTGGCTTGTAAATATGTTGGGTACCGTTACCGTTTCCGCAATGCCGCCTCCGGAGAGGCAGGTTGGAGGGAGGGCCCTGAGCAGAGCAGGCCAGGGCCCAGCCACCAAAGGGACCGGTGGCTACCCTCTGGAGGGAAGGACAGATCCCGCTCGGGTGACTTGTGCTGGACTGTGGGTCAAGGGGTGCTGCCTGGGTTTTAGGGGCAGCATCAGGGCCAGGTTGCTTGGGTGGGAGAGAGCGGAAACCGTGACCGTACACCGTTGAAACGTTAAAAGTAAAATGTGCCTCCCGTCTTGGGAAGAGTTGATTGAAAATGCTTATGTTATGTTTAACCTGTTATCCCCTTTTTACAGAAAAATAAAACCGGTGTAGGACGGCAGCCCGCGGACGGTCTGCATTTTGCTAAGGGGGAATGTGTCGCCCTGGGCAAGCCAGGGGACACAGATAACAACACCACTACACCCCACACTCCAGGTAGGCACACCTGCTAACCAGAAATCCTTGTTGCCTCCCTCCAGGAGTCTGTGATGCACACCAGGGGGTGGGCCAGGCGGTTGGCTCCGCCCACCAAGGAGCTCACAACTCTGGAGGCAGGAAGTTACCAGGCAGATTAGCCCGGGCAGGGCAAGAAGCAGATTAGCCCAGGCAGGGCTTGAGTAAAGAAGCAGTTTAGCTCAGGAGGAGCTTGAGTGAACAGCAGAGTAGTCCAGGCAGGGGCTAGAGGAAACAACCAGGAGTGAAAGTGAAGGAAAGGAAAGTGGAAAAGGAGGAAAGCAAGAAGTGGTGACAGAGCAGAGAGAAGGAGAAGCCTGAGAGCCCAGCTGTGTGTAGGGCTAGAACAGCAAGGTCAGCGACGGCGGTGACTGTTCGGAGGGGGACCGTTTGGAAGTTCCTGGAAGGACCCCGTTGGCTGTGTGCCCGGTGGTCTGGAGCAGTGTTCCGAAGGACAGTCAGCACCAGGGCAGGGGCCTCTCGGACCCCGGCAAGGCTAGGAGTCGCCCAATTTGCCGAATCCGTCAGTGAAGGGGACGCAGATCCCCCAGCAACAAAGTCCCGATTGACGGCAACAGCCCGACCATTACCGGGGAGACACCGCCACCGCCAAGGCACCAGTTTCCCCAGGGCCAGCGCCTGCGGGCAAAGTGTAGAGCTCCTCCGGCCCAGATTGCAGTCGGGGAGCGGGTAACCGGAGGGAATCCACCGCTACCATCAGTCAAACAGGTGCAAGGAAGAGAGACGTCACCGTCACCTACCGGGAGTGCAGGTGCAACCGTCTGTGGGACCGTCCTACCAGCCGTTGGTTTACCGTACAAACTGTGTCCGTGTCTCAGGCTGAGTGAGTACCACAGTGCCGCAAGGCATAGCGCTGCCCCCTCCAGGCCCTACACTTCACATCTCTTCACCGGGCCCCGGGATCACCAACCCCTACCCACGGAGGGGCAACACAACACCTGGCTGCTCCCATCACCATCCCCGGGACCCTCACACTGAGCAGCGGTGGTGCCATCACCACAACCGTGGATGGCGTCACGAACTATAATCCCAACAAACACCCCCTTTTCACTCACGGGCGAGGAGTGTCGCTCGAGACACCCCGGGATCCGGCCCGCAGCTCGAGCCACCAGGAGCAACTGCCGGACCCGAGCAGAAGGGGTGAGCGCGGTGTGCTGACACCCTCCTCCCCGCCCGCGACATATAAAGAATAAATCGTGGGTATCCAGCTGCTAAATATCAGCAATACCCACCACACCGCCATCCTGGACTTGTGGAAGAAAAGGACATATCTCCAGAAATTGCTTGTCACAAGCAAATCAGCATAAGAGGCAATCATTAAACTAATGCACCCCTCGGTCAAGGAGCACACCATGTGATTTGATACCCTTAAGGGTAGTTAAGGGTAGGGACAAAGACTCTGAGGACATAGCTTTTGAGAGACCCATTACTTGGGCTGAGTTCAATGAATAAAGGATTAGATGTCTGATGAACACAGGCCCCCAGGTGATTACCATGCTTGAAGAATACTTCCAACTATATTTTCTGGAACTGGCCCACTCCAAAAGAGAATCAATCACATGGCTGCCAGCTGCTAATCAGTTACCCATCCCTGTTGTAGGGGTGGTGTGGATAAAAATATGAGTCTGTGGAAAGATTCTATAATGGAAAGGAATTATCTTAGAGAAAGTCTCAGGCAGAGTATAACTGTGACTTTAGGATGTTCTGAGAGAGGTGGGACAGTTATTGGTAGATGGGCAACTCATCCAGGTTAGTTAAATTCTGAAGCTACTTGCAACTCCAAAGCCATTGGGGAAAGTTGTGGCGCTCTCTAGGTCTATGTTGACTCTATCCCTGAGACAATGGAAATTCACAATGCCGGTTCGGGCCTTGTGCATTAGAAGGAGTGAAGGAACATGTTGAGCTGACCGGAAGATTTTGGAACAGATAAAAGCAAACCTGACCGAATTCTCTCCACATCAGGTGAACAGGGTCAAAGATTTGTTGAGCAGAATGACTTTGGTTGCATTAGAGCTATTCACCATGAGATTCTGACAGGAAGTGCTGCTCTCATTTGGAAAAGGTATAGACAAATTCCCCCCAGATGTACCAGTGATATGAGAGAGCAAGAGTCCCTGGGCTGCACCCTTACTGTTGGTTCAAAAGAAAGCTGGGACATTGAGATTCTGTGTGGGCTACCTTCGGTTGAACACCTGCATTGTTCAGTATTCATATCTGCTGCCGAAAATTAAAGAGAGGGCTTTGTCTTCTTCAATGGAAGCATCTGGAAGTGCACTAAGACCAAAGAAGCCATAAATCCCACTGTCTTCCAAGGAATCTGAAGACCGAATACCCCATTCCCTCATCGAGGAACCCTGAAGACCAAAAACTCCATTCCATCACCGAGGAACCCGAAGACCGAATATCATCATCAGAAGTGAATCAGACTACGCAGTCAAGCAACAAAGCCAGAATACCGAATATCAGAGAAAAGGAAGGACAGACATCTTCTCTGGGTCAATTTCCAAGTGAAACAGGCCGTCACTTCCCACCTACTTATATGGTACTGAGAGACTAATTACTATCTAGTGTATTAGTTCACTGGAGAGTTGCAAAATAATTGAGTTAGAGCTAGTGAATCACTCGTACAGATAGATTTGCTTAGAGTCTAAGGGGCACTTTGCACACTGCGACATCGCAGGTGCGATGTCGGTGGGGTCAAATTGAAAATGACGCACTTCCGGCATTGCATGCGACATCGCAGTGTGTAAAGGCTGGATGATACGATTAACGAGCGCAAAAGCGTCGTAATCGTATCATCGGTATAGCGTCGGCGTAATTCATAATTACGCTGACGCAATGGTCCGATGTTGTTCCTCGCTCCTGCGGCAGCACACATCGCTGTGTGTGAAGTCGCAGGAGCGAGGAACGTCTCCTACCGGCCTCACTGCGGCTTCCGTAGGATATGCGGAAGGAAGGAGGTGGGCAGGATGTTTACATCCTGCTCATCTCCGCCCCTCCGCTCTGATTGGCCGCCTGCCGTGTGACGTCGCAGTGACGCCGCACGACCCGCCCCCTTAACAAGGAGGCGGGTCGCCGGCCACAGGGACGTCGCACGGCAGGTGAGTGTGTGTGTGAAGCTGGCGTAGCGATAACTTTCGCTACGCCAGCTATCACCACATATCGCTGCTGCGACGGGGGCGGGCACTATCGCACTCGGCATCGCAGCATCGGCCTGCGATGTCGTAGTGTGCAAAGCCCGCCTTAGTTTGCTTGCGACTTATTTTCTGAGAGTATAAATAGGGCGACGCCGACGTTTTCCACTGATAAAGTGATTAGAATTACGATAACATAACAGGAATTTGCTTGTTATAGTTGTATAGTGATTGCATGCCAACTATCTGTCAAGTGTAAGAGGTACTTTACACGCTACGACATCGCTAGCGTCGGCTAGCGATGCCGAGCACGATAGTACCCGCCCCTGTCGCACATGCGATATGTGGTGATTGCTGCCATAGCGAACATTATCGCTACGGCAGCTTCACACGCACATACCTACTGTGCGACGTCGCTGTGACTGCCGAACAATCCCTCCTTTAAGGGGGAGGTGCGTTCGGCGTCACAGTGAAATCACCGCGACATCACTAATCGGCCGGCCAATAGAAGCGGAGGGGCGGAGATGAGCGGGACATAACATCCCACCCACCTTCTCCCTTCCACATTGCCGTCGGGACGCAGGTAAGCAGATGTTTGTTGCTCCTGCGGGTTTACACACAGCGATGTGTGGCGCTGCAGGAACGACAAACACCATCGTACCGGCGGTCGACCTGACATTATGGAAATGAACGACGCTACACAGATCACCCATTTTCGACACTTTTGCGATCGTTTATCGTCGCACCTAGGATTCACACTTTGCGATGTCGCTACTGGCGCCGCATGTGCGTCACTAACGACGTGACCCCAACGAAATTTCGGAAACAACCAGAAATTTCTGAAGAAGTTGCAGTCATCACTGGCCCCAATATGCTCCTTCTCATGTCCTGACTCTTCTGTAACACATTATAATGACACCCTACAGAGCGCCCTAGATGAAGCTGCACCTGCTACACACAGAGCAACTCGGCGCAGACGGCAGCAGCCTTGGCACACGTTGCAAACACGCTTTCTCCAGTGGTGTTCCAGGTGCGCTGAATGTCTGTGGAGAAAATCCAATCTAGCCAAAGATTTCATGCACTATAAGTTTATGCTCAAAACATACAAAGCTGCCCTTCACCTTTCCAAACAAGCGTATTTTAACACCCCCATCACCTCTCTAGCCAACAATCCTAAACGACTCTTTGATACTTTCCATTCCCTCCTAGGACCAAGAGTTTTGGCCCCAACCACCAACCTCAGTGCAGATGACCTGGCCAATTATTTTAACCCCTTAACGACAAATGTCGTACTGGGTACGTCATGGATCGTGTGCAGTTAATCCCCGCCCCCTGCCGTGGGCAGGCGGCAGCGATCCACGCACATATCAGCTGTTTTCAACAGCTGACATGTGTGCCTGCTAGTCGCGGGTGGAATTGCTTCCACCCGCGGCCATTAACCCCTTACATCTCGCTGCCAAAATTTGGCAGTGAGATGTATATGTGCACCGCCATGACAGTGACTTACCCCGCCCCCATCGGAAGTCACGTGACATGATCACGTGACTATTGGTGGTTGCCATGGTAGCACAGGGTCATGTGATGACGCCTGTAGCTAGCATGAGTCACTTCCACTCAATGCCGGAATACAGCCGGCATTGAAAGTAAAGCACCAAATCTGCAGTTCTCAGCTTTGTAGCTGTGATCTGCAGATAGAGCAGAGCGATCGGATTGCTGATCGCTACAGCCCCCTAGGGGGACTAGTAAAATAAAAAATAAAAGTTAAAAAAAAGTAAAAAACTTTAAAAAAAATAAAAACACCTAAAAGTTCAAATCACCCCCCTTTCACCCCATTGAAAATTAAAGGGTTAAAAAAATAAAAAATATACACATATTTGGTATCGCCATGTTTAGAAATGCCTGATCTATCAAAATATAAAATCAATTAATCTAATCAGTAAACGGCGTAACGGCAAAAAAATTCCAAACGCCAAAATTATGTTTTTTGGTCGCCGCAAATTTTGCGCAAAATGTAACAACAGGCGATCAAAACGTAGCATCTGCGCAAAAATAGTACCGTTAAAAATGTCAGGTTGAGATGCAAAAAATAAGCCATCACTGAGCCATAGATCCCGAAAAATGAGAACGCTACGGGTTTTGGAAAATGGCGCAAAACGTGCGTCACTTTTTTTTGACAAGCTTGTGAATTTTTTTTAACCCTTTAAATACAAGTAAACCTTTTCATGTTTGGTGTCTACAAACTCGCACTGACCGGAGGCATCACATAGATATATCAGTTTTACCATATAGTGAACACGGTGAATAAAATATCCCAAAAACTATTGTATGATCACACTTTTTTTGCAATTTTTCCGCACTTGGAATTTTTTTGCCGTTTTCCAGTACACTATATGGTAAAACTGATGGTTTCATTTAAAAGTACAACTCGTCGCGCAAAAAACAAGCCCTTATATGGCAAGATTGACAGAAAAATAAAAAAGTTACGGCTCTTGGAAGAAGGGGAGCAAAAAAAAAAAAACGCAAAAACAGAAAGTGCCCGGGGGCTGAAGGGGTTAAAGAAAAAATTGACCATATACGCCAGGAAATTTCCTCCCAAGCTCATAACACCACACATTGTCTGCCCTCCTACACTTCATCTAGCTCACTTTCACTCTTTGATCCAGTCACAGAAGAAGAAGTCACCAGGCTCCTCACATCTTCTCGACCTACTACCTGCACCAGTGACCCTATTCCCTCACATCTCCTTAAATCTGTCACCCCAGCTGTCACCACTCACCTAACTAAAATATTCAATCTCTCTCTCTCTCCTCTGGTGTCTTTAACTCCTCCTTCAAACATGCCAGCATACACTCATTACTTAAAAAACCAGCCCTGGACCAAAATTGTGCCGCTAACTACAGACCTGTCTCTAATCTCCCATTCATCTCCAAACTCCTGGAACGTCTGGTCCACTCCCATTTAATCCACTATCTGTCAGATAATTCTCTCCTCGACCCTCTACAATCCGGTTTCCGCTCCTTACATTCTACTGAAACTGCTCTTAAGGCCACTGTAAACACAAAGATAAATCTTTGGCAGATCTGTGGTTGTAGTGAAATTGTGGACAATCAGTGCCAGGTTTGTGGCTGTGTACAAATGGAACAATATGTCCATGATTTCACTGCAACCACAGATCTGCCAAAGATTTATCTCTGCGTGTAAAGTGGCCTTTACTAAAGTCTCTAATGATTTACTAACAGCTAAATCTAATGGTCACTACTCCCTGTTGATCCTCCTGGATTTCTCTGCTGCATTCGATACTGTGGATCACCAGCTCCTACTCACTATGCTCCACTCTATCAGTCTTAAGGACACCGTTCTTTTACTGGTTCTCCTCTTACCTCTCTAACCGCTCATTCACTGTATCCTTTGCCGGTTCCTCTTCCTCTCCTCTTCCCCTTACGGTCGGGGTTCCTCAGGGTTCAGTCCTAGGCCCCCTCCTGTTTTCTCTATACACAGCCCCTATTGGACAAACAATCAGCAGATTTGGTTTCCAGTACCATCTCTATGCTGATGACACCCAACTGTACACATCTTCTCCTGACATCACCCCTGCACTATTACAAAATACTACCGATTGTCTGTCCGCTGTCTCCAACATCATGTCCTCCCTCTATCTAAAACTAAAACTGTCAAAAACTGAACTTCTCCTGTTTCCTCCCTCTCTTAACTTTCCGAAACCCAATATTACCATTTCTGTGTGTGGCTCTACCATTACGCCCCAGCAGCACGCCCGCTGTCTTGGAGTTATATTCGACTCCAATCTTTCCTTCGCTCCCCACATTCGTTCACTTGCTCATTCTTGTCAATTCCACCTCAAAAACATCTCGAGAATTCGACCTTTTCTTACCGTTGACTCTGCAAAAACTCTTACTGTCACTCTGATTCATTGTCGCCTGGATTATTGTAATTCTTTACTAATTGGTCTCCCTGTTACTACTTCTCCCCTCTCCAATCCATTCTGAATGCCGCAGCCAGGATCATTTTCCTCTGCAACCGCTTCACTGATGCCTCTGCTCTTTGCCAGTCATTGCACTGGTTGCCTATCCGTTACAGAATCCAATATAAACTTATCACTCTCACTCACAAAGCTTTGCACGGTTCCGCACCCCCCTACATCTCCTCCCTCATCTCTGTCTATCACCCCACCCGTGCCCTTCACTCTGCTAATGACCTAAGACTGACATCCTCAACAATTCGAACCTCCCACTCCCGTCTTCAAGATTTCTCACGAGCTGCGCCTATGCTCTGGAACACACTACCAAGAGCAATCTGATTAATTCTCAACATCCACACCTTTAAGTGGGCCCTAAAAACACATTTCTTTAGACTAGCCTATCACCTCACTGCCCTGATCTAATCTAGTCCCTTTCTGCCCTTCAAAAAATTTACTTCCAGTTCTTGTCCCCTGTGCCTGTATAAATTCTCACTGACGGGTTCATGCAGCTGCTTTTGAACCCCCTATTAAATCGATGGCTGGACCATATATGACAAGCTTTTCTCCCCCCCATTCACCTTTTGTGTCTCCCCTATTTCCTCATAGACTGTAGCTTACGAGCAGGGCCCTCACTCCTCCTGGTATCTTAATTCTGTTATTTTGTATTGTCTCATATTGTCTGTACATGTCCCCTCTTAATTGTAAAGCGCTGCGGAATATTTTGGCGCTATAGAAATAAAACATTATTATAATTATTATTATAAGCGATGTTGCAACGTGTAAAGCCCCCCTTACTGTTAAGTTTGCTAACTGTAACGTGATTTGTACGCTCTCACTGTGTAACCTGATTTTCTGTCACCTATCCCTTCTCATTCCCCTGTTTCTATACAATAAATATTCTTAAGTCACACTGAATTGCCTCCTTTGCATGTTGCATACATAGCCCAACTTTACGCATGCAATGCTTTGAGTCATATAAAAGGACTCTCAGAATGATACGTTACACTCACCTTACCAATCTCCTGCTTCCCATCTTCTAATGCTTTCCATGTTCCTCACCAGTATATGGTACTTTCTTTTTGATCCAGATAGGCATGTGACCAATGGTCACATGCTACTCCAGAACGACCTTGAAGAGGAACAAAGAACAGGCTAACTAGTCCCCAACCTTTTTGCTTGGACGTTGTGTTGGAAAACCTTTTCCTAGTAACAGGTCCCCAACAGTATGATGCCTACAAAGTGACCCACCCCATAGTATGATGCCTCCAGAGTTGAGAATGACCCTACACTATCCCCCACTTTGCAAAATATGATACCTCTTCAGTGACCCCCAACACAGTATAATGGCCCCAACACAGCCTCCATGCAGTTGAATGGCCCTACATGCAGTATAATGTCTTTCCATACAGTATAACTGCCCTTCATACACTATAATGGCCCTTATACTCCTCCACACAGTATGATAACTCCCCCCAAACAGTACAATGCCCCATCCAGCCCTCCAAACACACGTTCGCCAGAAGGCTTGCCACACTCATCAGGAGGGCTTTAAACTAGAAGAAGAGGGGATGGGAGAAAAAACAGCAGACAAGAACATGCAGCAGAAGGACAAACTAATCAAGGATACTAGATGCCGTAAAGAGGACCCAAGACAGGGTACTAAGAAGGAAGCTGAGAAAAGGGGAGCAAAACTTCTTTCCTGCATGCTGACCAATGCAAGAAGCCTGACCAATAAGATGGAGGAACTGGAGCTGGTAATGTATGAGGAGAAATACGACATAGTAGGAATAACTGAGACATGGTTAGATGATAGTTATGACTGGGCAGCTAACCTGCAAGGATATGAATTGTTTAGGAGGGATCGTAAAAAAAGGAAAGGGGGTGGAGTCTGTCTATATATAAAGTCCAGTTTAAAGCCCAGACTAAGAGAAGATATTCAAGAGGGAAATGAAGAGGTGGAGTCTCTATGGGTGGAGATACAAGGAGGGAAAACTAATAAAATCCTCATAGGGGTTTGTTATAAGCCACCAAATATAACAGAAACCACTGAAAATGTATTATTGAAACAAATAGACAAAGCAGCAAATCACAATGAGGTGATTATTATGGGGGACTTCAATTACCCCGATATAGACTGGGAAACTGAAACCTGCGTATCTCAGAAAGGAAACCGGTTTCTGTCAGTAACTAAGGATAATTATCTGTCCCAACTTGTGCCGGGCCCAACTAGAGGGGCAGCCCTTCTGGACTTAATTTTAAGCAACAGGCCAGATAGAATAACAGACGTACGAGTGGATGGGCACCTAGGGAATAGTGACCACAATATAATACAATTCCACTTGTCCTTTAGTAAGGTGCCTTGGAGGGGGGTTACAAAAACGCTGAATTTCAGGAAAGCAAAGTTTGATCAACTTAGAGAAGACCTTCGCCAAATTGATTGGGACAATGTCCTCAAAAATGGGAGCACAGAAAATAAGTGGGAAATTTTTAAATCGGTATTAAACACCCACTGCGGGCTAGCCATACCATACAGAAATAAAAGGGCTAGGAACAGGAGAAAACCAATGTGGCTAAATAAGGATGTAAAAGGGGCAATGAATAATAAGAAAAAGGCATTTAAAAAGCTAAAACAAGAAGGCAGCGAGGAAGCATTAAAAATATATAGAGAAAAAAATAAAATGTGTAAAAAACAAATATATTTAGCAAAAGTAGAAACTGAGAGACTCATTGCTAAGGAAAGCAAAACAAATCCCAAACTATTCTTTAATTATATAAACAGAAAAAAGATTAAAATTGATGGTGTTGGCCCTTTAAAGAATAATGAGGGTAAAATCATAGAAAGCGATGTGGGAAAAGCAAATGTTTTAAATACTTTTTTCTCAACTGTGTTCACACAGGAAAAGCATATGCCAGGGGAAATGCAGAGTGATCATGTAGATGCCCCATTAAGTATGACCTGCCTAACCCAGGAAGAAGTGCAGAACCGACTTAGTAACATTAAAATTGACAAATCACCAGGCCCTGATGGCATTCACCCTCGGGTATTAAGGGAGTTAAGTAATGTGATAGACAGGCCTCTATTCCTTTTATTTAAAGACTCTATAGAAACTGGGTCTGTTCCACTGGATTGGCGGCTAGCAAATGTGGTACCAATATTCAAAAAAGGGTGCAAAAGGGAACCTGGAAACTATAGGCCGGTAAGCTTAACATCTGTTGTGGGTAAAATGTTTGAAGGGTTTTTAAGGGATACTATTATGGAATGTCTCAATGTTAATAACTGTTTAACTCCATATCAACATGGATTTATGAAGGATCGCTCCTGTCAAACTAACCTGATCAGCTTCTATGAGGATGTAAGCTCTCACATGGACCGAGGAGAATCATTGGATGTCATTTATCTCGACTTCGGTAAAGCATTTGACACTGTCCCACATAAAAGACTGCTAAGTAAAATGAGAAAGCTTGGGCTCGGGGAAAATGTGTGTAGATGGGTAGGTAGCTGGCTTAGTGGTAGAAAACAAAGAGTGGTTATTAATGGTGCATACTCAGATTGGGCCAGGGTTACTAGTGGGGTGCCACAGGGGTCTGTATTGGGCCCCCTACTATTTAATATATTTATTAATGATCTGGTGGATGGTTTACAGAGTAAAATATCAGTATTTGCAGATGATACAAAACTATGTAAGGTAGTTAACACAAAGGAGGACAGTTTGCAACTACAGATGGATTTGAGTAAATTGGAGAATTGGGCTGAAAAATGGCAAATGAGGTTTAACACAGATAAGTGTAAGGTTATGCACATGGGAAGGAGAAACAGATGCTACGATTACTTACTAAATGGGAAACTGCTGGGGAAATCAGACATGGAAAAAGACTTAGGCATCTTAGTGAATAAGAATCTAAATTGGAGTGCCCAGTGTCAGGCAGCAGCCACCAAAGCAAATAGGGTGATGGGATGCATTAGAAGAGGTCTGGGGGCACGAGATGAAAACATCATTCTCCCTCTGTACAAATCACTAGTCAGACCACACTTGGAGTATTGTGTGCAATTTTGGGCGCCGGTGCTGAAGAAAGACATTACTGAACTTGAAAGGGTTCAGAGGCGGGCTACTAAAATAATAAATGGAATGGGTGCATTACAATACACGGAAAGGTTATAAAAATTAGGTCTATTTACTCTAGAAAAGAGAAGACTTAGGGGAGACCTAATAAATATGTACAAATATATCAGAGGGCCATATAGAGATCTCTCCCATGATCTGTTTGTACCAAGGACTATGACAAGAACAAGGGGGCATTCTTTTCGATTGGAGGAAAGAAAATTCCTACATCAGCATAGAAGAGGGTTCTTCACGGTAAGAGCAGTGAGGCTCTGGAACTCTCTTCCTGAGGAAGTGGTGATGGCCAACTCACTGAATGAATTTAAGAGAGGAATGGATGCATTTCTTGTTAGCAAAAGTATAGAAGGTTATAAATAGCATAATCTTACAGGTAGATAGAAGAGCGACCAAGATTATTAGAGGAATGGGTGGGCTGCAATACCAAGACAGGTTATTAAACTTGGGGTTAGTTAGTTAGGAAAAACAAAGGCTTAGGGGGATCTAATCACAATGTATAAATATATGAGGGGACAGTACAGAGACCTTTCCAAAGATCTCTTTACACCTAGGCCTGCGACTGGAACACGGGGGCATCCGCTACGTCTTGAGGAAAGAATGTTTAATCATAATCACAGATGAGGATTCTTTACTGTACGAGCAGTGAGACTATGGAGCTCTCTGCCGTATGATGTTGTATTGAGGGATTCACAAGTAAAATTTAAGCAGAGCCTGATCGCATTAATTGAAAAATATAATATTACCAGTTATGTATATTGGATTTTATGACAGGGTGTTGATCCAGGGAACTAGTCTGATTGCCGTATGTGGAGTCAGGAAGGAATTTTTTTCCCCATTGGAGCTTATTTGACACATTGGGGTTTTTTTGCCTTCCTCTGGATCAACATGTTAGGCTACGGGTTGAACTAGATGGACTTAGAGTCTCCCTTCAACCTTAAAAACTATGAAACTATGAAACAGTATAATGGCCCCCACATAGCCCTACAAACTGTATAAAGGCCATTAAATAGCTATCCAAATTGTATAGTGGCCACCATGTAGCCCTGCAAACTGTATAATGGACCCAACATAGCACTCAAAACAAAAAAATGAATTTATTTTTTTTTTTTAAATACTCACCTCTCCCCATCACCCCTCCCATTCTGCTCTGATCCCTGCAGGTTGTAGTCTGCAGCTCTGCACTGCTTTGCATGGCAGGCGAGATGTAGTGATGTCATCGCGCCCACTGTGCTGAAATGTCAGAGCTCAGTTTCAGAGGGAGAATGATGGAGGATGGAACTGAAGATTCCCTCTTTCCTCATTACTTCCAAATGTATCAGCATCCATAAGTGTGATGCCAGGCAAGGTATGCTCAATCCCAGCGCTGGCAGCGTCCCCCCTTGAATCATGGGCCCCATAATGAACGTGTGGTTTGCCACTATTAGCGGTATGCCACTGGTCTTGATGCACAGACAAGAGTAGTGAGATAAGGGAACAAACAAGAGAGATGAAGCAAGTAGTATTTTTTTATTTTGTCAGTCATTACTTTTTGAGGGTAATTTGGGGGTAACATACTGCATGGGGATCTTAGAGGACCATCATACTGTGGGCACATCATACTGTGTGGGAGCTGTGGGAACAATAACACTGTTTAGAGGCTGTAGACACCATCATAATAATGTGAAACCATTATGCTATATGGGGGACTTTGGGACCATAATATTGTGTGGAGGAGAGATTGTGAGCACATCATACTCTGGGGGATTTGTGAGCCATCATGCTATCGAGGAAATTATTGTGAGAGTATCACAATGATTGAGGGAATGTATGGTGGGAAATTCATACCATGGGTGGATGTACTGTGTGAATTCATACTGTGTGGGAGAACTCTGGGGGAATTTTACTCTGGGGGATCACTGTGCAGACAGTATACTGTGGGGGGTTAGTTTGGGAACATTATACTGTGAGGTTTTGCTCTCGGATCATAATACTACACATGTGAAGGGTACTTTGAGGGTAAATTGTGTGAAGGAATTTACTACGGGATATCATGGTGTGTGAGGAGGGCATTTTGTTGGATAGCATACTGTATGGGGCTATGAAAGGGCTTTTGTAGTGGGTGAAAACACTATATGCCACAATACATGATATATTTTCTCCAAATAAGAGAGTACAAAGTCCAATTCACATGCAAGTTAATATTTTATTGTATATCAGCATAACAAAAAACACCACACCAATAAAAGAGATGCATACAGAAAGAAGTAAAATTGGGACCAGCAGCATACAAAAAATGGCATCAAAATTTCTCATCACCATCCAGGTTAAAGTGACATATGCTTAGAGTATCAATTCAAGCAACTCAGGATGAAAACACCCACTCCAAATAAAGTGCGCATAGTGCCCAATTGCACATGTGTCACTAATGAGGTAGATAGGTTAATAAAATCCAGAACTGCTATGAAATAACCTGCTTGTCATTCCTGAAAGTAACAAGACATTAACTGCCACCTCCCGCTAGTGCTACAGTATGATAATCGGAGCAGATGTACATATGCTATAATACACGTGTACGAATCAGCATGTAAGCTTATCAGTGTACATCGTACCGTACACCATGATTCCAAAATATGGGTAGGCAAATAATACCGCATATGAGGTGATACACGTGTACGGCAACGCTTACGCTGTCAACACATGATACACGTAATACCGCGCACCTCGATTATAAAGTATGAATAAAGAGGTAAATTTACCTGACCGGAGGATATGTTAGGTGCTGCAGTCCCAAACGACGAAAAAGGGTCGTTTGGGACTGCAGCACCTAACATATCCTCCGGTCAGGTAAATTTACCTCTTTATTCATACTTTATAATCGAGGTGCGCGGTATTACGTGTATCATGTGTTGACAGCGTAAGCGTTGCCGTACACGTGTATCACCTCATCTGCGGTATTATTTGCCTACCCATATTTTGGAATCATGGTGTACGGTACGATGTACACTGATAAGCTTACATGCTGATTCGTACATGTGTATTATAGCATATGTACATCTGCTCCGATTATCATACTGTAGCACTAGCGGGAGGTGGCAGTTAATGTCTTGTTACTTTCAGGAATGACAAGCAGGTTATTTCATAGCAGTTCTGGATTTTATTAACCTATCTACCTCATTAGTGACACATGTGCAATTGGGCACTATGCGCACTTTATTTGGAGTGGGTGTTTTCATCCTGAGTTGCTTGAATTGATACTCTAAGCATATGTCACTTTAACCTGGATGGTGATGAGAAATTTTGATGCCATTTTTTGTATGCTGCTGGTCCCAATTTTACTTCTTTCTGTATGCATCTCTTTTATTGGTGTGGTGTTTTTTGTTATGCTGATATACAATAAAATATTAACTTGCATGTGAATTGGACTTTGTACTCTCTTATTTGGAGAAAATATATCATTATTTTTCCATGAAACGATAACCTATGTGTATGGGAGTGTTCTAATATTTATTGACCGTCTTGGAATATATGCCACAATACATGTAACTTTCCCTGTTTTTAAAAGTTGAAAAGTATGCTCTTCTGTGACTATGGTTATGTACCCTGCCCAAGCCCACTCCGAAGAATTTTTATTTTTTGGGGGGCTGGTAATACAGACCCTTGATTTCTATCTACACTCCAGCATGGCAACTATATAGATATACCATAGTAAGTAATTATTCAGCAAGGAATGTTTTACTTCAATATTGTTGATAACTTTGGACCAGGGGAAGAGAAGAGAAGCACAAAGCAACATGCCAAGTGATATCATAGAAGAAGACCACAACCCATGAATCCGACATACTTGTAAATTAGAGGCTTAGAGTTCAGAAGCGACACAGTATAGTACAATCAATATATAAGAAAAGTACATGACAGCATGTCAGGACGGCATTACGGTAACCACAGCTGTAATTACAATTACTAATATTATTATGGGAAAAACACAAGCAGCCATATTGATTGGCTGCCAATCACATCTCCAGAAATGTTACTGGGAGGCTGTGTAAAAGTATTGATAAAGGACCGTCTCCTTCAGCTGAAGACATCGGTGCGTGACCGTGATCAGATCTGTCATCTTGGTATCTTTAAAACAGGCGTTCAATTGCCAATAAAGAAATGTGTGCAGTGAGCGAGCATACAGTATCAGACAGATTAACCTCTATACACACATGATTGCACTAAAGGTCAGGGGGCTTAAGGGATAAAATCAATAGGGATTGGCAATGGACAGCTCATAAAAGCAAATGCCAAAGACTGTTACTATGGAAACCTTGTCATCTGCCAGATGTGACAATATGTATAAACCTCTAGTTTTTGTATTACCATTATTTAAAAAAACACCATCAAATGTACGCTGTATGTAGAAACGTATTGGGCTGACACATTACAGCTACAGGAGCTTTTATAACATCCGGATCTAAATCCACAGGCGTTAATATGGAGTTGAGAAAAAGACTGATGACACATCCTATCTTTCTAATGTGAACAGGTACAAACTGAGTATGAAACATAGTAACAAAAAGGAGACAGTTGCACACTGTAGTGCTAACATATGTGGATCAATGAATATGGGAATATAGACATGCATTACTGCTATGAAAAACATGCAAAAATTGAGATACTTAGCACACAAAAATGGCCAGATTTTATGTGAGCCCAACAGCCAATGGCAAGGCGACCTCTTATTGTTGGGTCCCTATTAAACTAATGCCTCTGTTTAGGTTAAAAACCTACAATTTATGGGTGAACAGAAACATGCAAATGGAAATTAAAATCATCTGAGGCTAAAGAGCAGGAGTGCTCAATCAGTCATGCCTTCTGATTGAGTCTCAGGCGATTTTAATTTTCTATTTGCATGTTTTTGTCCACCAATATATTGTAGGTTTTTTAACCCAAAGAAAGTCATTAAGTTTGATAGGAACCCAACAAAAATAAGGTCGCTTTGCCGCTGGCTGTTGGGCTCACATAAAATCTGACCATTTTTGTGTGCTAAGTATCTCAATTTTACATGTTTTTTCATAGCACTAATGCATGTCTATATTCCCATATTCATGGTTCCACATACAGTATCTTAGCAGTACAGAGTGCAACTGTCTCCTTTTTTTTCATATAGCGTTGGTCACCCTTTTGCAGCTTTAAAAGCTTCCATTCTTCTGGGAAGACTTTCTACAAGATTTTGTAGTGTGTCTTTGGGAATTTTTGCCGCTTTATCCACAAGATCATTTGTGAGGTTAGACACAGATGTTGGTCATGAGAGCCAGGCTCACAATCTCACCCCTACAGGTGTGGTATGGGGTTTTTGGTCGGGATGCTTTATGTGGCCGGTCATGTTCTTCCACATAATTAGCCTATCTATGGCTTTATGGAACTTGTGCACTAGAGATAGTCATACTGAAAGAGAAGATGGCCTTCCCTAAACTGTTCTCACAAAGTTGGAAGCTACAATTTTGGTATGCTAAAGCATTAACATTTCCTGTAACTGAAAATAAGGGGCCAACCCCCAAAAATAAACCTCATAGCATTATCCCATCTCTACCAAACTCTACAGTTAACACAATGCAGCCAGACAGGTAACGTTCTCCTGGCATTCACCAAACCAGGACTCATCCATCAGATGCCAGATACAGAAGTGTGTTTTGTCACTCCACAAATCACAATTCCACTGCTCTAAAGTCCACAGGCAACTTTATACCATGCCATTTGGCATTGTGCTTGGTGATATAAGGCTTAGCAGGCAGCAGAACATTGGTGACTTTCATGCACTAAGCATGGGGCACGGTATACAATGGGGCACAGCATTGCGGAGCACGATATATTATGGGGCACAGTATACAGTGGAGCACTATGCCAGGTGTCTTTGGTGACACTTTAGACATATCAGGATCATTTTGCAGGCCCCAACAAGATGGCTCCACACTGTGATCCTAAATTTCATCCTCCCTTTTCATTTTGGAAACACAGAGAAAGGGAAGTGAGGCGTGACATCACACGCATGAGAGCAAAATCTGCCCACTTTTAGTGCAGTTGTAATCCAGGCTAGTTTTACACTTGGTTTTCAGCAGCTGCTCCACCTAGTGTTTAAAAGTGGAGCATATAATTTTTTTTTTTTTAAACATCTTTTTATTAAATTTTAACCGAATTTCTTTTACAATCTGCTCTTATACAAAGAGCATTTCATTGATGACATTATAATCAAAACAGTCCCGCCCACCCCTCCCCCCGCTCTGCGTGCAACCAGAAGCAACTTAAAATGGTAACTTATGTAATTGGTATATGTCCATTGAGCAGTTCAAAAAGGTACCAAGAGGTCTGTCCAAACTGAGATTTATGTCTATCCTTAAGCACTGTAGCCAAGTTAGGTATAAATAAAGACCATGTTTCGAAGAAACGCTTAGTCAACTTCTCCTTATTCGACAATGCATCCAGCAAGTCCATTTTGAATATGAACATTAGTTTTGTTTGGATAAACGCTAGAGAGGGTGCTTCAGGATTTACCCAGAGATGTAGGATACTTTTCCTAGTGGCCGAGGCCCAAATAGTTAACATTGCCCTGGTACCTCTCGGAAGACTTTGTTGAGCCTCCTCCAACATGTTAAAAATCGCCCACTGTGGTGTCAGAGCAAACTGAATATTGTATGTGTTTTGTAAGACTGAGTGAACGCTTCTCCATACTCCCTGTATCTGAACACAGTCCCATAAGTGGTGGTGAAACAGGTCAGTGTCTCTTATGCCACATTTAGAACAAGAGTATAAGGCATTTGTGTCCATTTTTGATTGAATTTTTGGAGTAATATATGCTCTATGTAGAATCATCAAGGCCATATCTGTGTAGCTACTGGACGACAGAAATTTACGTTGCAACAGCGTGGCTTGTAAAAAATCCTTTACCTCGAACTCTGGCATGTCTACCTTCCATTTTGCTGGACCTGTTGTTTTCCCCTCCCATGTCCAAACTGTACGCAACAATGAATAAACCTGACTAGTCGAGGACGCCTGGCTTCTTGCCCTCCTAAGAAAGTTATCCACACTTCCTCCAAGATCTCCCTTTGGCTTGTCAACAAGATATTTTTGTGCCAAGCTACGCGCCTGAAGAAAAAGAAAAGGCTGACCCACAAAAGCTGGAAATCAGTGTGCCGCCTTCTCGTAAGAAAGCAACGACCAATCAGGCTCCATTAGATCTGCAGCATAAGCACAACCCTGCATTGACAATGTTTCATAAATCCTCGGAGGGCGACCTTGGAGGAATCTCGGATTTCCAATAAAGGGTTGAAATGGGGAACTTGAAGTGTTAATTTTACCAAGTTTCCTCACCTTCCTCCACGTTAGTATAGTATGCCATAGTGTTGGATGATCCCTAACCTCACTCGGTATTTCCTCGTTCCCTAAATTCAGCAATGCTGTTAACGAGACTTGTGAACATAGCTGTTGTTCCAATTGTACATTGGCAAAGTGAGATACTCCTCGCACCCAGTCCACCACATATCTAAAATTTGCTGCTAGATTATATCTGCCCAGATCTGGAAGATTTATGCCCCCTGCCCCTTTTGGTAATTGAAGCTTGATTAAGCTGATCCTAGTACGCCCCTTGTGCCCCCAAATGAATTTTCCAAAGGATGAATTTAGTAGCTTAATATCTGATTTGCGTAGAAGCAACGGGAGAGTCTGAAATAAGAACATTATTTTGGGGAATGCTACCATTTTAATTAAGTGACATTGACCCGAAAAGGATATTTTCAGATGTTTCCAAGATTGGAGTAGATGTATTAATGAATTTATAAGAGGCTTATAATTAATTTGATATAGTAACAAGGGGTTTGATGGGAGATGAATCCCCAAATATTTAATGGACCTGGTACACCACTGGAAGGGAAATAAGTTGTTATCAATTTTACCCGATTTGTACATTGCCAATGCCTCAGTTTTTTTGTAATTTACCCTGAAGCCTGAGGCCTTTCCAAAATTATTCAATGTGTTCATTATCTCTGGAATCGCTTGAGAGGGATTGGCAATAAACAATAAAATATCATCGGCAAAAGCCAAAAGTTTAATTGTTGTCCCACCGACTCTCATGCCCTGAAATATTGCTAAATTATGTAGGGTCCTCAACATTGGGTCCAGAGCCAAATTAAACAATAAAGGTGACAAGGGACACCCCTGCCTCATTCCCCTCTGTACCTCAAATGGCTCAGAGAATGTATTATTTATAGATAGTCTGGATTTGGGGTCTGTGTATATCATCTTGACTGCTTCGCAAAACCAGGATCCCACCTGGCGACATGCCAAAAGATTATGTAAATAGGCCCAAGAGACCCTGTCAAAGGCCTTGTCCGCATCAAGGCTAACTACTATATGTTTGGTACATCTATACTTCCTGCTATAAGAGATAGCCCCAATAGCCGTCCTGATGTTATAGGTGATGGATTTCCCGTGCACGAATCCCGTTTGGAAGGGCAGAATAAGATCTGGAATCATTTGTTGTAATCTACCAGCTAGTATTTTAGTAAAGATTTTAAAATCAGAGTTGAGTAATGAGATGGGTCTATATCCCTCCACCTGTAGTGGGTCTTTTCCTGGCTTAGGTAATACTATAATGTTTGCCTCATTGAACCTGAATTATTCTATCTGTGACTATCTTATTATACACTGCACATAGATGAGGACCGATAGAGGCTCCCAAGATCTTATAATATTCGTTACTAAATCCGTCGGGCCCTGGGCTTTTGGCTAGTTTAAGAGTGCCAATAGTTTTTACTATTTCTGAAATATTTATAGGGGCGTTTAGTACTACTCTTTGTTCCTCTGTCAAGATGGGCGCTACGGTACCATGGATAAAATCAGCTTCCCCGTCAACCTCCCTCGGTTCCGCCTCATACAGCGAGCCAAAGAATGCCCTGAACTCCTCCACTATTTCCTCATCTTTTGTTACCATGGTACCATCTTTCTTTTTAATTTTGTGGATTCTAGTGGTGGTTCTAAAGGGTTTGGTTAAAGAAGCTAGTAATTTCCCAGGTTTGTTGCCCCATTTAAAGTATTTATGTTTCTGGTAGTCCAGGTTACTAAGTGCCATCTCATGGGCCAAGGTGTCCGCCGCCTCCTTGGCATCTAAGAAATGTTGTTTTGTCGTATCCGTGTTGTTATTTTTAAAATCTTTATATGCCTGCGTGAGAAGTTTTTGTGCTGATATAGTTTGTTCCAGGAGCTTTTTTCCCTTATGGCTGACATATGATATTATCTGACCTCTTACTACTGCCTTGGAGGCAGCCCAATACAAACCAGCGTCCCCACTATGCTCGTGATTATCCTTCTCATAAAAGCTCCAGTAGTTTTGTAAAGAAGCTTTGAAATCCTCAGATTGATATAAATATGAAGGAAACCTCCACCTTCTTTCCCGTAGTATTGTGGTAGATAATAACAAATTAAAAGTAACCGGTGCATGATCCGAAATACAGATGTCTAGGATGTTGGAGGAAAGTAAGTGTGGCGTCAGTGCTGGGCTTAGTAGCCAATAGTCAATCCGTGTATGTAAGTCATGGACATGTGAATAAAATGTATAATCTTTATCTACTGGGTGCTGCATGCGCCATGTGTCTATTAGTCCCAATTGATTGACGAGATATTGCAAACCACTATGGAGCGCCAATAGAGGAGATGGCTGGGGACTTGACCTATCTAAAATTCCATCATGAGCCTCATTGAAATCTCCGCCTACAATTAAATTAGTCATATCCCAACCTGTGATACTTTCGATCAATCTGGCTCTGAACTGTGGATCAGGAATATTTGGTGCATATATGTTTGCTAAGTTGTAGATAGTGCCCTCTATCTTCACTTTAACCAATAATAATCTCCCCATAGGGTCCTCTGAAACCTCCAGAACTTCATGACTAATATGCTTATTAATCAATATAGCTACCCCTCTTTGTTTTCTCGTAAATGACGCTTCTGCACATACGGCATATTTTCTGCTGTGAAGAAATGGGTGATTGCCCTTCATCCAGTGTGTTTCCTGTAAGAAGACAATATGGCAATTTAAACGATGTAGATAATTTAAAACTTTTTTCCTCTTAATAGGAGAGTTTAACCCGTTAACATTCCAGGAGCACCAATACAGCGATTTAATCGTGGACACATTTGTGCTCTCTGTGTTAGTCATTTATCCTATTCCAGAAGGAGGAATTAATTGTAAAATTATAAACAACCTATTTGGGTTCCCTCGTCCATCCCAGCGAGTAAACGCGACAACCCATATGAGAGCTAAACTAAAGGTACGCACGCAGAGCCCCCTAACCCCTTCCCATCTAAACAAAAACCTTAATCTAATGGCAATGTCACCTGCCTCTCTGGCAGTCCTGACACTGAAAAAAAAAGGAAAAACAGAATGAACATCAGAACTGTAGCACAGTGACGTCTCCGATTTAAGTGTCTATGTTGAGTGCTGGCGAAGCTCCATTTTCCTGAAGAAGGTAATTTAAAGCCAACTTAGGATCTTCAAAAGTCCAATTCTTTCCCCTTGTAGTGAAGCGTAGAACAGCAGGATATAGTAGACTGAAGCGAATATTTTTTTCCGCCAATAGTTTGCATACTGGATTGAAGGCTTTGGGTCTTGTTGTCAAGGCTGCTGAGTAATCTTGGAACAAAAGCAGTTTAGAGTTATTGTAGGTAAGTGAGCGATTTTTTCTAAATGCTGTCAGCAATCTGATCTTGTCTTGGAAGTCCAGGACCTTAAAAATTACTTGTCTGGGTCTGAACTCTCCATCATTTCGAGGTGGGCCCACTCTGTGGGCCCTTTCAATAGCAATTGGCCCCGACTTTAGATCCAATTTCAAAGCTCCTGGTAGCCATTCTGAAGTGAGTTTCAGTAGATCAGCTTGCCGAACCGATTCAGGGACGCCCACCAACCTTAAATTATTGCGTCTGGACCTGTTCTCCAGATCATCTACCTTGTCCAGCAATACAGCAATGTCCTTATTCCTGCTCTCCAGCATCTCTGAAATTTCCTTTACAGCGTCCTCCATGTCAGAGACCCTCTGCTCCACATCTGTTAGCCTTGAACCCTGGGCATTAACTTGGGTGACTATAACGTCTAATGAAGACTGGAAGGCTGCCAGCCGCCCATCAATCACCGGCATCAAGAGATCCGTGATGGCCTTAGCAGTGGCCTGGGGTGGGTCTGTAGTTGCCTCAGGGGAAGCCCCTGGTGATGGGGGTGCATTTTGGTTTCGTCTTTGCGGTCTATTTCCTTTACTTGGTTGTGTGGCATTGCTCTTACCCACAAATTTATCCATAGTAAGAACTGTAAATATGGAGCTTCTTTAGAGACTGTGGTGACGTCACAATAACATAAGCTTAATTACATCTGTGTGGTAAACTTGGCTGTTTCACAATTATTTCCACGCTGTGTATGAGAGTGTATAGATGTTACTTGAAAAAGACCAGTCAGAAGGGCAGGAGGCAGGCCAGATGACTGATCCCACTTCTTTTTGTTTTTCACCCTCTTCTATACTGTCAGTGCTGGTGAAGTGGTGGAGTAGGGGTTAATCAAGTTGAGCTGTGATGCACTTCAGGCTTATCTGCCTCTGTTTACTGTTGCAGATTACAGGCCTTGTGCAGCAGCCATGTAAGATGAGACCTGCAGGGATGTATCTGCCCCCTCCTCAGCCCCCTGTTTATCTCCTGACCTGCTCTCACAGCCGAATGTCTCCAGGGGCTCTCAGCTCCCTCCTCACTCACAGTATCTCAGACGGTGGGCCTGTCCACGGAGCTTTGTGTGACAGGTAAACACAGCGTGCAGTCCTGTTTGCTGAGCTTGCTGCTGCTCAGTGTTTCACTATTTCTTCTGTGGCAGGGAGGGGAGTGTGTGAGAGTTCACTGAAAACTATGGCTGCCGCTGGAAGCACTTCAGTCCCCTTCCCTGTCTCCTTCTGGATGTTAGTGCCCGATATTTAACCCCTCTCTTACCAGGTCCCGGGTGCTTTCGTTTGCAGTGGCACAGCTGCAGGGGGAGCAGGGAGGATGGGCAGCGTTCCTCTGTGCAGCACAGCCCACAGCCTGCAGCCTGGTGCTTTGTGTCAGAGCACTCCTTTCTTTGTGGTGCAGCATACACCTTTCACCTCCTGAGTATCAGGAGAGTCGGGCCTGATGTGCGCCCCTTGTCCTGGCCTTATCCCTGCAGCCTTTAGATGTTAGGATGGGCCTGGATAACGTTTTTGGCCTAGGCTGCTGCAGGAGCTCATGATAAAAGCAGCTACCTCGTAGCTCCGCCTCCCGGAAGTCCATATAATTTTTTTAATTATTTTTTCATATTTTTCTCCATTAAAAACAAATTATAATATTTAAACAAGACATTAAAATATTAATATTTTATATTTTTCAGTTACTAAAAGAAAAATTGATGGCACCTTCCCTTTAACACTCGGTGACCCCGCTCTGTAACTTGGTCTAAGTTGCTGCGGTTCCTTCCATGTCTCAATAATATCACTCACAGTGATGGCCACATATTTAGGATGGGTGAAATTTAATGAACTGACTTGTTATACCAGTGACTTCCTATTACAGGACCACGCAGTGAACTTTTTAGAAAAAGATATTTCTTGCAAAGCCAGACTGCATGGCTGGGGGCTTGACTAGTACACCTGTAGCAACGGTATGTTCACACTTTGGGGCCACCATACACTTTTATTTGCAGCAATATATGCATCATTTTGATACAGTTCACTAATATCGTGGGAAAACACTGTAATTCTATCACAAATGATGAAACAAAATACAAAGTGATTGCAACATGTGAATGCCGCCTTAATGAATATCTGAATTCAATGATTGAGAATGATTGAGAGTTGTGTCCCAATATTTTTGTCAATATAAAATACCTTCTCTACTGGAAATTTGTCAATTTTCAACGGTTAGTTTTGTCTGAGTATCTAAAATTTGTCACTAAACATTTTGATAGCAATAAAAGAAGCTTTACATAACACGGCAGGAAAGCATAATGCATTATGTTAGCACAGACTAATAAGAATGAAAATAAATTGCGTTGCCAAAAAGAGTCATATTCCATCCAAGTTGGAGGAGAAAACAGGGAGGTTCATTTTCAAGATAAAGTAGTGCACAAAACCTTTAAATTCCAAGGAGGTACAATACCTTCAATAGGTATTCACATCCCCAAACCTAAATATATTTTATTGGAATTTTATGTGATATATCAACACAAAGTAGCAAGTATTTGTGAAGTGTAAAGGAAATGATACAGGGTTTTCTAAATATTTTAAACTATAAATCTTAGCCACCTATAGTGTCATACCCTTAAAAAAAATTTAAGTGACCAATTGCCTCCAGAAGTCACCTAATGTGTAAATTGAGTCCACCTGTGTTTAATTTATACCACAGTTGTTTTGTGAAGGACTAGTTGTTTGAGAAAATTAGAGATCACACCGTATCATGAAAATCAAGGACACTGCTGCCTGCCAGACAGGTGTGGAGATAAGTAAAGCAGGGTTAGGTTATAAAAAAATAGCCTGAACTCTGAACATCATCCATCTTCCTAAATGCAAATCAAAAAGGTCCGTGGAGCCTCTGTTAGGAGTCTCAAATAGGAATAACGTTTGGAACACCATTCTAAGTCCGAACTGGGTGCAAAAACCTAAAAAAACATCACTATGGGGAGATAAGGTATGCACACCAGTGACTATGTAAGGGGAATACATGAAATAGCAGAAACTGCTGTGTGAATACTGACTTGAAAAATCCAATAGCTATATGCAAGAGTGAATATGTGAAAAATGGAATCTGCATTACTGCCATGAACATATGAATCAAGAGAAATTTAGCTACTGAATTGATCAATGCAATAGAGCCCCAACACTACGCCAAAGTATTTCTCTACGTTGGGGTCCCTAGCTTGTGTGTGTCCTCTCATGCAGTTAAAAAACCTACCGTGTATGGGAAGCTGAGACCCAGGCTATTTATGCGTATGATATGGATTGGCAATAGGTGTGGTTGGGGAGGGTTCACAAACGAAAAAATACTAACAAATAGGAATAACGTTTGGAACACCATTCTAAGTCCGAACTGGGTGCAAAAACCTAAAAAAAACATCACTATGGGGAGATAAGGTATGCACACCAGTGACTATGTAAGGGGAATACATGAAATAGCAGAAACTGCTGTGTGAATACTGACTTGAAAAATCCAATAGCTATATGCAAGAGTGAATATGTGAAAAATGGAATCTGCATTACTGCCATGAACATATGACTCAAGAGAAATTTAGCTACTGAATTGATCAATGCAATAGAGCCCCAATACTACGCCAAAGTATTTCTCTACGTTGGGGTCCCTAGCTTGTGTGTGTCCCCTCATGCAGTTAAAAAACCTTATCTCCCCATAGTGATGTTTTTTTAGGTTTTTGCACCCAGTTCGGACTTAGAATGGTGTTCCAAACGTTATTCCTATTTGTTAGAATTTTTTCGTTTGTGAACCCTCCCCAACCACATCTATTGCCAATCCATATCATACGCATAAATAGCCTGGGTCTCAGCTTCCCATACACGGTAGGTTTTTTAACTGCATGAGAGGACACACACAAGCTAGGGACCCCAACGTAGAGAAATACTTTGGCGTAGTGTTGGGGCTCTATTGCATTGATCAATTCAGTAGCTAAATTTCTCTTGATTCAAATGTTCATGGCAGTAATGCAGATTCCATTTTTCACATATTCACTCTTGCATATAGCTATTGGATTTTTCAAGTCAGTATTCACACAGCAGTTTCTGCTATTTCATGTATTCCCCTTACATAGTCTCTGTTAGGAGTCTCGACACGGAAAATAGCCAGATATCCCTCCGGGAAGGACCTAACCAAGGAGTGGCTCTTTTTAGGAGACTATCATAACCACCATATTAAGTGGCCCTTTTAGTCAATATACAGCTCTTGATGAGTTTAAAGATATGACAAGGGAAATACCAATGTTAGGTATCTTCCTAAATGGAAATAGTGTGGCACAACCACAAACCAACCAAAACATGGCCATCTATCTAAACTGACATCCCAAGCAATGAAAGAACTAATTTGAAGGGAACATCAGTATTTGACTGGGTGCACCCTGACTACTGTGTCCCATTGTAAAGGGTTAATCTGGTTGTCCCATGTAATTTCTCCCTACTCACTGTTTTGTTGCAGCCAATAATTTTGCTCTCCTGCTTTCCCCCTTTACAAACCTATTTCCTGCCTCTTCCTGTCTCTCCTGACTTGTGAGACCTGGACATTTGCTGTCCCACCCTCCCTCCCACGGTCTTTCATATGTATCTTTCAAAGTTGTTGTATTAAGTCATATCTGCCGCGGTCAATTTAACAGCGTTGATGTTTTTTTGTATGAAAGCTTTCTGTGCTGGGAGTGCAGAGGGGGCATAACACTTTGTACTGGTTTACTGTGGTTTTATCTTAATATTTTATGCTGTCACAGACCACCATTCACTAAAAGATGAGATTTGGTTATTATATCTCCAAATAAAGAGACTTCTGTTTTATATACCTGGGTGTGGTTTTTCATTACATGGGACTATATGTTTTGGGTATATTGAGGTCTCAGCAGTCAGAGAAGCAGTGAAGAAGCCCTTGGTCACTCTGGAGGACCTGCTAAGATCCACAGTTCAGATGGGAGAATCTGTTCACAGGACAACTATTAGTCATGTAATACACAAATCTGGCCTTTATGAGAGAGTGGCAAGAAGAAAGCCTTTTTGAAAGCACGCCATAAGAAATCTCATTTGCAGTTTGTAAAAAGCTATGTAGTGGACAAAGCTAGTATGTAGAAATAGGTTCTCAGGTCAAATAGGACCAAAGTAGAACTTTTTTTGGCTAAATGCAATACGCTGTGTGACAGAAAACTAGCACTGCACATCACCCTAAAAACATCATCCCGCCGTCAAACATAGCAGTGGCAGTATCATGCTGTGGAGATGCTTTTCTTCAGCAGGGTCAGGGAAGCTGGTCAGAGTGGATGGGAAGATGGATGGCATTAAATACAAGACAATTCTAGACCCAAACCTGTTATGGACTTCAAAAGACATGAGACTTGGGAATAGATTCACCTTCCAGCAGGACAACGTCCCTACACATACTGCCAGAGCTACAATGGAATGATTTAGATCAAACCACCACATTCATGTGTGTGAATGGCCCAGTCACAGTCCAGACCTAAATCCCATTGAAAATCTATGGCAAGTTTGTGGTGTAAAAAAATGTCGAATAGTACATGAGGTACAAAACTTTTTCGAGGCACTGTATATATGTGAAATAAAGAACAAAAACATATAGCTTCGTAAAAATAACTGGGGCACTCATAGAATTGTATTCAAATGCTTTTTTTTTTTAGAAAATATTCTATATTGTCCATTACAGCAGAGTGACATAGAGTATAGACAATTAATCACCCATGTGTATTTCCGTGGAATGTTCCCTTTTGAACAATTTACAAAGTTTACAGTATGAGTTACCTTAGCTGTAGTGAGTAGTGACATTTCGGGACACACCTCTTCCTCAAGGTTGAAAAGCAGTTGCGAATAGCAACAATATCACCTAATATTAAATGTTTCATCAAAGAGAAGCAGTTCCAGCCATCACATTAGGAGTGAGATAATTAAATATTTGACCAAATATCATAGAATAAATTTTAAGTTGATAATTTTGCATGACCTGCAACTGATAGTATAAATATCTAAATAGCCGTTGGTAGAATAAAGTTTCCCCACCCCTGATCTCCAGTGATCCCCGTGCTCCAGCCTGGCAAGTGCAGTATTTATTTACTATGACTCCCAGGTCTGGACTACAAGTTCCATTGTCTTCGGCCCCACTTTTCCTGTGCGGTTTCAGGATAATCCACTAACAAGCAGCTATCCCTCCCCTGGTCTCTTTCCACAATCAAACTCCAGCTGAGTTTTCTTTTTGTATCTAGTCCAACTCCCTGTGACCGGCTTCACTACTGACTCCTCTTAGCGCCCGCGCTCTCGGGCGCGGGGCTCACGCCCTTCCGGCGTTACATCCCCCTCTCGGCAGCAGCAGTCGCCGTCGGAAGTAGCTCCCTTCTTTTTCCCAAACACGTCTTCCATCTGCAGGGCTAACTATTAACCCTTTCTTTCCCAGCTGTCTAATATAAAACAGCTGTAATGGGAGACATTGTAAGCATAATATTGCTAAACGACAACACATAAGTGTTCAGGGAGGTTATCAGACAGTCAGTTGGGTATAACTGCATAGAACCCTGATCTTAACCTTATTAAAGAGGACCAACCAGCAAGATTTTGCTATATGAGGTAAAGGCAGTGCCATACAGGCACTAAGATGCTGAATACAGGCATACCTGTTAAAGAAAGATTGGATGCTTGGTTGATTAAATATCTGTAATCAAAGTTGCAGAAAAACACTGCACTTTGATTGATGTGTGCAACATGGGAGGTCTTTGTGGGTCGGGTCCTCACATTTATTCCTCCTCCAGTGTCCTCTGGCTTGCCCCCTTTTCTTTATTTGAATATTGCGCCGCCATTGATCTTGTTGGCCGCACATGCGCATTGCCACAGTACTCAGCTCTTCATTAACATGGTGCCAGACCGCGATCTCCAGTGTCATTTTATTGAACACACTGTGAGGAAGACTACGAAAAGCACTAGCGCATGTGCAGATTATTTTTTTTACATCTGCGCATTTGCCGATGCTTCTCATAGTCTTCACTGCATTGTATTCAATAAAATGGCTTGTGCTGGACAGAGCAGGGCATCAGCATCAACACTACTCTGTACAGCAAAAATCATCTACTATGAATGGCGACTCGCAGCCAGCGTTCACAAGAAGTTTATCATGACTGTGATAGCGGCATCAGCTGTAATGCCAACTCATTGGCACCCAGATGATAGGAGCAGAGAATGAAGCGCTCCCCGACGACTTGGATTAAGTCCAGCTTTCAAAGAATGACAGCGGGATTTAACTAGTTCACAGCGGAGGGGGGGGGTAGATCTCTGATCTGCACACCTCTGTTAGCTCAGCATGTTAGTCGGCATCAGGAGGAAGTACATGACCTTGGTACGTCCAAGGTCATGTAGGGTTTAAAATAATATTTCCACATACTTACAATTCTAATTATATAATATAGTGTAGATAGAGAGTAAAGTATGGGATAGATAAATAGATATTCTACTTTGCGAGCATTAATAATGCATTGTACATCTAATTATTGACTGGCTCAGACACAGATTCATGTATGAGCCTTTACGATTGTAATTCACATTTTGATTCATTTTAGAACCGCCTGGAATACGTCTCATTACGTGATCCCCGTACAGTGAACACAAGACACCAAGACATTGTGATTTACTTCTCTTTGACAAATCCAGAAAGCAATTTGTTTCATGTGATTCTCACTGAAGTATTTTTCTGTCTTGGGTTTTTCCCCCCACCCAGGACGTTTTGTACAGCAAGCAGCGCTGAATAATTAACACTGTGATGGTTTTTGAAGTCATCGTGCATCTGTTTGTAGAAGACACGTTCCCGTTATATACATATCTCATAACAAAACATGGCTCTATAAAAGACCATGAAGACAAAGGGGATCTTTTCGGGGATCTGTCATATATCATTTTAACATTTCCCATTTTTTATGCTAGAACAAATCTAACAGCATTAGATATCTTCCGTTTTTCAGTTTTGTCAACTAAAGTAAAAGTTGAGTTTGATTTTTGATTTTTCTTTAACCTCGTAAATGTAACGGCATAGCGACATGTTCAGCAATTTTATTGAAATACCGCAAAACCCTGTTGAGAGGAACAGCATGTAACTTTTTTAAGCTGTTGAGAGACTTTGCTTTATATGCAATTTTTCAGTCTGGTTTTGTACATAAATTTCTCTACTTCCTTCTGTCTTAAAATTGCATTCAGAAACTCCCATAGTTGATGGGGTGTTCCCAAATCTCCTTAGAGAACCAGGTGTCACGCTTGCCAAGTGTGATGAGAGTGACCGGTGTGACCAGGCGTCTGATGCACAATAAAAAAAACAACAAAGGGGACACCGGGGACATGATAACAATGGTGGGCCCTGGAGCTAGTGAGAAGGGTAGATAGAACACCTCCTGCACTCACCTGCAGCTATCCTTAACCTCATAACGACGGCCGTACGACTTAAAGCGGCGGCAAAACAGGGTACTTATTCTGTTCCGCCGCTTTAAAGCGGCGGCCCGAAAAAACCCTGTAGCGCCCCCCAGCGACCGAAAATCTCGGGGGTTTCAGCTACCGGGGGTAGCTGAGACCCCCCAGATTATGAATCGGGGTGTTTTTTTTGGACCCCGATCATGTGATCGGCGGTATACACTGTATACCGACGAACACATGAAAAAAAAAGAAATGGCCGGTAAAACTGATTTCTTTTTCATCTGACATGATCAAACATGTCACATGAGAAAGAAATCTAACCCCCTAGTGCCCCCAAAGCCCCCGGTACCGGAGAGTCCCCCCACCCCCACCCCTACCCCCACCGGACATCCAAAATGGCGCCGAAGCGCACAGAAAACTGCCGCCGGCGCCGGCTCTGCAGTCATTTCCCTCCGATCTGAAATGATCAAACATTTCAGATCGGAGGGAAATGTCCTCCCCCTGACCCCTCCTCCGGTCCACCGGAGCCCTCTGGTCACCGGAGCCCCCTCCGGTTCTCCAGAGCCACCACCCCCCTCCCACCTCCGGAGCGTGGAAGATGGCGGCGCACAGCGCGCGGCCGCCTTCATTCTGCTCTTTCTGCCGCATGTGACACGTCACATGCGGCAGAAAGGTGTCCCCAGGTCCCACTAGGTCACCCCCCGTCACCCCCCCGTCACCCCCCCCCAGCCCCCGGTTATACGTTACCTGGCTGCTGGTGCTCCGGGCCCGCGATCGCCGCCTCCTTCTTCAAAGCTGGCGGCGCATGCGCAGACAGCGGCTGTCAGCTGGATCCCTGCAAGCAGGGATCCTGCTGACGTCGCAACTGCACAAGCTACTCCACTGTGGACCGGGGGAGGGTGAGTGCGGTAATCTGCAGTCACACTCCTCACATGGAGAGACTGCTGTTCCAGAAAATGGGGGGTACGTTCTGTGATCGTGCCCCTCATATTCTGGAATGAGGTTACTGCAGGTCACTCTGCCCTAGGTTGGACCGGGGCAGTGTGAGTGCAGTATTCTCAGATTACTGCACCCACACTGCTCATGGAGAGCTTGCTCTTCCAGAAAATGGGGGATACGTTCCCTGAACGTGCCCCCCATATTCTAGAAGATCCAGAGTCGGCGTGGAACCTCCAAAATGGATTACAGCGACCGGAATTTCTTTATTTTCAATAAATTGGTAAAAGAGGAATGTTTCGGGGAGTGTTTTTTCAAATAAATTTTTTTTTTGTCTTTTTTTTTTCTATTACTGACTGGGTTAGTGATGTCGGGTATCTGTTCAGATGCCGTGACATCACTAACCCCAGGGCTTGATGCCAGGTGACATTACAGCTGGTATCAACCCCATATATTACCCCGTCTGCCACCGCACCAGGGCGCGGGATGAGCTGGGGCGAAGCGCCAGGATTGGCGCATCTAATGGATGCGCCACTTCTGGGGCGGCTGCGGCCTGCTATTTTTAGGCTGGGAAGAGTCCAATAACCATGGCTCTTCCCACCCTGAGAATACCAGACCCCAGCTGTCCGCTTCACCTTGGCTGGTGATCTAATTTGGGGGGGACCCCACGTTTTTTTTTTTTAAAAAAAAACGCCTGGGGAGCCCTCCAAATTGATCACCAGACAAGGTGAAGCTGTCAGCTGTGGTTTGCAGGCTACAGCTGTCTGCTTTACCCAAGCTGGCTATCAAAAATAGGGGGGACCCCACGTCGTTTATTTTAATTATTAATTTTTTGGGGGGCTAAATACAAGGCTAGGCACCCTTTAGTGCCACATGAAAGGCACTAAAGGGCGCCAGCTTAGAATATGCAGGGGGTGGGACGTTATATATGTTTGACATCTATCCATTCATCCATTGTAGCATTTTAGGCTGTGTGCCCACAATCAGGGTTTGCAGCGTTTTGGGCGCAGAGTGTTTTCCCTGCGTCCATAGCGCTGCGTTGTGCAGTAGAAGCACAGTGGAAGGATTTTTAGAAATCTCATGCCCAATGTGCTTCTTTTCTCCGCAGCATAAACCGACCTGTGGCGCAGCTTCCCGAGCCTCAGCATGTCAATTTATGCTGCGGAGATGAGTGTTCTCTGCAGGTAGCATAGAGCTCCACAGCGGCCTGAACCCAAATCGTGGGCATGGGCAGCTGCGTTCTCCCGTGGACAACACTCACATCTCTGCAGGAAGGCTGACACTGTGTACTAGACGCCGTGTCGCTGGATCATGGCCACATAGCCTAAAAGTGAGACATTTGTTGCTACAGCAACATTTTTGTGAAGTACCTGTGGAATCAAAATGCTTACTATACTCCTGAATAAAATCCAGTTTCCAAAATGGAGTCACTTGTGGGGGGTTTCTGCTGTATAGGTACCCAAGGGGCCCTGCAAATGTGACATGGTGCCCGCAATTTATTTCAACTTTTCCAGAATTCAAATGGTGCTCCCTCCATTCCAAGCCCTCCCATTTATCCAAACAGAGGTTTTTGGCCACATGTGGGGTATCCCTGTGCTCATAAGACATTGGATAACAACCTGTGGGGTCCACGGTTTGTTGTTGTCTCTTGAAAAAGTGAGAAATTTGATGCTAAAGCAACAGTTTTGTGAAAAAAATGAAAATTTTCAATATGGCAACCTAAGCTTATCAAATTCTGTGAAGTACTCGTGGATTCAAACTGCTCACTATACACCTAGATAAAAGCCTTGAGGTGTCTTGTTTCCAGAATGAAGTCACTTGTGGGGGACCGCCACTGTTTAGGCACCTCAGGGGCGCTCCAAATGCAACCTGGCGTCCGCTATTGATTCCAGCCAATTTTGCAGTCAAATGGCACTCCTTCCCTTCCGAGCCCTGCCATGCGCCCAAACAGTTGATTTCCACCACATATAAGGTATCGCCAAACTCAGGAGAAATTGCACAATAAATGTTATGCTGAATTTTTTCCTTTTACTTTTGTAAAAAAAAAAGCTACCTGGTTGAAATAACAATTTTGTGGTAAAATTTTATTTTTTTTTTTTCATGGCTCAACGTTATAAAATTCTGTGAAGCACCTGAGGGTTCAGGGTACTCACCAAACATCTAGATAAATTCCTTGAGGGGCCTAGTTTCCAAAATGGGGTCACTTGTGCGGGGTTTCTGCTGTTTAGGTACCTTAGGGGACCTCCAAATGCGATATGGTGCCCGCAATCTTTTTCAGGCAAATTTCCTTTCTAAAATTCAAATATTGCTCCTTTCGTTCCAAGCCCTCCCATTTGTCCAAACAAAGGTTTCAGACCACATGTGAGGTACCACCGCGCTCATAAAAAAGTGGTTAACAAACCTTGAGGTCAAATTTTTGGAATTACCTCTTGAAAAAGTGAGAAAATTGATGCTAAAGCAACATTTTTGAGAAAATTATTAAAATTTTCAATATGACAACGTAACGTTAACAAAATCTGTGAAGTACCTGTGGATCTAAAATGCTCACTATACCCCTAGATAGAAGCCTTGAGGGGTCTAGTTTCCAAAATGGTGTCACTTGTGAGGGATTTCTTCTGTTTAGGTACCTTAGCGGACCTGTAAATGCAACATGGTGCCCGCAATCTATTTCAGCCAAATTTGCTTTCCAAAATTCAAATATTGCTCCTTCTGTTCCGAGCCCTCCCATTTGTCCAAACAGAGGTTTCTGACCACATGTGGGGTATCGGCGCGCTCATAAGAAAGTGGGGAACAAGTTTTGGGGTCCATTTTGTTGTGTTATTTCTTCTAAAAGTGAATAAATTTGGGTTAGAGCAACATTTTTAGGTAAAATTTAATTTTTGCTTTTTTCCATTCCACATTGCTTTTGTTCATGTGAAGCACCTGAAGGGTTAATAAACTTCTTGAATGTGGTTTTGAGTACTTTGGGGGGTGCAGTTTTTAGAATGGTGTCACTTTTGGGTATTTTCTGTCATCTAGGCCTATTGAAGTCACTTCAAATGTGATGTGGTCCCTAAAAAACTGGTTTTGTAAATTTTGATGTAAAAATGAGAAATCGCTGATAAACTTTGAACTCTTCTAACTTCCTAACAAAAAAAAATTTTGTTTCCAAAATTGTGCTGATGTAAAGTAGACATGTGGGAAATGTTATTTATTAACTATTTTGTGTCACAGAAATCTCTGGTTTAACGGTATAAAAATTCAAAAGTTGAAAATTGCTAAATTTTCAAAATTTTTGCCAATATTCAATTTTTTTCATAAATAAACACAAAAAATATTGTCCTAAATTTGGTACTAACATGAAGTCCAATATGTGACGAAAAAACAATCTCAGAATCACCGGGATCCGTTGAAGCGTTCTAGAGTTATAACCTCATGAAGTGACGACACTGGTCAGAATTGCAAAATTTGGTCTGGTCATTAAGGTGAAAATTAGCTCCGTCACTAAAGGGTTAAGCCTGCTTTACACGCTGCAATTGATTGTGCGATCGCATCCGCCCCCATCGTTTGTGCGGCACGGGCAATTCGTTGCATGTGTCGCACAATGCTGTAACCCCCCCGTCACACGTACTTACCTTCCAAACGACCTCGCTGTGGGTGGCGAACATCCACTTCCTGAAGGGGAGGGACGTTCGGCGTCACAGCGACGTCACAAGGCAGGCGGCCAATAGAAGCGGAGGGGCGGAGATGAGCAGGACGTAAACATCCCGCCCACCTCCTTCCTTCCACATTGCCGGCGTGACACAGGTAAGCTGTGTTCATCGTTCCTGGGGTGTCACACGGAGCGATGTGTGCTTCCCCGGGTACGATGAACAACAGTACGTGCGATTTTTAGAAAATGAGCGACATGTCAGTGATGAATGAGAAGGTGAGTATTTCTGCTCGTTCAAAGCTGTTACATGCTACGATATATCTAACGATGCCGGATGTGCATCACTTACGATGTAACCTCGCCGACATCTCGCTAGATATATCGTAGCGTCTAAAGCTCGCTTTACTCTCCTATCCAGTCCCTATACAGTTTCTTCGACTGTCTCCCACACCCACTACTGAAAAAAAGGTTTGTAAAACTTACCTTTCCATACAATCACCTCCGGCTGCACGTCTTCTTGGGGCTCGCACATAGAGTCATGCTAACACCATGACATCACCACACTGGTGCTTTCACATAACAAAGAAGGCAACAGGAGCTCTCCTGGAACGTCACTGCCATTTTATCTTGTCAACACCAGAATCCAGGAAGGTTCCCTGCTCAGGGTTAAGGACTACCAATAGTGGGAAACAAAATATTATAATGAGGGCAAACTGGCCCATGTTCTCCACTGGAGCTCTGGTACACGGGCAGTAGCCCAAATTTCCCTCATAATTCAACTATACATGGGATAGGGGCTAGCTTGCTAATCAGTAGAGATCTGACTAGTAACCCCCCAAATCTTTATAGTGATAATAGCTGGACATGTAGACCAATGCTCCACTACTTATCTATGGGACTGGGACTGCCTGGAAAAATTGCATGTTGTAATTGACTACTCCCGGCAGTCTCATAGCGAATAACTGAAATGGTGGTTGACTTGTCCAACCACCACTGAATTCAGGAGAAACATTTCAGAGCACTGTTCTTGGGGTTGACAACGATTTCAGTATTCAGACTCCGCAATCTAATATCTATCCTATGAAAAGGTGATAAATTCTAAAGATGGGAATATCTTTTTACATATTACTTAATATGTCTCACAATACATTTCTTCTGCATCCAAACCTGCAAAATAATAAAGACAGACCCCCCCTGGGTCTCAGATTCCCCTCTTAAGCCAGAAGCGCCACCGGACCTAGAAATTAAAAACAGGAAGACATGATGCTAGGTCAGATTTTAGAGCTTGTGTAAATGTCTCTAGTGTTTGCTTCTTTCATTAAATAGTTCAACATACAAAATAATCCTACCATGTACTAAATAAATTAATTTCTTCCTCAGAAGTTTTGCATTTTACGCCTCTTTTTAATGAATTTTACGACATAGAATGAAAATAACAATAATTTATTTTTAATTACCGTAACGGCACAAGCAATAAATAAATGTGACTCGTCTTTGTATCGGAGACCATTTTCTTTCAATGTCTTTGTTATTATTTTTCTTTTTCATTGTCAAAGTAAACCCTTTACAATCTGGGCATCAGTACAGAGCTGAACCATCCTGATTTATTTGGCAAAACAAATCCGCTGGGAACGCATTCATTTAAATGTTTCCTTTTGTTCATGTTTATGATCTTTTTGATGATTTTGTTCTACTAAGCTTTGGCAGCGGATCTGAACAAAGATGTGAACGGTGATCCTATGTACTGGTACATATTGGTGATTCATTAATAACTTTATGGTCTTTGAGATTTATACATTACCGCGCACAGTCCCAGGGTCATCGCTGTCATGTTATAAATTTAGTGAAAACCATTGGAAAAAAATATTCCTTAGAGGAGAAATTACAGTCACAGGTGCATATAGGGCAGCAAAGAAGGGCAGCGGAGAAACTCCTTTTGAGTTATTCTTTTTGATGGTCCACCATCTGCCATATTTCTTCTCATACAGTCGAGGCAGGGAACCACAAAAGTCTCTTTGAAAACATCTGAAAGAGTACTTAAGAATAGTTAAAGGGGAGTTGAAAGGATTTTTTCAGAAAGCACTATTTTTTTAGGAATTTTTAATATTATTTAAAATGTCTCCCTTATCTAATAAAATTACTTATCAGATAAGAGTTTTCCAATCAATGCCAGTATTTGGGAATTGCACTATTGCTTTACTTTGCAGTTTTCCGAAATTGTGGCAAAAGAACATTGATTTTGCTGTGATACAATCTTAATAAAAGAATAAATTGAGTAATCAGTCAGCTTACCAATCTTCTAGTAGTTGATAATATTGTTCCCCTGGTGTTCCATGCCCGAAAAGGATTGGAGTTGCCGCATTTTGAATAAGGAAGAGGATGAAAGTGCAGCGAAGGATTCACATCCAGGGGTATGCAAAAATTAACTTGTCTTCAAAATTTCATTAAAAATCCATATCTTCAATAATAGTGGCAATACAGCTGATGCAGTCCTGGTCAAAACTACGCATTTCAGCTGTTAGCCAAAACACTTAGTCTTGACTAGGACTGTATCAAATGTATTGCCAGTATTATTGAACACATGGATTTTTGAATAAAAGTTAATGGGAACCTGTCAGGTGCAACATGCACCCAGAACCACACGCAGTTCTGGGTACATATTTCTAATCCCTGCCTAACCGTCCCAGGCTATAGTAGCATAGATAAAGAGATCTTTAGAAAAATAATTTCTAAAGATCCCATATGATATGCTAATGAGGCCAGCAACTAGTCGCAACGGTGTTAGTTCCCTTGGCTAGTTGGCCCCTTATCATGTAAGCACACCCCTGTGGGCGTGCTAACATTCAGAGGATGGTTGTGCTCACCTCTCTGCTGCCATCGCGTCCAACTCCTGGATTTCGGCTCAGTGCAGATGATCCCGGACTTTTGGTCATGCGCACTACATGAGTTTGAAGCCAGGACGCGTACACCCAGCTGCAAAGTGCGCACGACCGAAAGTCCAGGATCATGCGCACTGAGCCTAAATCCAGGAGTTGAATGCAATGGCAGCAGAGAGGTGAGGGCAACCATCCTCTGATGCTGCACATTCATTAGCATGTTAGCATGCCCACAGGCATGTGCTTACACACTAAGGGGGCTGACTAGCCAAGGGAACTAATGCCCTTGTGACTAGTCACTGGCCCCATTAGCATATCGTATGGGATCTTTAGAAATAATTTTTCTAAAGATCTCTTTATCTATGCTACTATAGCCTGGGACATATAGGCAGGGATTAGAAATATGTACCCAGAACTGCTCGTGGTTCTGGGTGCATATTGCACCTGACAGGTTCCATTTAATTTTTACATAGCCCTGGATATGGATCCTTTGTTTGGACGTTTTTACTCTTCCTTAATCTTAATAAAACTATTATTTTTTCTGAAATTCTGATTCTGCCTCAGAATTCAATGAAAAAATGATGCTTGTTTTTTTGTTTATAGCTAGTGATGAGCGAGTACTAAAAAGCTCGGGTGCTCGAGGCTCGGGCCGAGCCTCCCAAGATACTCGTGTACTCGGCCCGAGCACCGAGCCCAATATTATCCTATGGGAGACCCGAGTATTTTTGTAAAATGACCCCCGGCAGCATGTAGAAACCCTAAGGGTATGTGCGCACGTTACTTTTTACCTGCTTTTTACCTGCTTTTTTGCTGCTTTTTCTTCTGCGCTGTTTAATGCCAAAATGGATGTGTTCTTCTATTCAAGCAAAGTCTATGGGAATTTGGGTTTCTTGTTCACACTATGTTGTTCAAAATGCTGCCTTTTTGTGGCAGAACTTTGGTCAAAAACTCAGCTTTGCAGTGCAAAACCCAAATGGCAAAAACAATTGACATGTTCCTTCTTTGAAAAGCTGAGTTTTTGACCAAAGTTCTGCCACAAAAAGGCAGCATTTTGAACAACATAGTGTGAACAAGAAACCCAAATTCCCATAGACTTTGCTTGAATAGAAGAACACATCCATTTTGGCATTAAACAGCGCAGAAGAAAAAGCAGCAAAAAAGCAGGTAAAAAGCAGGTAAAAAGCAACATGCGCACATACCCTAAAAATGGCACAAAAGTCTCAGAAGAGTGCTCAAATGACATGGCAACAGCATGGGGAAGACCCCTTGAAGCATTTATCACTCAAAAGTCACAGCTGTGTACAATTTTGTCCGCGTTTTACGCCATTTTTACGGACTCACCAGAAAACCTTCCAAAATAACACCAAAATGAATTTTCATGGCGGAAATGTTAAGGGCACATACCCAATAGTGAGATAGAGCTAATGTATGTTACTTTTTGAGATTAATACATGAAAGATTTTACGTAAAACATTGTGTGGCACTCCGATGTCCCTGAGAAGAGACGTACATAAAGGCCTCTGAGTCTAATGTGCCCATTTTGAGGAAGTGAGTCTTTGTAGTATTTTCCTTTGCCAGGGCAGTCCAAAATTGTGAGGTTCACCAATGCCCCTGCATACAGATGTGCATGAGGGCCTGTAAACCTGAAGTGCCCATTGTAAGGAAGTGGGTCTATTGTAGTATAGCCCTTAGGCAGGGCAGCCAAAAATTGGGAGGCTCCACATTGTCCCTGGATAGAGACGTGCATGAGGGCCTCAAAACATTGTGTCCATTGTCAGGAAGTGGGTGTATTATAGTATAGCCCTTAGGCAGGGCAGCCAAAAATTGGGAGGCTCCACGTTGTCCCTGGATAGAGACGTACATGAGGGCCTCAAAACATTAAGTGTCCATTGTCAGGAAGTAAGTGTATTATAGTATAGCCCTTAGGCAGGGCAGCCAAAAATTGGGAGGCTCCACGTTGTCCCTGGATAGAGACGTGCATGAGGGCCTCAAAACATTAAGTGTCCATTGTCAGGAAGTGGGTGTATTATAGTATAGCCCTTAGGCAGGGCAGCCAAAAATTGGGAGGCTCCACGTTGTCCCCGGATAGAGACGTGCATGAGGGCCTCAAAACATTAAGTGTCCATTGTCAGGAAGTGGGTGTATTATAGTATAGCCCTTAAGCAGGGCAGCCAAAAATTGGGAGGCTCCACGTTGTCCCTGGCTAGAGACGTGCATGAGGGCCTCAAAACATTAAGTGTCCATTGTCAGGAAGTGGGTGTATTATAGTATAGCCCTTAGGCAGGGCAGCCAAAAATTGGGAGGCTCCACGTTGTCCCTGGATAGAGACGTGCATGAGGGCCTCAAAACATTAAGTGTCCATTGTCAGGAAGTGGGTGTATTATAGTATAGCCCTTAGGCAGGGCAGCCAAAAATTGGGAGGCTCCACGTTGTCCCTGGATAGAGACGTGCATGAGGGCCTCAAAACATTGTTCCCATTGCAAAGGAGCGGGTCTCCTGTCGTTGTAATGTCCATTCTGCAAAGAATGGGCGAAAAAATGTACCACTGGGGGTATACCTGAAACAAAGGCCTAACTATTGTAACGGTCATCATGGTGGCGCATGAGGAGAAGGAGGAGCAGTCCAGCGATTATCCAAAGTCCAGAAGTGTGTACCCATGGGTGAGTGGAGGTACATGGCAAATTCCCGTTACAAACTTTAAATTCCGCTCTCATTTGCTGGTGGTGTGGTGAAGTCTGGCCCAATCCAACCCTTGTTCATCTTAATCAGAGTCAGCCTGTCAGCATTTTCAGTTGACAGGCGGGTGCGTTTATCTGTAATGATTCCACCTGCGGCACTAAAAACACGCTCTGACAAAACGCTAGCGGCAGGGCAGGCCAGGACTTCCAAGGCGTAGAGAGCCAATTCATGCCACGTGTCCACCTTGGATACCCAATAATTGTAAGGCACAGAGGAATGTCGGAGTACAGTTGTTCGATCTGCAAGGTACTCCTTGAGCATCTGGGCAAACTTAGGATTTCTTGTGGCACTACCCCGCACCTTAGGGGCTGTGGTACGTGAGGGGCTGAGAAAACTGTCCCACATCTTAAAGACTGTTCCCCTACCTCTGGCGGATTGGACTTGTGCCTCTCTCGGCTGTACGCCTTGGTTGTCCACTGATTCCTGACCTATGCCGCTAGCGTTTTGTGAGGGGAATGCTTTGCCTACTTCCGTGACTATGGCCTTCCGGAACTGCTGCATTTTGGTTGACCTCTCCGCCTCGGGAATAAGAGACATAAAGTTCTCCTTGTAGCGTGGGTCTAACAGTGTTACCAACCAGTAATGATTGTCGGCCAAGATGTTCTTAACGCGAGGGTCTTGAGACAGGCAGCTTACCATAAAGTCAGCCATGTGCGCCAGACTCTTAACAGCCAGGACTTCAGTAGCCTGACCAACACGATGACTGAACATGCTGTCCTCCTCCTCCTCCTCCTCCTCCTCCTCATCTACCCTGTCCTCTGGCCAGCCACGCTGAACCGAGGATATGACTGGTGTGCATGTCATATCCTCAATTTGGCCGGAGAGTTGCTCCATGTCTTCATCCTCCTCCTCGTCATAGTCCTCCACTGCACGTTGTGATGAGACGAGGCTGGGCTGTGTGTTATCACCCACACCCACTACTGTTTCTTGCTGCAACTCATCGCGCTCCGCCGGCAATGCATCATGTTTGTTTTTGAGCAGAGACCGTTTTAGAAGGCAGAGTAGCGGTATGGTGACGCTAATAATGGCGTCATCACCACTCACCATCTTGGTGGAGTCCTCAAAGTTTTGGAGGATGGTACATAGGTCGGACATCCATCTCCACTCCTCAGGTGTTATGTGTGGAGTTTGACCCATTTCCCGACGGCTTAGGTGATGCAGGTACTCAACAACTGCCCTCTTCTGCTCACATATCCTGACCAACATGTGCAGAGTTGAATTCCAACGCGTGGGGACATCACACACCAGTCTGTGAGCCGGAAGATGCAAACGGCGCTGAAAGCCGGCAAGGCCGGCTGAAGCAGTAGGTTACTTTCGAAAATGTGCAGACAGGCGGCGAACTTTTACCAGCAGATCAGACAGCTCTGGGTATGACTTTAGAAACCGCTGAACCACGAGGTTGAGCACATGGGCCACGCATGGAACATGTGTCAGCTGGCCTCGCCTCAAAGCCGCTACCAGGTTCCGGCCATTGTCACACACGACCTTTCCTGGCTTTAGGTTCAGAGGTGTGAGCCAGTGATCTGCCTGCTGTTTCAGAGCTGTCCACACCTCTTCTGCATTGTGGGGTTTGTCACCTATGCAGATTAGCTTCAGCACAGCCTGTTGCCGCTTCGCCGAGGCAGTGCTGCAGTGCTTCCAGCTTGGGACTGGTGTGGAGGGTAAAGTGGATGAGGATGCGCAGGAGGAGGAGGAGGCTGAAGAGCATGACATTCCGGAGCTGTAGAGTGTGGGTGAAATCCTGACTGAGATAGGGCCTGCAAACCTTGGTGTGGGAAGGACGTGTTCCGTCCCTCGCTCAGACTGGGTCCCAGCTTCCACAATATTAACCCAGTGTGCCATCAACGAGATGTAGCGGCCTTGCCCACAAGCACTTGTCCACGTGTCTGTGGTTAGGTGGACTTTGGGTGAAACAGCGTTGTTCAGGGCACGTGTGATGTTTTGTGACACGTGGTTATGCAACGCGGGGACGGCACACCGGGAGAAATAGTGGCGGCTGGGGACCGAGTAACGTGGGACAGCTGCCGCCATCAGGTCGCGGAATGCTTCTGTCTCCACCAGCCTAAAAGGCAACATTTCCAGCGCAGGCAGTCGCGAAATGTTAGCATTTAGAACTGTGGCATGTGGGGCGTTGGCAGTGTATTTGCGCCTGCGTTCAAAGGTTTGCTGAATGGATAACTGAACGCTGCGCTGGGACAAGGACGTGCTTGATGATGGTGTTATTTCTGCGTAGGCAACTGCAGGTGCAGGACCGGAGGAGGCTTGTTCGCAGGCAGCATGGACAGGGGATTGGCTCGCATGCACAACCAGCGAAGACGTAGCAGTGACATCAGCAAGCACTGCTCCTCGACTCTGTTGTACTTCCCACAAAGTCGGGTGCTTGGCTGACATGTGCCTGATCATGCTGGTGGTGGTCAGGCTGCTAGTTTTGGTACCCCTGCTGATGCTGGCACGGCAGGTGTTGCAAATGGCCTTTTTAGAATCATCTGGAGCCAACTTAAAAAACTGCCAGACTCGGGAAGACCTAACATTTGTACAGGCACCTTGTGTCGTGTTGTTGTTCCGGGGAACGGTTGCCTGACTTCTGCCTGGAGCCACCACCCTGCTTCTTACTGCCTGTTGGGATGCTACGCCTCCCTCCCCCTGTGCACTGCTGTCCTCGCTCTGCATATCCTCCTGCCAGGTTGGGTCAGTTACTGGATCATCCACCACGTCGTCTTCCTCTTCCGCACCCTGCTCCTCCTCCTGACTTCCTGACAATTGTGTCTCATCATCGTCCACCCCTTGTTGAGACACGTTGCCAACTTCGTGAGAACGTGGCTGCTCAAATATTTGGGCATCTGTACATACGATCTCCTCATGACCCACTTCAACATGAGCTGGCGAGAGGCCAGAATGTGCGAATTGAAACGTGTACAGCTCTTCCGAGTGTCCAAGTGTGGGATCATTAATGTCCGAGGACATGTACTCAGCCTTGTGGTAGGAAGGAGGATCAGGTTCTGAAATGTGTGGTGCAGTATCACGGCTACTGACACTTGACCGTGTGGAAGACAGAGTGTTTGTGGTGGTGCCAATCTGACTGGAAGCATTATCCGCTATCCAACTAACAACCTGTTGACACTGGTCTTGGTTCAAGAGCGGTGTACTGCTGCGGTCCCCAAGAATTTGGGACAGGACATGCGAGCGACTAGATGTGGCCCTTTGTTGTGGCGAAATTAGAGCTTGCCCACGACCTCGGCCTCTGCCTGCACCACCATCACGTCCACTTCCTTGTTCCTTGCCAACGCCCTTGCGCATTTTGCAATGTTGTGCTGACGTGTATTCACTAGACTTGTGCGTTATATCCAAGTTTGTGCAAATCGTGCACCTGTACGCTGCCACCGACAGGCACACACGTGCGGTTTTTAAATGCAAGCACGGACGCACTAAGAACCTAACAGGTTTTTAGGAGCGACAATTACTGAGAAGTCTGACACTATCTGGACTGTTTTAGACTGTGTACACCAGCCCCAGATATGATGAAGGCTGGTATACGGTCACCACTAGGAATGGCTATATACCCTGCCTGCCTGCCTGCCTGTATACTGCTACAATAGTCCTGACAAGGACTCTTCTGGTCACTAGCCTGTATTCCGACCTGGCTATACCCTGCCTGTATATAGCAACAATAGTCCTGAGAAGGACTCTGCTACTGTACTCTGACCTGGCTATACCCTGCCTGCCTGTATACAACTAGAATAGTCCTGAGAAGGACTTCTGGTCACACTGTTTGCAGCCCTGCTCCGGAACTAGCTATAAAGGGCCGCAAACCTTTCCCTGAAGCAGCAACACTCTCCCTGCACTGACTGTCTGGATGGCTGTGAGCAGAGCGCAGCGCGCCCGCCGGTATAAAGGCTTGGTCACGCTGTGCGGGCCGGCCAATCACTGCAATTCCACAACTAACAGGGCTGTGGCATTGCAGTGGTCTGCCTGCCAATCCCTGCATGAAGGCTGGCTCTCAAAAGAGCGCCAACATGCAGGGATGAAGACCACGAGTACAGCACGAGTATTGCGAGATTACTCGGTCCCCGCCGAGTAGCCCGAGTACAGTGATACTCGTGCGAGTACCGAGTAGTAACAAGCATGCTCGCTCATCACTATTTATATCATATATTTTAGAAAACCGCATCAAAAGTAAAAACCATCATATGTTGCCGTAACATAAAAAACACAACCTCAATATCATGTTTGTTATGGTATATGGAAATCAGAGTGAATTGGAGTCCATGGGTGGACTGAGACAATATATACTTTGATTTTGTCACTAGTGTGTCGTGTCTGCATGTTTCCTCTGGGGATCTGGGATCAGAGGGTCTCAATGCTTAACTGATCACAGGTCCTCTGTGGAGCCCACTTAACTGATATCTTGTGAAATCTCAAGGATTTACATTCATTTACTGCTGAAGTGGTTAAGGAGCTTTTCCTTTTTGACTGAGTTTACTCATTGCCTTAATCACAACTGCAGCAACTTATCATCACTCCCAGATGCTATATTTACCCACTCCTTACTTCTCTCCATGACAGTTACAGATCTTCTATACTGAACACTTTGAAGGAGGTTGTCCCTGGAGAAGCTGAGGTGTTGGTTTCAGTTGCAGCTGTGAAGTTTCCAGCTAGAGAACTTTAGAAGTCCTATTTGTTGTGTCTTCCCCACCTATTTGTGTTTCCTTCCTCGTGCTGTTTTATTGCAGTAGCGAGGCTAGTGTCTTGCTGGCCTACACAATAGTTAGAGTGAGTTCAGGGCCAGTGAGGGCCTAGACACATGAAGGCGCACAGTGGTACCCATTCAGGGACATTAGGTAGTACAGGTATCACTCTCAGGTGAGTGTAAGGAAGTGACCCCACTTCCCTCTCTCTTTTGCAAGCTCCTTTGTTGTAATTCTTCCCTGGGTTTTCCTTTGTGTTGCGCCGCTCATCGGGTGTCCTCTCGCATCTGGTGTGGTAGTTTTACCCTGTTGCAATGCTGTTCATTGTTGACACTTATTACATTATCCTTTATCTGATTGCTCATTGTCCAGGAGCTGAACCATCAGAGATCAATTGCTTTACCAGGTGGCTGTCTTGAGAGAAGAGGTAGCCTTCAAGAGGAAACCTATTTAAGAATTCAAAGCTAAGTTCTAATTGGTTGCTCTGAGCATGTACAAAAAAATCTATCAACACTGTGAAAGGATGCATGTGTAGGGGGGTGGCAGGAGCCCCACTAACCTCCCCAATGACCTGACCCCATGTTGTGAGAGCTATGTATATTACTGCTGAGTGCCTGAACAGCCAGGTGTATGCCCTGAATTGTGGTGTAGTTCTACAGTTCACCACAAAGTGGCACAGTAAACCCATAGTATGGTGCAGGGAAAAGAGATAGACCCAACCCCCTGGGGTAGGAAAAAGTAGGAGAAGAGATTAGGAGCAGAGAGTAGTGAAGAAGATAAGGTAGAGAGAGGTTGTGCAGAAGGAGTGGGAAAAAGACATATCCTGGACAAGAGAAGAGCGCCCCCTTCGATAAGCGGGCTGGCAAGAAAGACATGGACGCAAAGCGTGAGGCTAAGTCCTAGGGGCCACCACCATGTAACTAGTGCTGAGGGAATACTGAAATGGGAATCAGCCTGGCCAGTATGCCTGAACCCACAGTGGAAAATGCTGGAACCCCTAGAAGCTGTTTGTACTCTGTAGCAGCCGGGTTAAGGAACGTAATGCGAAGATGTGCATTCTGTCCTCTAAAGAGTATGTGCCTCTCTTATGGAGAAGAAGTTGCTTATGAAGTGTTATACAGCAGTAAAGATTGTGTGTTAGAAGAGAATCCGGTGTCTGCCTCTCATTTATCGGGACTGGAGCCTAACCCAGAGGTAAACTCTGCAGCGTCACTGGGAGCTTGCACCCTTCTAAAACCACTGCATACATTGTCCTTTTTTCATGAAGTAAGCCGGTCGAGGATGCAACTACACCAGCAGACCTTGGCTGAACCCCCGACCGGTCCTTCACATGTATTTACAAGCCACTCTGCATCATTTTCGTGCAAACCATATTTTTCATATTTATGGTGAACTAAATTTTAGACTAAAGACTAACGTAGAATTTAGTAGTTACACCGGAGTACTGGTAGCTAATGGGACAAAAGTCCAAACATATTATAAATGCGCATGGTCCATGGTGTCCCTTTTGAAGAATTTCCACTGGTGCTCTGGATCTTCAAGCTATGACTTATAAGGTGTACATTTCTATTATTTTAGGCAACTTCCTTGGTTGAACTTAGAAAGGGCAACGTCAATGTGTGCAATAAGAATACTAACAAGTTTTCTTAAACTTTTCTTAACATGTTCTCAGATAAAAGGAAAAGGTATCTGAGGGACGGCTTCCACCTTGATGTAATGTTCTTTTGATGTACAAGAGTTTTTGTCCAAAGACACCCTTAGAAACTCCCAGGGGAACTGGGGTCTTGCTTTGTATACAGGGCATCATGTATACAAATCAAAAATGATATGGCATGGATCAAGTGATAGGAACTCAGTAAGTACAATGATTATGTACTAAAATAAATATTATTTTTCTTTTCTCTTCTTTTTTATTTGCTAAACATATCTACTTCTTGTGAAAAATATTCACGTCACTGTTCTAAGTAATATCAGAGATGATGAATGATATCTGACCAAAAGTAAAGGAAGCCAAGTGATGAAGGAGTTAATGCTTTGGTGCGCGGAATGTGACTGATTCAGGGAGACGAGGAGTCTCTGCCTCAACGTTAAATGTTGCACCGAATTGTTTATTATTACAGTAACTGAATGACACATAGAAAATAAAAGAAATGCAAATGACGAGGACTGCAACTTAGGTGTTTAAAGGAATACATGTGAAGTGTGGGCGTCTCGATGAGATACAAACAAAACTGAAGATGTATTTGAAGCACTTGAAGGAAGGGCATAATCCAGATTTCATTATTAATAAAGATGTATGAATCCAGCGCAGACTTATATTGAATAAAAAAGTTTTTTCTTTCTTTATTGGAATAGTAGAATAAATAAAAAATCCAGGGACATGCAAAAGTAAATTCTAGCCCCAGTTCAGAGCGACGCATTTCAACAAGTTGTCTTAATCATGGACGAGACCATGATTAAGACAACTTGTTGAAACGCGTCGCTCTGAACTGGGGCTAGAATTTACTTTTGCATGTCCCTGGATTTTTTATTTATTCTACTATTCCAATAAAGAAAGAAAAAACTTTTTTATTCAATATAAGTCTGCGCTGGATTCATACATCTTTATTGCTATTGCTTGGTATTCCTAACCATCCGTGCGCTGGACCTCCACTGCGGGACTGCAATATTGGTGAGCTGAACAATTTATTCTGTTTCTAGATTTCATTATTGGTCAGGCCGGATAACCAGGTCCGATCCATTGCTTTATTATAACCATATGGTCAATCAGAACTCCGGGCTAGCTCTGTAACAAAACTAAGTGGTATTTCCATGATTTTATTTTATTTTATTTTTTTCCATCGTCAAAGCTCCTTTGTTAACACTGTCTATATAGTTAGAATGTGTAAAACTAAATTAACTTGTAGAATGTCTTAAGATTTCCCATCTGGATAGAAATTCAATAGTCGAAAAGCAGTAGTAAAGGGAAGGAGATGTAAATAATCATAATAATAAACAATAATTTGTATTAATATAGCTCCAACATATTCCACAGCTCTTTACAAGTCAAAGGAGACATATACAGACAATATGATATATTACAAAGTAGCACAATTAAACAGATATCAAGAGGAATGAGGACCCTGCTCACAAGCTTCAATCAATGGGAAAAGAGCACAGGCACAAAAAGTAGATGGTGTTCTAGCTGTTCTGTTTTGTCAGAAGTCAGCTTATGGGATCACCAGTGAGGTCCTGTTGACGTAGGCCTCTTTGCCTACGTCAATATCGAGCGCTCGGAGAAAAGACCTGCATTCAAGTGAGCATGATCAGTTTTCTGTTTATTCAGCCAAGGTATAGATTATTTATACCATTTATAGATCAATGTGATATTGCAAAAAAGGCTTCTAGCTGGAAATTTACAAGTTGATCATATGACCTTTAACAAAAATGTAGATTCATGCATATGAGATAAGAAGAACATTTAGCAGACAATAATAATCCTTGAGCTTATTTCTTATTCTGAAGACTACACAATAACTATAAACTTACACCAGATATACTAATGGAACAATGAGATATTTAAAATGAAGAAATATAGAAACTATTAACCCTTCTATATCAATGGTAAAGGCTAAGTTCACACAGGGCATCTTTTGCTGCGTTTTTGGTGCGTTTTTGTGGTCACAAGGATGCATCTAAATGCATGCATTTCCTTCTCCCAGCAAAGTCTATGAGATTTCGAATTTGCTGTCCACACTGGGCATCTTTTGTTGGCTGCATCTTGCCTGCGTTTTTCAAGATGCAGCATATCAATTCTTTTTACGTTTTTACCGCATTTTTTGAGCCCTCCAGTCAATAGATTAGACTTAAAAAACGCATTGGGCAAAATTGCATAAAAGCACGGTAAAAACGCATAAAAAACGCATTGCGTTTTTATGCGTTTTTGCAGAAGTGCGTTTTTGGTACATTTTAAGATGCACTCAAGATGCACTGACAAAAAAGATGCCACGTGTAAACATAGCCAAAAGGTGCTTGTATTGTCTAGACCAGTTAATAGGGTATTGAAATAATGCCACATGAACAGGTCACCAGCCAGTATGCACAAGTACATGTATATTGTAAGGGCAAAAAGGTGTTAGGTAAGTGAGGTGAGGTGATAGGCTAGGCTAAAAAAATTTGTTTTTAGTGCATGCTTAGAACAGTGGGTATTGTGAATTAATCAAATTGTTCTTGGTAGTGTGTTCCAGAGAATTGGCAAAGCTCGAGAGAAATCTGAGACAAGAGTGAGAGGTTCGGATTATAGAGGATGTCAGTCTAAGGTCATTAACATTACGGAGTGCATGGGTAGGGGGATAGACAGAGATGAGGGAAGAGATGTAGGACAGTGCAGAACTGTGAAGGGCTTTGTGGTTGAGAGTTAAGTTTCTATTGTAGTCCGTAAGTATGGAAGCCATGGACGTCACCAAACCCTGGGATTCCTCCTTTGTGATGCTTTGCAAGGCCTTTCCTGCAGCTGACTTCAGTTGTTCCTTGTTTGTGGACCTTTCTACCTTAATTTTGTCTTAAGCATGTGAAATGCATGTTCGTTTGGGTTGAGATCTGATGATTGACTCAGTCATTGGAGAATAGTCCACTTCTTTTATAACATGCAGTACTGGTTTCTGCATCAAACCGTGCAATACCTTGTCACCGAATTTATAGGTCAGCTTCAGTCCTCTTTATAGAAACAACGGTAATGGGTGCACGCAGACAAGGAAAGAGAAAATCCAAACTGATATCCAAGAAGTAGAAATCTGCGGCAGACACCATCCAGTATTCCAAAGTGCTTTATTCCATCATAAAGTGCAGTTAAAAATAGCGGGGAGGGGACCGGGTGCAGGCCCCCTTATGGTTCCTGTTCCCACCCTAAACTCTTCTCCAGCTCTTTCTCAGCTATCTGCACTTTATGGGCAGGGTTAGTCCAACTGCACAGATCAGAGGGCAGTTCCGATTCTGCCGACTAGTCTACAAACACAGAACACAGGGGGAGCACTATCTCTAAAAATAATAGTTTGCTTAACCGTTCATAAGAGCGACACCCGTACACTGCTCTAGTTTCACCTCTGGCTATGGTCACCGGCAAGATCTTTCAAGTATATTTTCTCTGAAGAAATTTTATGTTTCAGATAAAAAATATACCTGGGTGCAAAATACACAAAGAATCTGATTCATGCTGCCCACAGACTGAGCAGCATGAATCAGATGACAGGTTCCGTTAGGGAAAGACAGGGTGGTTGGGGACACCATTTCATTTTTCACCTCAGGCTGCAGTAAAGCTAGAATCGTCCCTGGTGATAAGTTGCAACTGACTTTGTGGACTATGGGATACCCCTTTAAAGAGCACCCAAAACCAGGTCAAAAGTGGCCTCTTATTTAGTTACACTCCTCCCAGAGAATCCTCTGAGCCACGCTCCTTTGGTGAAGACCTTAAAGGGAACCTGTCAGCTGCAATATGCACCGATAACCATAAGCAGTTCTGGGTGCATATTGCTAATCCCTGCCTAACCGTCCCTGCATACACTAGCATAGATAAAGAGATCTTGAGAAAAAGTATTTCTAAAAATCTTATACTGTTTGCTAATGAGCAAGGGCTTTAGTCCCCTGGGCATTATTCCCCTTTCTAGTCGGCCCCATTAGCATGTTAGTACACCCCTGTGAGCATTCTGACATGCTAATAAATGACATGCTAATGAATGATCTCACTCACCTTTTCACCGCCATCGCTTCTGACGCTGAATTTCGGCTCAGTGCGCATGACCCAGGAGTTTCTGTCATGCGCACTACTTCACTTTGAAGCCAGAATGCGTATACCCGGCTTTATAGTGCGACCAAAACATGTGCAATGAGCCAAAATCCAACATTGGGCGGCGATGGCAGTGGAGAGGTGAGTGATATCATCCTCTGACGCTGCACAGTCATTAGCATGTTAGCCCGCCCACAGGGGCGTACTAAGATGCTAATGGGGGCAACTAGCAAGAGAAGCAATGCCCTTGGAGCTAGTCCCCTCGCTCATTAGCATACGGTAAAATATCTTTAGAAATACCGTAGGACGGTTAGGCAGGATTAGCAATATACACCCAGAACTGTTCGTGGTTCTGGGTGAATATTGCACCTGACAGGTTCCCTTTAAAAATTAGTGCCAAATTACACAGTCCACATATGTTTAGAATTATATGGCAGGTTTAAAAATAATAACAGGAATTATAAGGGGTGCAATGGAAAACAAATAACAGCAAAGATTGGCCATTTTTAACTTGGTGAAAGGCCCTCATTTAAACATGACTGTACTAAAGCTAAGAAGCAACAGAAGAATATGATCCTGCCCCACCAGATATTACCTTGTCAGGTGCTGTCGGAGAAGGAGTCCGGTCAGGTGCTCCATGGAATGCTGACAACGAGTGCACGCTAGTAGTTAGGCAAGCATCTGATAAATTGTCCATGTGTAGAAGAAGAAAGCGGCACTCACCATGGCCATAGCATAAAATTCTGCTTTATTTGAAAAGGTATACTAAAATCTAAAATCATTCATGCGGGGAAGAGGCCGGATGCAGGTATTCCAGGGGACGACGGCAGAATTTTACGCTATGGCAATGGGGAGTGCCGCTTGGTTCTTCTACGCATGGACAATTGTACTTAAGCTAAGCAACCCACTACCTCTTTTTCCAGGCCCCCAGTAATTCTAGAAGCTGAGTTTCTGTATGTGATAATGTTTGGAAGTAACTAATTTATTTGTTTACGCTGTACCTATATGTGCTTATAACATACGTTAAAATCATCAAAGTACATACAGTAATTGTATTAATGCAGAACCCTGGTAAATAGTCTGTGCACAGGGCTTCTTATAGATTTGGTATTGTGATTAGTATCCTTGCACTGAAACGACAGCCCAGACATGAAAACTAATGTTTTCAATCAAGTTGTTATTTGGATGATCTTCTTGCAATCTGCAAAATCTACTTCGTTAAGACACAGTCCTTGAAGATAATTATTGAAGAGTTTTCAAGAGCATTAGGAGCCGAAATGATATTTCCACAAGTGCACATCCTGCAGTAAATTAAAAATTTGATTCTGGGCAGTATAACATAAAAACACTTATGACATATTTAGAAATATGGGATATTTGGGATGATTAAAATACATATAATAATGAATGGCACAATTAGATGTGCCTCAGCCCCATAATGCACTGCACCACATATCTTGTTCTAGATACATTTCAGATATTGAATAGTGGATACATTGCTCAGCACAAATGAGTACACTCTGTTTGATAAGTAAGATTTTAATCAATATCTCACAAAATTTGGACATACAACATTTTATAACCCATACCATGAAAGTAAAGTTAAGTCAATTTTATTCAAATTAGTTGACGCACAAATGAATACCCGCCTGATCAAAAACTATTACGTCTAGTATTTTGTATGATCTCCATGATTTTTAAGAACTGCACCAACTCTTCTAGGCGTGAAAAAAAAAGTTGACGCTATATTGCAACATTCCATGGTTTAAGATCGACCTTGTTTAGATCCTGCATGCTGGATGGAGAGTGATGACAACTTGTCAATTCAGATTTCCCCATAGGTATTCAATTGTGTTCAGATCAGGAGACACTCGACCACTGAAGCACTTTTACTCTGTTCTTCTACAAAAATGCAGCAGTGCCCTTAGATGTGTTTTTGATCATTATTATTTTGGAAAAGTGCATGGAGTGATGGCAACCTTTTTTCTTTAAAGATAGGACAATACATCTGTGACTTCATGATACCATCAATAAATTGTAGCTCCCCGACACCAGTAGTACTCATAGAGCCTGATATAAGGACACTGCTACCACCATGTTTCACTGTAGGCACCTTGCATTTTATTTTGTACTCCTTTACCTGCAACACCATACATTTTTAAGCCATCAGTTACAAAAACATTTACCTTGGTCTCATCTATCCAGAGTATAGTGACCCAGTAGCCTTCATATTTTTCAGCATGGGCCCTGGCAAAATGTAATGGGTTTTTTGTGCTTTACCAGAGGCTTTATTTGTTGATGACACCCATAGATGCCATTCTTCTGCAGTGTATACACTATATGGTATCACAGGAGACATTCCAACACTTTGAAATTCAACTTGTTTATAATCAAAAAAATATACAGCAGCCCTCAGAAATATTATAACATTGAATAAATACACAAAGGTAAGAAAAAAATGAGTCATTCATGGGTCAATGTTATTATTCAATAACTATGAATAAAGAAACTTGGAATTGCATTACTGCTATTAAAATGATGTTTAAAATACAATACTTAGCGCACAAATTGATATATTCATGAGAGCCCAACAGCCAGCAGACAAGGTATATCTCTTTGTTGGACCCTAACCTAATATACCGTACCTCTATCCATGCTGAAAGCCTACATTTTTATGCGCAGGTAGGATCCAGCTTTATTGAAAACACCTTAGGCTGAAGGGAGGAGTGCTCAATCAGAGAGGGGTGTACCACAAATATTAAAGACTGATCAGCACCTCCAAATACAACAAGACAAATGTGAACAGGAGCCAGCTGAGAATTCAATATAATAAAAAAAGAATACAGCAGCACTCTGAATTGTTTGATTATAGGAATCTAGAACTACATTACTGCAATTGAAACTATTTTTAAAAAACTTCTTTAGCTAAGTGAATTGAACTTACATGCTGATTTTCAACAACTCTTCTCAGCAGAATATACTCCCTTTTAGACGTTAACTTTTGAGGTTGGCCTGAATGTCACTATTAGATATTCTGTAGCTGTTATCAATCAAAATAACAGTGCATTTCACAAGCTTTACTTGCCTGTATTTCAGAAAGTATATTTCTGATCTCCCAACTAAAGGTATGTTTAGAATCAGAATGATAGTGCCAGTATAGCATAGGCTTTAGTTTAAATATGAAAATCCTGGTGGCTGGTCCTCCAAGGTTGGATTAAGTGAAAACAGCATGCTTTGTGGAACGAATTGGCTCTGTTAGATATAGCCTGACTAGTTAGGCGGGCTTTGCACGTTGCGACATTGCAAGCCGATGGTGCGATGTCGCACGCGATAGTCCCCGCCCCTGTTACAGGTACGATATCTTGTGATAGCTGGCGTAGCGAAAATTATCGCTACGCCAGCTTCACATGCACTCACCTGCCCTGCGACCGTCGCTCTGGCCGGCGAACCGCCTCCTTCCTAAGGGGGTGGGTCGTGCGGTGTCACAGCGACGTCACACGGCAGGCGGCAAATGGCGGTGGAGGGGTGGAGATGAGCAGGATGTAAACATCCCGCCCACCTCCTTCCTTCCGTATAGCCGCCGGCGGCAGGTAAGGAGATGTTCCTCGCTCCTGCGGCTTCACACACAGCAATGTGTGCTGCCGCAGGAACGAGGAACTACATCGTACCTGTCGCGGCACCGGCACTATGGAAATGTCGGAACCTGCACCGATGATACGATAACGACGCTTTTGCGCTCGTTTATCGTATCATCTAGGATTTACACACTACGACATCGCAAGTGAAGCCGGATGTGCGTCACTTTCGATTTGACCCCACCGACATCACACCTGCGATGTCGTAGTGTGCAAAGCCGCCCTTAGTGTCCGGGTCACCAGCTGAATGCTTAACCAATATGCTATTCCACATATCCCATGCTGTGGGGGAATGAATACCCCTGAAATTGGATTTCCTTTCGGGAACTGCATGAGTAGTAAAGATTTTATAGTATATTGACATTACAGACTTTTTAATTGCTCCAACAATGTATTTAGCTGTATTACCATTTTATAATGTGCATGCAACCAGAATTATAATATGTATCACATTAGTAAAATGGAGGTAGAGCTCGAGCTCTTAGTGGGAGGTGGGGGTGCACATTCTAATTTTGTTATGAGGTCTGATGTCATATTTTCAATTGAAGCAAAAATGCCCAGCACTGCTGAGCATGCATCATTCCAAGCTCCACTTGTAGCACCAATCGGGACACCTGTGGTGGATATTCCAGTGGTGCACAGCACAAGAAGTAAATATACTTCAGAAAATCTCAAAAAAGAAGATATGAAAAGTGCGGCACTCACCAATGGTCTCCGGAGAGACCTTTAATTTCTCAATCCATAAATTTGTTATGACGGCCATTTCGCACATGCGTGAAACGGTCGACGTCCACACGATTCCTGCTCCCCCTTCCCACACTGTCTGTAACGGATTTATGGATTGAGAAATAAAAGACTTACTGGAGACATCTCTGTCTGTCCGGATCTGACTGGTAAAATTCTTTTTAATAGACCCACTTTCTGCTTTTTGATGAGCACTAATAATCATTTGTCATAATCCAATATTGCTGTTCGGTTTTATATTTTTTAGAAAACTTATTTTTTAATGGTCAAAACTTTTTTTTTCCCAAATTGCATCACCCTTTGCAAATGAGACACATGACGACATACTACCTTAAGAACTAGTCATGGAAGTTCGGTTGGCATCATCTTCTCCATCAATGAAACATGCCCAATTGTAGAAGGGTATAACATTTACTTCTCAGGTGACTTCCTAAAACGTCTTCCTGACATCTTCTCTATTGAAGGCCACTCGTTTATGTGTCTCTGCTGCTAAAAAAAATTTCTTGAACAACTGCTGACTGAACTGTGGATGGGAAGTCATATCTGCTGACTGACTTCTGCACACACAAGGGTTTATTTTGTTTTAGTTTACGCGGATGGCAGCACTATATCTTCTGCGTGTCAGACCATCGCTCATCAAGTCATTGTCTGTCTGCTGCAGGAGCTGGAGGGATAGAAAGGAAAGACTCTGACTGCTGCTCACCCCTCTATCTGGGAGACTCATTCTTTGTCTGAGAAACACTTTATCGCCTGCGATTCCTCTCTGTCAGCCATTTAATACATTGCAGGGCTGGAGAATGGTTTGAAAGATGATTTCCCTTGGAGCATTTTTCAGCTAGTTCTTGCCTGTGACACCATCAACCATCGAGCTGTATTAACCACTTAGAAACTAAATTCACAATTGCATTTTGGTCAATGATACTAAATATTTCCCCAATTGTTCCATTTCATTTAGAAAAGTTGCAGCACAGACTTCATTCACTTCGAGATTATGTTTTTTGCTTATAAAATATTTGTATCAAATATTGTAGAATTCTTAAGGTCTCATTCATAGGTCCATTACTGGAATTGTCATTTTATTGTAAAAAAAAAAAAAGGACATTATGGCATGTGGCGTATATGTGCGATAATTGGATTTTTTTTATTATTTTTTATTTTTTTCATTTTTCTTTAGCCTCCTGCCATCCAAAAAAAAATTACTATAAATTACGTTGAAAATTGGTGTCCATTATAGCAAATATTTATGTCAGCTCATGCATGGTGTATAGCTGAATTCTTGGCTCATTGATGGACAGAACCTCTTGTGCCACCGGGCTTTAGACTAAAATGCACTAACAAGGTACAGGTACATTACAGACCAAAAGTTTGGACACACCTTCTCATCTCTAGAACAACTGTTAAGAGGAGACGTTGTGCAGCAGGCCTTCATGGTAAAATAGCTGCTAACAAACCACTGCTAAGGACAGGCAACACAATGAAGAGACTTGTTTGGGCTAAAGAACACAAGGCTTGGACATTAGACCAGTGGAAATCTGTGCTTTGGTCTGATGAGTCCAAATTTGAGATCTTTGGATCCAACCACCGTGTCTTTGTAGAAAAGGTGAACAGATGGACTCTACATGCCTGGTTCCCACTGTGAAGCATGGAGGAGGAGGTGTGACGGTGTGGGGGTGCTTTGCTGGTGACACTGTTGGGGATTTATTAAAAATTGAAGGCATACTGAACCAGCATGGGTACCACAGCATATTGCAGCGGCATGCAATTCCATCCGGTTTGCGTTTAGTTGGACCATCATTTATTTTTCAACAGGACAATAACCCCAAACACACCTCCAGGCTGTGTAAGGGCTATTTGACTAAGAAGGAGAGTGATGGGATGCTACGCCAGATGACCTGGCCTCCACAGTCACCAGACCTGAACCCAATCGAGATGGTTTGGGGTGAGCTGGACCACAGAGTGAAGGCAAAAGGGCCAACAAGTGCTAAGCATCTCCGAGAACTCCTTCAAAACTGTTGGAAGACCATTTCCGGTGACTACCTCTTGAAGCTCATCAAGAGAATGCCAAGAGTGTGCAAAGCAGTAATCAAAGCAAAAGGTGGCTACTTTGAAGAACCTAGAATATAAGACATATTTTCAGATGTTTCACACTTTTTTTTAAGTATTTCATTCCACATGTGTTAATTCATAGTTTTGATGTCGTCAATGTGAATTTACAATCTTTAGAGTTGTGAAAATAAAGAAAAGTCTTTGAATGAGAAGGTGTGTCCAAACCTTTGGTCTGAACTGTATGTGACTGTGATTTTATATGGATTGTGAGAGAATACAAGCAATCTTGTTCTTATAGAAACCATCTTGTCTTATAACTGAATGATGTCATATGGCTCAGCTAACACTGATGGGCGGGGAAGTTTCATATTTCTACACACACCCCTGCAGTTCTTATTGGTGCATAGTTACTTCTTTGTTTGGGATACTATATAAACTGGTCATATGATGTAATAAAGCAGAAACTTTCAGTACACTATACTAGGCTGTGCTGCATTGATTTCCCAAGTGCTTGTGAAACAAATCTTATTAATTTGGAATTTCAATGGCATAGAAGGAGTGAATTTGGCTTACAGGATTTCTGTACAATATTATACTTTATAGAGAACCAAGTGGAAAATATTTAATTAAAATCTCTGATGCTTTTATGCTTTATTCTTACGTAAAGGGTCCTCAGAAAAAAAGGATAGGCACATTAATTCACTGTAGCAAAACTATTAATGTCAATTAATTAAAATTCTTGGTATTCTGAAAGAAAAAAAAATTGGAATCATCAGAGTTATTGAGAAAATCTTACTTCACTGGCTAGGGCCACACAGTGATATCTGTTGTGACACTGAAATCACAGAATCACAGTGTGATATTACATCTAGGGATTTTATTGTGTCTAGTGTTGAGCGGACCCGGATCTGAAAAATCCGGATCCGCACGGTTCGAGGTTCCGATCCGAGTCCGACCAGTACCCAGGATCCGGGGTGTAGACACGGATCGTTTTTTTTGGGGTTTTTTTTTGTTGTGTTTTCTCTCTCTCTCTCTCTCTCCCACTCTCCCTCTCTCTCTCTCTCTACCTCTCTCTCTCTCTCTCTCCCTCTCTCCCTCTCTCTCTCCCTCTCTCTCTCCCTCTCTCTCTCCCTCTCTCTCTCTCCCTCTCCTCCCCATTCATTTACATAGCCGAGGATTCTGGATCGGATCCAGACTTCGGCGTCAACCCGATCCGGATCCGTTGGACCCGGATTATAGCCGATCCGCTCAACTCTAATTGTGTCACATTGAAACCTCCTGAAATATTTAAAAATGTGATTTTCCGTGGCTAATCATAAGACTTCAGTACAAGTCACATGCAACTTATACGTGACTTATTTGTCAGTGGAATATTTTTTTACAGCAAAATCAAAGCTATAAGATATTTGCATGACAGCAAGTTGGAGACAAGTTGCACATGTGTTTTTGGTCACTAGACTTGACTGAGAATTGCTGTCACGTGACAAATATCAGCGTAAAGTCATTGGATAATAGTACAGTTCAGACCTGTTCCAGTCCAGCAGACTGAGAAAGGTGAAGGGCTGACAACAGTGGCCCATGAAAAGCACCATGCCCTCTGCCGCCCGCTTCCTGATGTAACAGCTATCTGAATCCTGATGCTGTGGGTAGCAATGAATACATTGGTGGAGGACAGAGCCGCCGACTCCTTTTTCCACCAATCACTGTGGGCAACCGAGACAGCAGACGCAATTACATCATATCATTGCACCTGCTATGCAAAGATATATATAATGTGTGTGTATGGAATGTGTGCCTGTAGGAGGGGGCTATGTTTGAGTGCTCATACTAATTATAAAGAGGCTATGTGATGTGGGGGCTCACACTGTATATAGGGGGCTAACACTGTATATAGGGGGCTATGTGGGGGCTCATACCATATATAGAGGACTATATGAGGACTCATACTGTATATAAAGTGGCTATGTGGGGGCTCATACTATATAGAAGGGTGCTACCTGACTGTGTAGGGGCTCATACACTATATAAGGGTACTGTGTGGTGGCTCATACTGTATATAGAGTGACTGTGTGGGAGCACAAACTGTACATAGGTGGCTATGTTTGAAAGCTCATACTAATTATAAGGAGGCTATGTGGGAGCTCACACTGTATATAGGGGGATAACACTGTATATAGGAGGCTATGTGAGGGCTCATACCGTATATAGAGGACTATGCGAAGACTCATACTGTATATAAAGTGACTATGTGGGGGCTCATACTATATAGAAGGGTGCTACCTGACTATGTAGGGGCTCATACACTATATAAGGGTACTGTGTGGTGGCTCATACTGTATATAGAGGGACTGTGTGTGTGGGAGTTCATACTGTATATAGGGGACTATGTGGGGGCTCATACAGTATATAGGATTAGTGGTGTGTGGGGGATCATACTGTATAAAGGATAAGTGGTATGTGGATCTCATACTGTATATAGAATGACTATGTCGGGCCTCATACTGTAGTGTACATATGTGTGGGGTCTCATGCTGTATATAGGGGACTATGTGGGGTCTCATTCTGTATACAGAGTGACTATGTGTCGCCCGGGGACCAGGGGGTACTCAGATCCGGGCCACAGAGTCACTTCTGTGGGTATCACTGTGGCGTGACCCGTTCTGTGATCCCAGGCTCCACAGTATAAAGGGATTTGGTAAGGGAGATTTATATTGTCTGTGACGCCACCCACGGTTGTGGTGATTGGGACACCACCGCTGCTCTGGACGAGGATCCCGGGAGTGATGGTATGGAGCAGCTAGATGTTAGTTCTCCCCTCCGTGGGTAGGGGGTTGGCTGTCCCGGGGCCCTGTGATGGGGTAAGCAGGGAGCAGGGCGCAGTGCTGCAGTGCGGTGCCCGAGGGCACGGGTGTACTCACAAGTAAGTCACACGGAGTCACTGGTAAACTAGGAATTGCCGGTGTCCGCAGCTTTCGGTACGGGGGTGTTAGTGTCCCACACACGGTGCAGCAGCCCTTGTTGTTCTTTCCCTGCAGCCAGGTGCCTTTCTCTCCACTCTCTTCCTCTTTCTCCTCAGCCGGGAACGGGGAATCCACTCCCCTGTGGTGATCCGGGTACCCAGGTACCGGGGGGCCACTACCCTGCCCGGCTACCTCTGGCCCCTTCTTCACTCGCAGCCTGTCCCAGCCCTCTCGGAGCATGCTTCACTATCAGCCTGGGAGCTACAACTCCAGGCTCCTCTTCTGTCTCCTCTCCACGCACTCTGCTCCAGCCCCTCCCCTCTGCTCTGCTTTTCTCTTACCCTGGGGGATGTGGTTTGTCTTGCTGCACCAGTGTGAGATCAGATTACCAAGGAGGATTAACTCTTTCTGTGACAACCTGGCTGTGCCAGGGCGTCACACACCCCCTTGGTAAAACACGGCCCGTCCTCGAACGTCTGGCCACCAACATTTATTAAACTGGGAAAAGAATAAAACATTTTAAACATTTTCACACATGCATTTTCAATCTTCCCACAGCGGGATGTACATTGCTTCAACGTTGCAATAACAGTCGAACACTTTTAATAATTACAGTGTAACGGGTCCTTCAGTCACCCACCCAAACAACCTGGCCTTGGTGCTGCCCCTAAAACCCAGGCAGCACCCCTTGACCCCAGTCCAGGAACGGCTCCAGATTGGTCAACGGTACCGGTACTTCGCTGCCGTTGCGGCCGGGCGGACTGCCGGAGCCGTCGTCATCTCCGTCGCGGCCGGGCGGACTGCCGGGGCCGGTGGCAGGGCGGTGACAAAGGTGAGGCCTGGGGACTCCAGGTCTGGGTCCTCCCCAACAGGCGCTGCGGGCTCCGCTACCGGTAACAGGGGTAACGGGTCGGTGCATTGCTGCGGCGGCCTCTCCAGGAACCAAATGCTGGCAGAGTCCTGGCGTCCCTGCCTTTACAGTCCTAGTCACATAAACTGCGGTTCCTTCTTCCTGCTCCCCCTTGGTACTCGGGAGCAGTCCTTCCAGCAACTTTTAAAGTTTCCCTTTCGCTTCCGGTCCTCCGGAGCTTCACTTCCGCCCGCGTTCTCAGGGGGACGGAGCCTCTTTTTCGCGCCCAACGCTTGGGGAACAAGGTGCTGTGCAGGAGATTTTCGCGCCCAAAATGGCGGCAAAGATGGCGACTTTAAAAATTTTGCAGCGGATCACCGCTGACAGTCCAGAACAAGGCGCACTTCCTCCAGGTAACTGGATGTGTTCGATCCTGTTCGTGACGCCAAATGTGTCACCCGGGGACCAGGGGGTACTCAGATCCAGGCCACAGAGTCACTTCTGTGGGTATCACGGTGGCGTGACCCGGTCTGTGATCCCAGGCTCCACAGTATAAAGGGATTTGGTAAGGGAGATTTATATTGTCTGTGACGCCACCCACAGTTGTGGTGATTGGGACACCACCGCTGCTCTGGACGAGGATCCCGGGAGTGATGGTATGGAGCAGCTAGATGTTAGTTCTCCCCTCCGTGGGTAGGGGGTTGGTTGTCCCGGGGCCCGGTGATGGGGTAAGCAGGGAGCAGGGCGCAGTGCTGCTGTGCGGTGCCCGAGGGCACGGGTGTACTCACAAGTAAGTCACACGGAGTCACTGGTAAACTAGGAATTGCCGGTGTCCGCAGCCTTCGGTACGGGGGTGTTAGTGTCCCACACACGGTGCAGCAGCCCTTGTTGTTCTTTCCCTGCAGCCAGGTGCCTTTCTCTCCACTCTCTTCCTCTTTCTCCTCAGCCGGGAACGGGGAATCCACTCCCCTGTAGTGATCCGGGTACCCAGGTACCGAGGGACCACCGCCCTGCTCCGGCTACCGCTGGCCCCTTCCTCACTACAGCCTGTCCCGGCCCTCTCGGAGCACGCTTCACTATCAGCCTGGGAGCTACAACTCCAGGCTCCTCTTCTGTCTCCTCTCCACACACTCTGCTCCAGCCCCTCCCCTCTGCTCTGCTTTTCTCTTACCCTGGGGAATGTAGTTTGTCTTGCTGCACCGGTATGAGATCAGATTACCAAGGAGGATTAACTCTTTCTGTGACAACCTGGCTGTGCCAAGGCGTCACAACTACGTGGGGCCTCACACTGTATATATGTGTGTTGTCTCATACTGTATATAAAGGGACTGTGTGGATACACATACTGTATATAGGGGCTATGTGGGGGCTCATACTATATAAAATGGGGCTTTGTGACGTCTCTCATACTATATATAGAATCCCAGCGACTTAATTTATATTTATTGAACTGTGGAGATTATAGTTTATTGGGGACACAGTTTACAAATTATATTTAAATTGTAGTTTATTGGGGCTTATTAATTTATATTTTGAATAGTGTGTGGCTGATTATATAGTAATGGTATATATTTGGATTCAGGAGCGCAGTGTGGGGATTTTTTTTTATTCAGGAGACAACACCGCATTCCAAATTGTTATGAAAATTATATTTTTTTTCTAGTTTTTTGAAATGGTCAATGCAAATGAGTCACTACAATGTTTAAATCGTAAACAGTTAAGAGTATAAATCAAATTTTATTGGCTAAATAAAAACGAAGCATTTTTTTTTTCTAAACAAAAATAACTAAACCGCATAGTTAACATTGCAAAGTATAGCAGAAAATTTAAAATTTCTTTATTTATTGATCTACCTGTGAAAAATACTGTTGACACACTGATGGCAAAAAGGGACACAAGATGACCACACTGATCCAAAACACTGATGACACCAATATAACTTTTTCATATACCGTATTTTTCGGACCATAAGACGCACTTTTTTCCCCCCAAATGTTGGGGGAAAGTGGGGGGTGCATATTATGGTCTGAATATAGGGCTGCGGGGAATGAGGGTGCTGCGGTGGAGCGGATCATCGGGGGCACGAGCAGGCTGTAGCAGCCTGCCGTGACCACGTGGACCTGCTCATTTAATATGCACACCCATCCTCCTGCCCATCATCTCTCAGCGCTGAAGCCGGCACTGACAGGTGGGCGGGGTGATGGGCGAGGGATAAACAGCCGGCCCTCATGATCACCCCTGGCAACTGCAGCCTGGAGTAATCATGTGCGGCTGTATTCACTGCCCCCCGAACATCATCATCAGTGCGGGGGGCAGTGAATCAGTACACATTACACACCGTTCCCCTGCAGCACCGCGATCTCCTCCTGTCTCCTCCGGTCAGCTGACTTGCGTGGAGACTAGCGGGGCGCACAGAGATGACGTCATCGCTATGCGCACGTGTCCACACGCAGCCGCCGGCACAGACAGGAGGAGATTGTGATGCTGCAGGGGAACGTGGACAGCTCCACTCAGCGGCGCTGCCGTTGACATAGACGGTAATAGAAGCGGTGGTGCAGGGAGTGAGGTGAGGTGAGGTAAGGTGCGTATGAACATTTATTTTTTGTGCCACAGGATGCGGCCATACACCAGGATGATGGGGGTATATGGGCAGGATAGGGGTTTATTATGAGCAGCATGGGGAGTATAAAGCAGGCTGGGGAGTATATGAGCAGGACATTACCCCATAACAGTGTCAGCAGCAGATCCTCGCCCCATAAGTGTGTCATGACCACATTTTTTGCTTAAAATTTTATTTTCCTATTTTCCTCCTCTAAAACCAGGGTGCGTCTTATGGTCCGGTGCATCTTAAAGTCCTAAAAATACGGTATGTGTTAAAATACGGACTTGTGATTGAGGCTTTATGCTACATTCACATAATCACGTGAAATGTCAAAATGTCCGTAATGCCGCCAGATTTTTTTATCGGCTGCCACACGGATACAACGCACTTCATTGATCCATTCACATATCTGTGAAAATCCAAGATTAAGATCTTCTAGACTCAGAGTATGACCTTTTCTGATCCCATTGTGGTAAAAGAAAATTGGGCATCAATGTAGATTTATTATGTATAGTACAGTCCCTTAGTATATAGCATACTTTTTTTTATATAAATATATATATATATATATATATATATATATATATATATACTGCTCAAAAAAAATAAAGAGAACACCAAAATACAAAATCCTTGTTTAAGTGTTCCCTTTTTTTGAGCAGTATATATAGGACCATCCTTAATTACATAGTTTCAACTTTTATTATGTATAACACTGTCCCTTATTATCTACCATCCTCTCTAGTTACGTATGGCTCCATCGCTTATTATATAGCGTCCTCTGTTACATACAGCACTGTTTAAATAGACATGTCCATCAGCCTGTTCCATTAGAAAAGAAACTTTACAATATTCCATCAGCATCCATTTCATTTTATATCTAACAAGAGAGGACACTATGAAATAAAGATATAAGGTACAGTGCTGTACATAACAAGACAGGGCATTATGTAATAAGGGATGAGTAATATGCATAATGAGTAGAGACAATGTAATGTATAATATATATACAGCAAGTGAAATAAGTATTGAACAAGGCACCATAGATATATTTCGGAAAGTTCTATTGACATGAATCTCTCACCAAATGTCGGTAACAATCCACATCTAATCCCCACAGGCAAAGAAATCAAACATTGATGTCTATAATAATAATATTAAGTTATTTGTAATAATGAGAAATGACACAGGAAAAAAGTATTGAACACATGAAAAATGGAAGGTGCAAAAACCATGAAAAGTCAAGACACCAGATGAAATATATCAGTAATTAGAAAGCAATCCTGCCATTTAGTGAAAAGAATGTCAGCTGGTTCAACTGATGGCATATAAAAAGGTATCTCATTATCAAGGTGCCACACAAGAAACATCTCATGATTGGTAAAACCAGTGAGCTGACTTAAGACCTTTGCAACCTTATTGTTGCAAAACATATTTATTGGTTACAGAAATATTTCTAAAGTACTGAAGGTTCCAGTTCTCAAAGCTTGATTTAAGCTACTTATACAGTCCTATAGGGGACTTAGCCCCAATACATATTCACTTTTTTAGTTTTACCAGAAAAGAGTTTTATTTTAAATGTAAAGGACAGCTCCTCCGTGCATCTTTGGCATGGCCAAGGCCAGGGCTCAATGTGCTAACAATACCTAAAATGCCTTGCAGCAAATATTCTCAATTGAGCCCTTTAGTTCAACTGAGAATTCTCTCTTGCCAAGTGCTGCCTAAATGTAATCCCTGTCCCTGCACAGTCAGTGTGAGTGCACTATCATCCCTTTCTTCTGTCTCTATCAGCTACTGTGTGATACTTGTGTGTTGGGAATTTTGGCTGAAAACAGGAGAGGGGGATGAAAAACGACCTGCACTAACACTCTGTGGACACTAGCTGGGCTCATGCAGTGTCAAGGATTCAACTCTGGGCAAACTCATGTCAATCAAGTTAAGAGGAGGGGTTAGACATGTGATTGAGGGGGTAAAAGGAAGTGTGAGCCCTTGGCCACGTCAACAGTACACTGAGGAGGCCTCATTGACACATGAAATTAAATGTTTTGTTTAGTGAAATCTTTATGTAACGAGGCACAGGGCAGTAGCCATGCACGAATGTTGCGTTCTCTGCACCTAGGCGTTATTGTAGGTGTGTGAGTGTGAAATGGTACTTTGGAGTCTGAGATGTCCACTGTCCATTTTGATGTGCCTAATGTGGTACCATCCCATTTAAACTAAGCCAGCTTTTGCCAATAGTGTAATTCTAGATACACGGCCAAACAGGTCCCTTAAAGCTCCTCTCCATTAAGGGCTGGCCCCCGGCCAACCCATGATGTGTGGCTACCTGATCTACAACCTTTGAGGATTAAACATGTAAAATATTGGCATGTATCACAAGTACAAACATTATACATAAATAGAATTGGTGTCTTCAAGGGGAATGTGACAGACTATCAACCTCCCTACATTCAATGCAGGTCTGATTTTGGTTACATGCGTCTGAGTCTTTCTATGATTGTATAAGTAGTTATAGGGGGGTGACATATTTTCTTTCAAAATAGTCCACTTACAATGGCCGAGTATCATGAGCTAGAGTTCTGTCACGGGTCATGTGGTTTCTTGCTATACAAGAGCACAGCACTTGGCTGCACAGAATGCTCCCTAACTTTCCATTTTCCTGCTGTCAGTATTCATTGGTTTAGGTAGCTTAACTGCTGGATTTATGTCTCCCCCTTTTGGACCCAGCAGGAGCTCACCTTCCACAAAGCTGCTGATCACCAGCAATGTCTTGGTGCTTAAATACCCCTTCCTTCCTTAGACTGGTGCTGGTGACATTTTTCAGTTCATTCTCGCCTTGGTTGCAAGCAGGTGGCTTGTACTCCTTTGTGGTATTGTTGCTGAAAGCTTTGTTGAACTTCTATCTGTGTCATCTGTAGATGAGTAGTTCATGCATTTTCTCTGTGTGTCCACCTTGTGTCAGCTATAGTGTTTAGTGGGGTTAACAAAGAGCTCATCCCATCTATTCCCTATTAAGGGCCCAGCACTAGGGATACCTAGGGTCAGGTATCTGGCTTGATGCATATGTGCAGAACTTATCTAGAGTGGTGAGGGATCCCAGAGACCAGCAGTTGGTTTGCTCATGGGTCAACATCTTCCTTTTCCCTAAACACAGGGTTTCCTTTCTCCGTTCGCTTGGTACTTCCCTGTACCTAGCATGACAGGTTCCTAGGAACACGTTTGTTTCCAGATATTTTTGCAGCTTAAACCTAACCCTCATTCGTTCGGTGAAATAAAATAATTTCTAGGGTTTAGGGTCATGTAAAATCATCGTTATCGGCAACACATTGTTTTGGGCAGCACAGCTCTCATTTACACAGGGCAGTCTATTACTGTTTTGCGCATGGAAATGCTGTAAGCCTGCCTTAATGTACAGAGTAAGCTAGTTTTAGGTTAGATTGATGCTACAATTTAAAAAAAAGATGCAACTGTTCGTAATTCATAGTCTGCTTTAGATGGACTTGTTATTTGTTTTTCTATAATGGAGGTGAATATCAATTTTTCTTTATCACCAAAGATAACCTCACACGTTTGGTGAAGATGTTTCTTTATAGAGTCTGTGTGATGTGTTGAGTTCCTTGTATGGTGAATTTTATAAAGATTTCTGTTTTGGGATGCTGGTTAATGTCTAAGATAACTAGTTATAAAGTTATTATGATCAGCAATGGCCGGATCTGGACTGTAAAAGTCCGGATCCTTACAGGTTCAAAAGAATCCGAGCAATGACCCCGGGCAACGATCCAGGTCCAGCCACACTTGTAATGAAAAAAAAAATATCAAAGTAAAAAGAAAGAAAATAATAATAAAGCAAATGCTTTATACTTACCACTCTTCTCCCAGGGCCGCTCATTAACTTCAGAAATATGCACTGCCTTCTCTGCCCACCGGCAGTCCCGGCATCTCTGATTGGTTGCACTGAGACAGCACCCCCAGCCTGTGTGATAGCATGACTTACTGCAACCAATCAGAGGCGCTGTGTTGCATCAAGATTGGTGTAAAAATAAATAAAAAAATTGGCATAGGGTCCGCTCATATTATGAAACCCAGCCATGATAAAGCATACGGCTACAAGCTACAGCCCCCGGCCGTGGGCGTTATCTTGGCTGTGTATCAAAATAGAAAAGAACCACATGCAGCTTTTTTGTTAAATTATTTAAATAGATAATTTTTGAAAAACTACATGTGCCCCCACCGTCAATGTTGATATCCAGCCATGATGAAGTGGACAGCTGGGAGCTGGTATTCTAAGGCTGGGAAGGGCCGTGGTTATTGGACCCCTCAACCTAAAAACAGCTGCATGCAGCCACCAGAGATTGTCACATCCATTAGATACGACAATACTGGAACGTTACCAGGCTCATCCCCCAGGGCAATCAGGGTGATAAGGGGTTAATAACAGCTCACAACTGCCACTAAGCCATAGAGTTGTATGGTAGGCATCTATGAGACCTCCCACATTACTAATCTGTAAGTGAAAAGAAAATAAACAGAAAAACAAAAAAAATGTTTATTTGAAATTAAAAAAAAAAAAAAAAACCCACTTTCACCCTTTTATTAACCCAGCTCGGTGATCGCAGGTAACCTGACCTCAGTTGACCTCATTGAACTGAGTGACCTATCCTGAGGTCAGGATACCTATGATCATAGGTGGAGTACTATGGAAACCTCCAGCTGAGACCACAAATAACCTGAGCACTAACAACTCATCGCTGAGGCTTAGTCTCTGCCTGACGTTCACAGCAGGTAGTCATATTCTATGTCCATGCGCTGTCAGTTTAGATATAGCAAAGCTGGAATCGTCGTGGGACCTTGTGTGGATTAGGTCAGACTTGGGTGTTTTGAGGGATAATAAAGGGGTGAAAGAGGGTATATTTTATTTAAAATAAAGGATTTTTCTGTTTGTGTTTATTTCTTTTCACTTACAGATTAGTAATGGGGGGTCTCATATATGCCTCCCATTACTAATCTAGGGCATAGTGGCAGCTTGAGCTGTTATTAACCCCTGATTACCCCGATTGCCATTGCACCAGGGCAATTGGGACGAGCTGGGTAAAGTGCCGGGATTGTCACATCTAATGGATGTGGCAATCCTCACTGGCTGCAAGCTGCTATTTTTAGTCTGGGGGCCCAAAAAACATGGGTCTACTAAGCCTGAGAATATCAGCCCCCAGCTGTCGGCTTTATCATGGCTGAGTATCAAAATTGGGGGAAATCGCATGCCATTTTTTTTTATTTATGACTTTATGCCAATTTTTTTTAGTCATTTTTTTTACACCAATAGAGATGTCTAGCGCCCCACGGGGCCTAAGGGGTTACTCGTCACCGGACCAGTGGTTTCGTGGGGTTCTGCTGTGACTGGCCTGACCCGGATCCGTGGCCTCGTCGGCTACATGTAAAGACAGGTGAAAGGTGTCCAGTGTAGAGGGAGATGGAAGGAGGGTGAAGGTTCCCGGGAGGCGTCACTGGTTGCAGTGGTGACTGGGGTCTCGTCCGCCGACACCTCCTGTGACTTTTCCTCTCCCAGGGGCGGTGTTGGATGGGAATGGGGAATGCTTTGCAGCGCCACTCATGATGTACGGCCAGGAATTAGCCGCCGCTGTGAGATGTTGCTCTCCTCCTGGGCTGGTATTATTGCAGCACAGATAGTCCAGCTCCAAACAGCCCCAGGGAGGCTGAGGACAATGGGGACAGCTGATGGCGCCGAAGCGCGGGGCGGCGGCGCCGGCAATGACAAGGACGACACAGGGGGCTGCGGTTAAAAGATCCGTTTACTCACAGTTCTTAAAACTCCCCGGAGGTGCCGTTTTCCGCCGCCATGGATGGACTCCAGCCTGTCCCGGGTGGTTCGGAGGCAATCACCGGTGTCTGTGGAAATGTGTGAGACCTTCCTTCTTGCACTGACTCGCGGCTACCCGTGGCCTGAAGCAACTTGGGGGCTCTGCTGTCTGTGTTAAGTGTCCCGTCCCATATGCAGGTGGTCCTACCAGTGGGGCCTGGCTGTACACCCGACCCCGGATCTTTATGTGACTGAGTTCTAGGAAAGTGGGTGGTGAGTGATGGGACATGAAATCCCCATCCACTACAGATTTGTTAGAATCAATGAAGGTTTCCCCAACTTAAGGACTGCAAGTGGGAGGGGGAAGCACTACATATGCATGAGGGATAATGAGCAGTCCTGGAAATAGCATTAGAGCTGCATGGGAAACTCAGTAAGTATAACGCACTTGCTCCAATCCCCCATCCCTTCTACCACCATTTTTAAGCACCGGATTCTGGTCCCCATAGACGTATAAGCATATTGAAGTCCGGCCAGATATCTGGGATGAATTCTGAGCCCAAACCAGGTTTGCTTTTTAAAACTGCCCATCTTATATCACTGACCACTAAAACTCCTAAAGGATCGTGCTTTTACATATAATGAAATATATAAGTAATTGCATACATGTGTGGAATCCCAATAACAGGCATTTTCTTCTTTTTCAAGCTTTCTAGCCTCTAATTTATCAAGCCACCACAAGTAAATATGATACTGATGGTCGACGACTCATGGGCCATTACTGTGTGCTTCCCCCTAGACTAACATTTTCCAGCCAGCCCCTGATTATCATTATACTGTGACATCACTGTGTTTATTTCCGTACAGTGACATCACTGTGTGTATCATACCTGTAATGTGACATCACTGTGTGTATTATCCCTATACTGTGACATCACTGTGTGTATTATCTCTGTACTGTGACATCACTGTGTGTATTATTCCTGTACTGTTAAATCACTGTGTTTATTATCCCTGTACTGTGACATCTCTGTGTGTATTATCCCTGTACTGTGACATCACTGTGTATTATCCCTGCACTGTGACATCACTGTGTGTATTATCCCTGTACTATGACATCACTGTGTTTATTATCCCTGTACTGTGACATCACTGTGTGTATTATATCCCTGTACTGTGACATCACTATTATTATTTATTATTATAGCGCCATCAATTCCATGGCGCTTTACATGTGAAAGGGGTATACATAATAGGGCAAGTACAATAATCATAAACAATACAAGACACAGACAGGTACAGGAGGATAGAGGTTCCTGCCCGCGAGGGCTCACAGTCTACAAGGGATAGGTGAGGATACAGTAGGTGAGGGTAGAGCTGATTATGCGGCGCTATATCAGACTGTGGGTTACGGCAGGTTGTAGGCTTGTCGGAAGAGGTGGGTCTTCAGGTTCCTTTTGAAACTTGTCAAGGTAGGCAAGAGTCTGATGTGTTGTGGCAGAGCATTCCAGAGTATGGGGGAGGCACGGGAGAAATCTTGGATGCGATGGTGGGAAGAGGAGATGAGAGGGGAGCAGAGAAGGAGATCTTGTGAGGATCGAAGGTTACATGCAGGTAAGTACCGGGATACTAGGTCAGAGATGTAAGGAGGAGATAGGTTGTGGATGGCTTTGTAGGTCATGGTTAGGGTTTTGAAGTGGAGTCGTTGGGCAATGGGAAGCCAGTGAAGGGATTGGCAGAGAGGAGAGGTCAGGGAGTAGCGTGGGGACAGGTGAATTAGTCGGGCAGCATAGGTTAGAATAGATTGGTGGGGTGCGAGACTGTTAGAAGGTATTATCCCTGTACTATGACATCACTGTGTGTATTATATCCCTGTACTGTGACATCACTATGTGTATTACCCCTGTACTGTGACATCACTGTGTGTATTACCCCTGTACTGTGACATCACTTTGTGTATTATCCCTGTACTGTAACATCACTGTGTGTATTATCCCAGTACTGTGACATCACTTTGTGTATTAACCCTGTACTGTGTCAGCACTTTGTGTAGTATCCCTGTTCTGTGACATCACTGTGTTTGTTATCCCTGCACTGTGACATCACTGTGTTTGTTATCCCTGTACTGTGACATCACTGTGTTTGTTATCCCTGTACTGTGACATCACTGTGTTTGTTATCCCTGTACTGTGACATCACTGTGTTTGTTATCCCTGTACTGTGACATCACTGTGTTTGTTATCCCTGTATTGTGACATCACTGTGTTTGTTATCCCTGTATTGTGACATCACTGTGTTTGTTATCCCTGCACTGTGACATCACTGTGTTTGTTATCCCTGTACTGTGACATCACTGTGTTTGTTATCCCTGTATTGTGACATCACTGTGTTTGTTATCCCTGTACTATGACATCACTATTTAGCATCCTTGTACTGTGACATCACTATTTAGCATCCCTCTGGTGATACATAATTATGTGAATTGTCCAGGTTCTGTGATGTGACTGTAAGAACTATTCCTGGGATATCATTGCATCATTGAATCTTTCTTACTGTATTAGAAGACATTCTCTCATTGTACACAAACTATTCTGAATAACTTGCTTCTGTGACAGGACAATTATATGACCATACTAATATGTCTGTTGACAACGCTCAGACATTTCTACTATGAAGGACAGGCTGGTGTCAGAAGAAATCAGGACTTGTAATTAGTAGGTGGTGCCTTCCCTGTTTAATGTGATATTATGTGATCTGGCAGCTACTTGGATGAAGAGAAATGAGGAGCGGAGCTAAACTGAGAAATGAAATCCTCACAAAGAAGCAAATGCATTCATGAATAATATTGGGAACAGAGCAGATGATAAGAAGGTTCGTGGCTATCTACTGTGCTACAGCCCGAAGCCGGATTCTAGACTCAAAGCTCCTGCAAATTTAAGTGTCCATCTACATCCTCCTGGGTAAAATTCATAGAAAGTGAATTTGTGTTCGCGTAATATGAATGGAACTCACTACTGAGATTTGCAGTACTGGGGTCCTGGGTTTAAATCTCCCAAGGACAACATCTGCAAGAAGTTTATGTGTTCTTATGTGTGGGTTTCCTGCAGGCTCTCCAGTTTCCTCTGTGATGTTCTGACTCGCTCGGTTGCGGGTTGGAGGCAAGCACAGGAACAGTTTTCATTTATGTCCAGAAGGTTTATTATATCCTCATAAACCGCTCCAGGAAAATTGAAAACAAAGCAGCCTTTTTGAGCTCAAAGTAATCAACCGAAAGTAAATAGTCCGTATGTATCTCTGTTGGTTTGCCCGCACAGGATGTCCCAAACACATAGGAGTAGCTCCAACCTCCCCACGCAGACCATGTGTGTGTTGCGGGGGTGGTGAGGGTCTGTTGTAGTCGCGGGCAAGGGTGAATCCTGGCTGCTGAGCAGCCCTGCAGTATCAGTCCACGCCCCGGCCACACCTCCATTGTGCAAGGGATCAGATTTGGGGACGTGTGGTGCATGGTACTCGCACATGGGCCAGAAGCCTCCGCTGTCTCCATCTCCTTGACCACTTTTAGGCTTCCGGTTGCAGCTGTCTTCCATTCCTTAGCTTCGGTAGCTGTTGCACAAAATTCAGCAGGCACCAAACACTTCTCTTCAACTAGAACTTTACGAAACATTCCTGTTTCATCTATCTTCACAGCATATGAGGCATAACATCTTCCAGCAACAAAGTTCATGGTGCAGTGAATGTTCATATTGTTCCTGCTTACTACCTGAACTATTCCTGCTGCTGAGAGAGAGAGATCCTAACCAGAAAGGAGTTTATGACTCGCCCACCCCAGGGCTATGGGACACCCGGTGCCGGGCCGGACTAGTTCGGTGGTAGTCAGTGGTGGCTGGGCCCGGCTCCGTGGCCCTGGTGGGTGTCAGTAAAATATGTGGCTAGATGAATAAAGTTTGTGTTTGTGACGCCACCTGTGGTATGCGGCTAATAGGCCGCCGCTGCTGTATGAGGCCTCCGGGGGATGTTATAGCAGCAATGGTGGTACTGCTCCCCACAGGTGGAGCAATGCCCGGGGCACTGTTGGTGCTTGTGAATGTCTATGCAGCTGAAATGACTGAGACCACTCCAAGGGTGCAGTTCAAGTTCTTTACTCACAATTCTTGTCGGGTCCCGGGAACCCTTGGACTGCTGGGACCACTGTCAGGGACCTCCACCGTTTCTGAGTGATTCTGAGAGTAAAAGCCGGTACCCTTCTCTTAGTGTCTCTATCTTCTGCTGTCTTCCTTAGCCTTGCCTTTGATAGGATAAACCTGGCTTGGCCTCCACTACAGCCTCCAGGCTGGGGGGTCACCTGTCGGCTGATTACCCCTTTTCTGGAAGTTCTGCTATGGGTTCTGGCCCGGGGAGCCTGCAACGTTCCCTGGGCCTCGGTTTTTACTGTTTGGAGATGATCTTTGCACTCCTCCAGTCTCTAGGGACCGTCCCCTGTAGCAGCTTAATCCCTCCACCGATGTTCTTGTGGACCAGGCCACCGCAGCTCTAAACTGCCCTGGACAGCTATACAGACTGCCCGTGGCCCTGCGGCTCCTTCTGTTTTCTACGTGGTGTCACCTGGACATCTGGGTCCCAGGGTCTTCACCAAGAAGCGTCTCTTTTCTTCTTTCTAGCCCCTGACTGACTTGGGGCTTTTCTCTCCTCTTTACTTCTCCTCCTTGCCTGCCTCCAGCAGGCCTCCTTCTCCTTCCCCTCCCTCTCTTCGACTAACTACACTTGACCTTCCTCTCTGTGTCTGCTCTCAGATGGCTCCTCCCACCTCCCCAGTTGCTCTGATCTACCCTATAGGAGCAGGGATGGGTCTTATGACCCCCCTCCCAGCATGCAGCATGGGAGGGTTGTCTGCCACTTTCCCTGGTCCCAGTGTGTTCCTAGCAATGGGTGTAGTGTGGATTTACCAGGGGACCGGAGTTCACTCTCTTCCTCTCTCAGAATGGGGCATCACACCACTGGATGGGGTGCAATGGCCTGTGGCGACGGAAGCCTCAGGGGCGCCACATTTACACATCTGAGCATGCTCGGTTGCTAAAAGACGGATCCGTCACTGGAATCAGTCATTTCACAGATTCCAATGGATCCGTCGCCCATAGGCCTCCATTACAATAGACAATAGAGGCCGACGCATTCGTCGCTGTCCATTTTTTGCCGCACACAAAAAACGTTAGATTTTGCGCTGCTTCCGCCCAACGGTCAGTCACTTCACGACTGATCCGTCGCGCGGTGGGTGCAAAATAATTTACAGGATACCGTATTTTCTCAAGGCGACGGATTGTGACTGATGGAAAAAGACGGAAGTGTGAAAGTAACCTTATCCGGCAACCTCTGGTTTCACTACCAGTGTACAGAAGGGGGTTATCAGGTGACCTTCTAACACCAGCCCCGAGCCCTACGCTCCAATCATCCAAAAGTTTTCACACCCAGGAATTTCAGGGTCCAGTCCACCAGAATCGGACACACCCGGCACGACAAGCCAGTTTCATAATTCTCTCCTTCCCAGGCCCGACAAGCCTGTCTCTGCATCTACTCCATACACTAACAAATTTTCTAAGATGGCTGCTGCCTGCAGCCTCTGCTCTGTCTACACCCTCATTGACTATTTGTCATCCTATAAGAATACCCGAAATACAATAACCGACCACTGGATGGCGACATTACCATGCTAAACACTCTAAAGCCTTATCTCACACTATAGCCTTCATAACATATACTCTTATGTTTCTATGCAAACATGACTGACTCTGCCACATTAATACATACTGTACATTCTTATGCTCTATAATCTTATTACTCTATGCAAGATATTAACATAACCAGCTCTGTTGGTGTATTGGGGCAGGAGCTTGTAGTACCGACCACCCCCTTACATGTGAGAAAAAACAGTTGATAAGTCTTTGGCTTTACCCAGAAAGAAACAAGATAGGATGATGAAACTTTACATTAATTGCACATACTCTCCACTGATGTCAACACACTTCTTACATCGGTATTCCAAGTTCTGTAAGCCTAGCAAAAAGAAGGATTTCGGTTGTGCCTCAAACCAGGCATCCATAGCAGTCAAGGCATCAGAAATTGTGTGACATTTGGTACACTTGAGGTGTTTCTTCAGGTTTGGAAACAGATGATAGTCGGGGGGGCGCTAGATCTGGTGAATAAGATGGGTGGGCAACCAGCTGAAAGCCCAGCTCTGCCAGTTTTCCCATGGTCGCTTGTGCAGTGTGAGCGGAAGCGTTGTCCTGCAGGAACAAGATTCCTTTAGACAGCTTGCCGTGCCTTTTGGCCTTCAGTGCTGTCTTCAATTGGTCCAAAAGTTCAATGTACAGTCCCTGACAGAAGTTCTGTCGCTTATCCATGTTATGTAAATAAAAGCTTATAACCTGACTTTAAATTCATCCATTGGTTTTATAAATTACTCTTTTGAAAGCTGAAACTCTCCCAAATTTGGTTTAGGTTATAAAAATAAAGTTGCTACAAAGCTGAAATATTGATCATGTAATGAACACAGAAAGGTCAGATTTTTGGCAAGACAAAAGTTTTGTCTCCCACAGAAAGTAATGTGAAATTCAAACAAATTATTAACTTCTAAATATAAAGGTATGTTGCATAACAATGGTGAATGAAGTTGTGGTGCTATTAGAGCCATATTTAATATTTTGTGTGACTTCCATGAGCTTGAAGGACTGCATCCATGCGGTTCAACAATGATTCTTACAATTTATTGATGAGGTCATCAGGAATAGCAAAGAATGCCGTCTTACATGCCTCCCAGAATTCATCTAGATGCTTTGGTTTTGTCTTCCAAACTTCCTCTTTCATCCTACCCCAAACATGCTCAATGACATTCATTAGAAAAACCACAAAGAACTATATCAAAAAACACCAAAAAGGAGCCAAGACAAATGATATGTGCACACACAGAATGTGGTGAGCCTTCCTCATAAAGATGGCTGCAGCCAAGGTGCAAGATGCTGATGTCACAGCCACTCAGCCTCCACACTAGAGGGGAGGGGCTGCTGCTTAGCATAAGACATGCACACTAAGAAGGCTTGCACTGGGAGCGTCTCGTGTATCCATGCAAGATGCACCTATATAGTGCTGTTTAGCCCGCCTGACCTGGGTTTCTGGCGTCATTTATAGGTTACAGTTCAGACACTGTGCATTTCACTCATTATATGATGGGCTCCCAGTGCAAGCCTTCTTAGTGTGCATGTCTTATTTATTATTATGTTTTTCTAACTAATTCAGTGTAGGGATTCGCAAGTGTGAGAATCCTTGACGAACGGATTGCGAGCTTACATATTTTGGGCCAAAATATAAACTAATATCTCACTATTTGAGGTATGGCACATTTTATCCATTTTTGCAGGATGTGTGTGGACCTTTTGAATTCAGGTGGTTAAATGGTGAGCCTGTCATGTGTTATGTACTCATATAGTGCTAACTGACCCGCCTGGACCTGGTGTTGTGCGTCATTTATAGGCCTTAATTCAGACACTGTGCGTCTCGTGTATCCGTGCGAGATGCACCTATATAGTGCTGTTTAGCCCACCTGACCTGGGTTTCTGGCGTCATTTATAGGTTACAGTTCAGACACTGTGCATTTCACTCATTATATGATGGGCTCCCAGTGCAAGCCTTATTAGTGTGCATGTCTTATGCTAAGCAGCCGCCCCTCCCCCCTAGTGTGGAGTTAGAGTGGCTGTGACATCAGCATCTTGCACCTTGGCTGCAGCCATCTTTATGAGGAAGGCTTACCACATTCTGTGTGTGCACATATCATTTGTCTTGGCTCCTTTTTGGTGTTTTTTTCAATGACATTCATGTCTGGTGACTGGGCTGGCCAGACCTTGAGCACCTTGATCTTCTTTGCCAGGAGGAACTTTATTGTAGAGATGGATGTATGAGATGGAGCACCATCCTGCTGCAGAATTTGACCCCTTATGATTGAGAATGTAAGAGGTAGCTAATAATTCTTGATATTTTAGGCTATTGATATTGCCTTCCACCTTGGAAATGTTTCGCACACCCCCATACTGAATGTAACCCCAGACCATGATCTTTCCAGCACCAAACTTAACTGTTTCCTAGAACCATACGGGCTCCAGTAGGCTCCTGCAGTATTTTCGGTGGCTTTGGTGTTATTAAGCTGAATATTCATCAGAGAAATCCATCTTCTGCCACTTTTTCAGCGTCTATCTGTTTAGCAGGCTGTGGGACTTGGCAAATGCCACACGTTTTTTTAATTGCCTTTTGTTTAGTGCTGGCTTCTGGGCACTGATTCGACCATGGAGGCCATTTTGAGACGGAATCCTACAAACTGTTCTAGTTGACACAGGGACTTGAGGTGACCAAGCCTTTTGGAGCTCTGCTGCAGTGGAAGAGGGGTTGGCTTTGGATTTTCTAACCAACAAACGTTTCTCCTGAGCAGTTGTCTTGCGGGGTCTGCCGAACCTGGGCTTGTCAAAAACATCTCCAGTCTCTTCAAATTTTTTTTAATTCTTTGTACTTAACGCTGAGACACATTAAACGTGCCAGCCACCTCTGCAGTGGATCTGGTCTTCAGCCTCTTGATAATCAAGGCTTTGGGAGCAGGGTGGATTTTTGGCATGTTTTCAGGGGTCAAGTTGTAGTTCAGCTGAAGGTCTGGGGTGCTGGATTTCTTTTTATATACACCCACTAATTAACCGATCATTTAGTGAGCACAGGTGAGGATGTAAACTAGGATTGGGTGCATTATATGACAAGGCGATAAAACTTGTGTCTTGCCAAAATCTGACCTTTCTGTGTTCATTAAATTATCAATATTTCAGCTTTGCAGCAACTTTATTTTCATAACCTAAACCAAATTTGAGAGGGTTTCAGCTTTCAAAAGAGTAATTTATGAAACCAATGGATGAATTTAAAGTCAGGTTATAAGCTTTTATTTACATAACATGGATAAGCGACAGAACTTCTTTCAGGGACTGTAATACCTTGCATTGATGGTGGAACCCATTTTGAAGGTAGTCTACTAGCAGCACGCCCTCATCATCCCAGAACACAGACGCCATCACCTTAGTGGCTGAATTTTACCCCTTAACTTCTTTGAATGAGAAGAACCACTGTGCCTCCACTTTTTTGACGGCTCCTTGGTTTTCAGGGTCATACAAATAATTCCAGGCTCATCCATTGTGACCGGTCGATCCATGAAGTTCTTATTAGTTCAGAAACACTGACAAATGGACTGGGAAGTTTTCATTCGCATGCTTCTCTGATCTGTTGTCAACCATTGGGGGTCCACTTTGCAGATAGTTTGGGGGTAAGTGACATATATAACTGCAAAGGGGCCCACCGGAGGATTCTCCAGTTCTCCTGTGGGCCAGTTGCAGTCCAGTGTACCACCCCAGCAGAGGTCGAACCACTTGGATCCGGGTGTCACTACTTGTTGGATCGAGGGTCTCCCGACTGGAGGCTCAGGGTCACTCTAAAATGTAATGGGGGAATTATTTACAGGGGATTAGATAGTTTATGACGCCACCCGTGGTGTACGGTAACGGGGAGTACCATCGCTGCCGTTGGGAATACCCGGGGTGATTGAATGGGGGCAGCCAGATGACGTTACCCTCCACGGATAGGGAAGGCCCTGGGACTCTGGATGGTGAGGTGGGATTGCAGGAAAGCGCAGGCTCGCTGGGAGCAGGGGGTGATCAGGTACTTACTCAAAAGGAAAGCAGACTCTGACAACGTAGTAAACCAAGTCTCTGGGTGCTGATACCCTCCTGGGGGAGCCCGTCCGGGTCTCCGTTTCCTACAGTACTGCCTGATGGTCCGGAGCCTGCCTCAGTGCACAAATTTTAGTAGTGTCCAAGTGGCCCGTAAGCTTGAAGCTGTCCAGGCCCCAAGCCCCAGTCCCCACTTTTTGTGTGAAGGAGCCGTGCTCTCAGGAGCTCACGCTTGGGATTTTAGTGGGCTGCTTTGGTTGAAAAGCCCTATCCCCCTCGTTGCACTAGTGCCCCCGATCTCTGAGCTTCGTGGGGACAGTCCATAAAGGCCTTATCCTCCACAGGTTAACTGCTGGGTTGCTTGAAGCCTCTCCCCGACCTAGGATCCAGTACCCCGACGTGCATTCGGTCCCAGACCGGCTATTGTACTTGCTGCTGACCGTCCTCCGAGACAAAAGGGTGCTTTACATGCTGCGACATCGCTACCGATATATCATCGAGGTCACGTCGTTAGTGACGCACATCCGGCGCCGGTAGCGACAACGCAGCGCGTGACACCAAGGAGCGACGATCAACAATCGCAAAATCATTCAAAAACGAGGATTGTTGCCATGTCGCTCCTTTCCTTAATATCGCTGCTGCCACAGGTACGATGTTGTTCGTCGTTCCTGCAGCATCACACATTGCTATGTGTGACACCGCAGGAACGATGAACATCTCCTTACCTGCTGTCCACTGGCAATGCGGAAGGAAGGAGGTGGGCGGGATGTTACATCCTGCTCATCTTCGCCCCTCCGCTTCTATTGGCCGGCCGCTTAGTGACACCCCAGTGACGTCGCTGTCAAGGTATGTGCGTGTGACGCTGCCGTAGTGATAATGTTCGCTATGGCAGCAATCACCAAATGTTGCACGAGCGACGGGGGAGGGTGCTATCGCGCACGACATCGCTAGCTATTGCTAGCGATGTTGCAGTGTGTAAAGCACCCTTAAGCCAGGCACCCAGTCCCAATATCCCGCAACCGGGTCTCCGACTCCTCCAGGTCTAGACCACTGTCTGCAACCCAATCTTCTCCTCCCCGGGAGCTACAAGCTCCCTCCTAGCTCCTCGCTGCTTGAGGGCTACCACTCAACTGACTTGTCACCTCCCACCTCCCTGTCTGACCCCTAGGTGGGCGGCCATATTCCAGCTTAGCAACCCACTGGTGTGCCTGACAGGGTGTGGTGCGAGGTGTGATTGGGATTTTTGGATGCTGATGGAGGCAGTGCTGCAAGTTGGGAACCCAGAACCAAGAGGGGTTGAGTCCTGCACTGAGAGATAAAGAGCGTGCAGTACCCTGTGACAACCTGACTAGTCCAGGGGCATCACATTAGCAAGTGTATTGTGCCAAGTACTCATAATGTTTAAGGGTAAGTAACATATCTTCAAAGGGGCTCACCGGAGCATTCTCCAGTTCTCCTGTGGTCAAGTCCCAAGTCCCAGCCTGATAGCAGGAAAACAATCCCTTGTGGCATGTTCAGCTGAAAGTAAAGTCTTCCACCAAGCAAACAAACCCAGACTAACGGGTACTTTACACGCTGCGACATCGCTAGCGATTGCTAGCGATGTTGAGCGCGATAGCACCCGCCCTTGTCGTTCCAACGATATGTGGTGATTGCTGCCGTAGCGAACATTATCGCTACGGCAGCGTCACGCGCACATACCTTGCCAGCGACGTCGCTGTGACCGCCGAATAATCCCTCCCTCAAGGGGGAGGTGCATTTGGCGTCATAGCGACGTCACTGTGGCGTCACTAAGTGGCCAGCCAATAGAAGCGGAGGGGCGGAGATGAGCGGGATGTAACATCCCGCCCACCTCCTTCCTTCCGCATTGCCAGTGGAGGCAGGTAGGGAGATGTTCGTTGCTCCTGTGGTGTCACACATAGCGATGTGTGATGCCGCAGGAACAAGAAACAACATCACTACGTACGAGAAAACGATTTTTGGTATTTGGACGACCTCTCCAAAACCAACGATTTTTTGTCTCTTTTACCATCATTTAAGGTCGCTCGTACGTGTTACATGCTGCAATGTCGCTAACGACGCCGGATGTGCGTCACTAACACCGTGACCCCGACGATAAATCGTTAGCGATGTTGCAGCGTGTAAAGTACCCCTAAGAGAAGCTAACACCACCCAAAGATGAGTAAGCAGGGTTTAAGCAACATTTAAATGAAAAAGTACAAGTAAATCAAATATACATAGCTAACTAAATACCTGCAATTTCAGCAATAAAGTGGAATTTATCTTATTATAGCAATTAAGCAGCGACAGTACCATTATTTCAGGAGACTAACCATAGAAGCTTCTCCACACTGTCATCACTGAGATCACACAGCCAGTACCTGATACTTGCTGCCTGTGGATCGGGCAGCATGTTTCAGCTTTCACGGTGTATTTACATATGAAATGCCTTCCAAGTATTTTTCCTAAACCCTCAAGTTTTCTCAGGAAGAATCCAGCACCTCGGCAGAGATTATACAAGTGGAAGTGGGTTCTATTCATTGCCAGCAAGCGGAATTGTTTCTCGTTTTTTGCAATCCATTACTATCAGCCAGCATCAACACACAATTATGTGTTCCTGTAAGCTCCATTGTTTAAAGTCTGCTAACTATACCATATTTTGTTTGCTTCATAAACAGAGCTCTTCTCTTTTCAGTTTATCACGCTAATTGGGTAGAGGCTCCACAGAATTTTTTCAGCTGGGTAATGGCCTCATGAAAAGGCTTTAAATAGCAGCCCGCGAGTGTTCATGCCAGTCAGTAAATGGGCAAAGTGTTTGCTAGTCTCAACGCCCAGGTGATAATATGTACTCCTACATTGGAGTGCTTCTGGAATAGAAATGTAAGGTCCTGGCGGATTCCATAGCGGAATTTAACAGCTTGTGTGCTGCTACCATCTAGTGGTTCCCTTAGGGTATGACAGCCATACAAAACGTCAAAGGTCAAACAATAATTTCTTTGAAATAAAGTGTACTTTTTGACAGACAAGCAGGATAAAATATTAGATTTAAAAAATATGTAATATTAGATGTAAAAAATATTCGCTGCATTTTACAGCTTGACAGTTTCTTTCATTTTCAAGAGGATGCGACAAATAAATGAATGGTAATATTGCCAAAGATGTGTTAGGTTAATGCCACATCAGGCTCAGCAGTGGAGGAGAGTGACATGAGAGGAACACAGCGGGGCTTGTTAAATGTTAACATCTCAGGTGCGGCACACAATCGGCTGTTTATCTCATTTAAGCAGAGCTTGTCTTTTAGAAAGGGGGCAAAGTATAAAGCAAGCTGTTTAATGAAATGATGTGATCCTCAATAAGATAAGCCGGATAAACAGGATGCCTCATCTAGTACAATCTGTAAAAAAACAACCAAATATAGATCGGTGCTATTCACACTGCATGGATTATGATAGGAAACAAGACTGAACCCTCTGTAAGGGATTAGGTTCTTGAGATCGTTGTCAATGGTCAAGTAATAAGAGTCATCCGTGCTGTCTATACACAGGGTTTCTTCATTTATAAAGGTTAAAAAAGAGACAAAACAGAACCAAAAGGACTGAGGACTGAAGGCATTTTATATTCATACTATACATAAAAATAGAAAATCCAAAACTGCTATGATGTTCCTCCATGCTCAGGAGCACTGCACCGCAGCCCAAGTCCAATATTCTGTACACTCAATGACCCAGAAAAGGGTTGTGATCAGTGTCCGGGATGATTTCCCCATGTTGTCCCATCCTCAATACTGTACTTTGATCAATTTTCTGCTTAGCATGTGAAATGAGAGGTGATAACACAGTTACATAGGTTGAAAGAAGACCTAGGCCCATCTAGTTCAACCTTCCTTCACCAATTCTACCTTTTTGTCACTAAATCATTTGTAACTGACAATGATTTTTGTACTGAGGAAATCATCCAGCTCTTTTTTAAAAGTTGTTATAGTGTCGGCCATTATTTCCTCATGTGGTAGGTGTCACGCTCCCCGGGTCCCCTGCCCTGCTCCCCGGCTCACCTGCCACGCTCCTCGGCTCCCCTGCTTCGCTCCCCGGTTCTTCGGTCCGGTCTCCGCCGCTCCCCGCTCTCCAGCCTCCATTGCCTGCGCTTCCCAGGCGTCCTGGTCCCCGCTCCCGGCGCCCGTCGGCTTCTCAGCCCCAGCCCGGCTCTGCTGCTTCCTCCTCACAGCTTCCTGCTCTGGCTTCTGGCACCCGGGCCGCGCGCATGCGCATTAGGGCGCGCGCGCGGTCATTGACCCTTTCTTAAAGGGCCAGCGTCCACTGACAGGAAATGAAGCACACAGGTACAGGGTATAAAGGGGTTTAGTGTCCAAGTGGGCGGGGCCTGTTCTTCGTGTTTCCCAAGCTAGGAGTCAGGTCTCCTTGTGTTCCTGTGAGATACTCACCTCTCTCTCTTCTAGAGCCGATCCTGCCTTGCCATCCGGTCCTGCCGAATCCCGCACCCCGAACGCTGCCTATCTGCCATCCTGACAGTCCGTACCATCTCTGATCCCTGTGGTGACCCGTCATCTCGCTCCAACGGTTCCGGACTCCGCCTGACATTATCTCGGCTTCCGAACCTGAGCTCCGTCACCCGGACTACCATCAGTGACTCCGTGGTTCCAGGGACTTCTCCATTATACTCTTGTGCACGGACTGTCCTGCTACCTGTAGTGCTCCAGCTACCGGACCCCTTACCATCATCAAGGAGTTCGGCCCAGTGGATCCACCTCCTGGGTCTGCCCGTCCACCTGGCCCTAACAGTAAGAACAGGCCATGGATCCCGCTGAAGCACTAGCGGCCTTGCAGGAGGAACTCCAACGCCAGCATGAGACCCAGACCCGCATGCTGAACTTCATGACTTCGGTGGACGCCCGCCTGAACACGCTACAAGCGTCAATTACATCTTCTGCATCTCGGGCTTCCACTAGCCAATCCACGGCTCCAGCCCCCGTGGCAGCCTCTTCGGGTGCTTCCAGACTTCGTTTGGCCTCACCACCCCGGTACGCCGGAGATCCCAAGACCTGCAGGGGTTTCATAAACCAATGCTCCCTCCATTTCACGCAGCTGCCGCATTTGTTTGTCTCCGACCAAGCCAAGGTCGCGTTCATCATGTCCCATCTAGAGGGTGAGGCACTGGCGTGGATGAACCCCTTGTGGGAAAAGGAGGATCCTGTGACCACAAACATCCAGGAGTTCCTGCAGGCATTTCGTGGCACCTTTGACGAGCCCGGACGCGGCTCCGCGTCTGCCTCTTCTCTTTTCCGGTTACGTCAGGGGACTCTGACGGTGGGTCAATACGCCATCCGTTTTCGCACCTTGGCTTCGGAACTCGGGTGGAACAACGAGGCTCTAACCGCCGCCTTCTGGGAAGGACTCTCGGGTCGAATTAAAGATGAGCTGGCTGGCCGTGACGTACCGTCCACCCTGGATGCCCTGATTACCCTAGCGACTCGAGTGGACATTCGCTTTCAGGAGCGATCCAAAGAAGTGTCCCGTGAGAGACGTCCGGTACGGCATTCCTCTCCTCCGCAGAAGCCCGCCGTACTTCAGTCAACGGCATCTGGTGTCTCCGTCCACGAGCCCATGCAGATCGACCGTGTGCGGCAGTCTGAACAACGCCGAGCAGAGCGGCTCGCCAAGGGCCTCTGCTGCTACTGTGGAGAGGGCACACACCTGCTACGCTCCTGTCCAGAAAGGCCGGGAAACTCCAAAGCCTAGGGTTGGTAGGAGAGGCCACCCTAGGTGCTGGGACTCTCTCAGACCCGGTTATGTGGACTGTACAAGTGACAACGGGAGAGACGCGGTTCACGGCTGAGGCGTACCTCGATTCTGGGGCAGCAGGCAATTTCATCCAGCAAGCCACGGTGGACAAGTACCAGGTGCCTGTTACTCCACTCGACAAACCCCTCGTGATTGCCTCTGTGGATGGGAGACCCCTCTCTGACACCATCTCATGGATCACCAAGCCGGTCGAACTGCGTATCGGTGCCCTGCACACCGAGACCATCGCTCTCTACGTCCTTCCACACATGTCCCATCAAATCCTGCTGGGACTTCCCTGGTTACGGACACACGAGCCATCAGTCAGCTGGGGCACTGGTGAAATCACCCGATGGGGCTCTTCTTGCCATGAAAACTGTCTGAAGACCATACAACCCATCCGACGACCTCCGGTTCCAGAGTCCCTACCAGGACTGCCCTCGGCCTATTGGTCCTTCGCGGATGTCTTCGATAAAAAGGAATCAGAGGTACTTCCGCCACATCGTCCATACGATTGTGCCATCGACCTGCTCCCGGGAACTACACCTCCTCGAGGACGGATATATCCGCTGTCTCCAGCCGAGACAAGGGCTATGTCTACCTACATCACAGAGAGCCTGGCAAGGGGATTCATTCGGAAATCCTCCTCTCTTGCTGGAGCAGGCTTCTTCTTCGTTAAGAAGAAAGAAGGCGACTTACGCCCATGCATAGACTACCGGGGATTGAACCAAATCACCATGAAAAACAAGTATCCCCTGCCGCTCATCCCCGAATTGTTTGATCGGCTTAGGCAAGCTTTGCACACTACGACATCGCAGGCCGATGCTGCGATGCCGAGTGCGATAGTGCCCGCCCCCGTCGCAGCAGCGATATGTGGTGATAGCTGGCGTAGCGAAAGTTATCGCTACGCCAGCTTCACACACACACTCACCTGCCGTGCGACGTCCCTGTGGCCGGCGACCCGCCTCCTTGTTAAGGGGGCGGGTCGTGCGGCGTCACTGCGACGTCACACGGCAGGCGGCCAATCAGAGCGGAGGGGCGGAGATGAGCAGGATGTAAACATCCTGCCCACCTCCTTCCTTCCGCATATCCTACGGAAGCCGCAGTGAGGCCGGTAGGAGACGTTCCTCGCTCCTGCGACTTCACACACAGCGATGTGTGCTGCCGCAGGAGCGAGGAACAACATCGGACCATTGCGTCAGCGTAATTATGAATTACGCCGACGCTATACCGATGATACGATTACGACGCTTTTGCGCTCGTTAATCGTATCATCCAGCCTTTACACACTGCGATGTCGCATGCGATGCCGGAAGTGCGTCATTTTCAATTTGACCCCACCGACATCGCACCTGCGATGTCGCAGTGTGCAAAGTGCCTCTTAGAGGAGCTCGTGTGTTCACCAAGTTGGATCTTCGGGGTGCCTACAACCTGGTCCGCATCCGCTCTGGGGACAAATGGAAGACCGCGTTCAATACTCGCGATGGGCACTATGAATACTGCGTGATGCCCTTCGGCCTGTGTAACGCACCAGCAGTCTTTCAGGAATTGGTGAACGACGTTTTCCGGGACCTTTTCTACGTCTGTGTGGTGGTGTATCTGGATGATATCCTTGTCTTCTCTCCGGACCTCAAGACCCACAGAGAGAACGTGCAGCTGGTTCTACAAAGACTGAGAGAGAATCGTCTGTACGCCAAGTACGAGAAGTGTGTCTTTGAGCAGTCTTCTCTCCCCTTCCTGGGTTACATCATCTCCGATACCGGACTGCAGATGGATCCAAAGAAGGTCTCCTCCATTCTCAACTGGCCTCCTCCTTCTGGACTGAAGGCAATCCAACGCTTTCTGGGTTTCGCCAACTACTACCGCCAGTTCATCCCTCACTTCTCTGCTCTGACAGCTCCTCTCTCCGCCTTGACCAAGAAGGGGGCTAATCCAAAGGACTGGTCACCTGCGGCCGACGCCGCGTTTGGCTCTCTGAAGCGGGCATTTGCCTCCTCTCCTGTACTCCACCGTCCGGAGTTAAACCACCAGTTCACCTTGGAGGTGGATGCCTCCTCCTCGGGAGCCGGAGCAGTGCTCATGCAGAAGTCCTCCTCCGGGAAGATGGTGACTTGCGTTTTTTTCTCCAAGAGCTTCTCAGCGCCTGAACGCAACTACACCATCGGTGACCGAGAACTATTGGCAGTCAAACTGGCTCTGGAGGAATGGCGCTACCTTCTGGAAGGAGCAGTGTACCCCGTGATTATTTACACAGACCACAAGAACCTGGAATACCTGCGGTCTGCTCAGCGACTGAACCCACGGCAAGCCAGGTGGTCCTTGTTCTTTGCCAGATTCGATTTCCAGCTCCATTTCCGACCCACGGACAAGAATGTACGCGCTGATGCCTTGTCCAGGTCTTTCATGCCCATGGAGCAGGAGGAGGAGACATCTCAACCCATCATCTGTCCTAGTAAAAATCATTCCGGTGGCTCCTGTCACCCTGGCCCAGATACCGCCCGGGAAGACCTATGTCTCTGAGACTGACAGGCAAAAAGTGTTACACTGGGGCCATGCCTCGAAAACAGCCGGTCATGCTGGTCAGAAGAGAACATGGAGTGCGATTGTACATCATTACTGGTGGCCATCCCTTCGCACGGACGTCGCTTCTTTTGTCTCTGCCTGCTCCTCTTGTGCCAGGAACAAGACGCCCAAACACCTGCCATATGGCCGTCTTCTGCCTCTGCCTATACCCTCAGTTCCGTGGCAACACATTGCGATGGACTTTATTACGGACTTGCCATTGTCCTCCGGACACACAGTCATATGGGTCGTGGTGGATCGATTCTCTAAAATGGCTCATTTCGTCCCTATGACTGGACTGCCCTCTGCCCAAGAACTCGCGGACGCCTATATACTTCACATCTTCCGCTTGCATGGCTTTCCATCACACATTGTGTCCGACAGAGGAACTCAGTTCACCTCCCGCTTCTGGAGGGCTCTCTGCAAACATCTGGGAGTGACTCTGGACTTTTCTTCAGCTTACCATCCTCAGTCGAACGGCCAAGTGGAACGGGTCAATCAGATCTTGACCTCCTTCTTACGTCACTACGTCAACGCCCATCATGACGACTGGTCCACGCTTCTTCCTTGGGCTGAATTCTCCCATAACCACCACGTCAGTGAGTCCTCCTCCAGCTCTCCCTTCCATGTCGTTTACGGACTTCAGCCTTCCGTCCCTTTACCTGTATCCTCTTCCTCGGATGTTCCTGCTGCTGATGCTGTAGTCCGTGACTTTTCTACGATTTGGGACTCTGTCAAGACGTCCCTTGAACGTGCTTCCCTGCGGATGAAGAGACACGCGGACAAGAGACGTCTGGACCCTCCGTGTTTCTCTCCTGGAGATCTCGTCTGGCTTGCCTCCAAGTACGTCCGATTGAAGCTACCATCCTACAAGCTGGGTCCTCGCTACATCGGGCCGTTTAAAGTCCTCAGCAAGATCAATGAGGTCTCCTACAAGCTACAGCTCTCGGCCACGATGAGGATACTCAACTCCTTCCACGTCTCCCTGCTCAAGCCGGTTGTCCTTGGTCCCTTCTCCGCTGCTGCCAGTTCGGCTCCTCCTCCTATTGCCGATGACGACATCTATGCGGTAAGGGATATCGTGGCCATGAAGACCGTACGGGGTCGACAGTTCTTCCTGGTGGACTGGGCAGGGTATGGTCCTGAGGATAGGTCCTGGGAGCCTCGGGAGAATGTGGGCACTCCTCTGATCCGTGCCTTCCTGTCCCGGTTGCGGGGATGGGGGTGGGGGGGGGGGGGGTACTGTCACGCTCCCCGGGTCCCCTGCCCTGCTCCCCGGCTCACCTGCCACGCTCCTCGGCTCCCCTGCTTCGCTCCCCGGTTCTTCGGTCCGGTCTCCGCCGCTCCCCGCTCTCCAGCCTCCATTGCCTGCGCTTCCCAGGCGTCCTGGTCCCCGCTCCCGGCGCCCGTCGGCTTCTCAGCCCCAGCCCGGCTCTGCTGCTTCCTCCTCACAGCTTCCTGCTCTGGCTTCTGGCACCCGGGCCGCGCGCATGCGCATTAGGGCGCGCGCGCGGTCATTGACCCTTTCTTAAAGGGCCAGCGTCCACTGACAGGAAATGAAGCACACAGGTACAGGGTATAAAGGGGTTTAGTGTCCAAGTGGGTGGGGCCTGTTCTTCGTGTTTCCCAAGCTAGGAGTCAGGTCTCCTTGTGTTCCTGTGAGATACTCACCTCTCTCTCTTCTAGAGCCGATCCTGCCTTGCCATCCGGTCCTGCCGAATCCCGCACCCCGAACGCTGCCTATCTGCCATCCTGACAGTCCGTACCATCTCTGATCCCTGTGGTGACCCGTCATCTCGCTCCAACGGTTCCGTACTCCGCCTGACATCATCTCGGCTTCCGAACCTGAGCTCCGTCACCCGGACTACCATCAGTGACTCCGTGGTCCCAGGGACTTCTCCATTATACTCTTGTGCACGGACTGTCTTGCTACCTGTAGTGCTCCAGCTACCAGACCCCTTACCATCATCAAGGAGTTCGGCCCAGTGGATCCACCTCCTGGGTCTGCCCGTCCACCTGGCCCTAACAGTAGGGCATTCCACAGTCTGACTGCTCTAACTGTAAAGAACCCTTTCCTATTTAGCTGCCGGAATCATCTTTCTTCCACTCGCAGTGAGTGCCCCCTGGTCTTTAGTATTGTCTTTGGAAGGAATATCTATATATATAATTGCCTTATTCTGTCTGTCTGTCTGTCTGTCTGTCTGTCATGCTCCAAAATTGTGTCCTTACGGTGACACAAAGCTGATTGGCCGCTGGGCTCGCCATGGCCCCGCCCCCCCCACACGGATTGGCCTCTCGCCCCGGCTCTCTGCAGGCCCCGCCCCCCTCACGCAATCCACGCTCGCTCTTGCCCAACTGACACGTAGCTCCGACTCCCAGGTGAGTACACACACACACATCAAATCACACTCACTCTCACACACACCTCACACATCACATCCACACACTCACAACATCCTGGGATATCGCTTGCTTCTACACCGGCTCCGTCACGATCCCAGCAGCGCCAGACATAACCTTGCGATGCTGGGATCTTCACGGAGCCCGTGAACGCTGTTAACCATTATACACATCGGGTAACTAAGGTCCCTTGGTTACCCGATGTGTATCATAGTTAACAGTGTACACCGGCTCACACTCACTCTCACACACACCTCACACATACATCACATCGCATCCACACACTCACAGCATCCGGCGATATCGCTTGCTTCTCGGCCTCGATACTGTGCTGTTGTGACCTTCCAGGACCTGTCGGAGGATCACATGGCCAGAAGCATGTGGTATCTCCGGATGTTGTGAGTATGAGCGCGTATGTGCAATATCGTCAATGTGTGTGTGCGTGAGTGTATGCGATCGGGTGTGTGTGGGTGTGTGTGAGTGTATGTGATCGGGTGTGTGAGTGTCGGCAGAGGAGCATGACGTGCTGGAGAAGGCTGGGAGGAGAGAGGCTGATCCTGGGGAAGGCTGGGATGGAGAGGCTGATGCTGGGGACAGAGAGGCTGATGCTGGGATGAGAGAGGCTGATGCTGGGATGAGAGAGGCTGATGCTGGGGACAGAGAGGCTGATGCTGGGGACAGAGAGGCTGATGCTGGGGACAGAGAGGCTGATGCTGGGGACAGAGAGGCTGATGCTGGGATGAGAGAGGCTGATGCTGGGGACAGAGAGGCTGATGCTGGGGACAGAGAGGCTGATGCTGGGGACAGAGGGGCTGATGCTGCGGGGAGAGAGGCTGATGCTGGGAGGAGAGAGGCTGATGCTGCGGGCAGAGAGGCTGATGCTGCGGGTAGAGAGGCTGATGCTGGCGCAGCATGGCGGATAGAGCACGTTTGGGAGTGCGCAGCATGGTGGATGGAGCACGTTTGGGAGTGCGCAGCATGGTGGATGGAGCACGTTTGGGAGTGCGCAGCATGGCGGATGGAGCACGTTTGGGAGTGCACAGCATGGTGGATGGAGCACGTTTGGGAGTGCGCAGCATGACGGATGGAGCACGTTTGGGAGTGCGCAGCATGGAGCAGGATGGGGAGTGCGCAGCGTGGCGGATGGAGCACGTCTGGGAGTGCGCAGCATGGGGGATGGAGTACGATGGGGAGTGCGCAGCATGGCGGATGGAGCACGTTTGGGAGTGCGCAGCATGGCGGATGGAGCACGTTTGGGAGTGCGCAGCATGGCGGATGGAGCACGTTTGGGAGTGCGCAGCATGGCGGATGGAGCACGTTTAGGAGTGCGCAGCATGGGGGATGCAGCACGTTGGGGAGTGCGGAGTATGGCGGATGGAGCACGTTTGGGAGTGCGCAGCATGGCGGATGGACCACGTTTGGGAGTGCGCAGCATGGCGGATGGAGCACATTTGGGAGTGCGCAGCATGGGAGATGGAGCACGATGGGGGGTGCGCAGCATAGGGGATAGAGCACGATGGGGAGTGCGCTGCATGGGGGATGGAGCACGATGGGAGTGCGGAGTATGGTGGATGGAGCACGTTTGGGAGTGCGCAGCATGGTGGATGGAGCACGTTTGGGAGTGCGCAGCATGGCGGATGGAGCACGTTTGGGAGTGCGCAGCATGGGAGATGGAGCACGATGGGGAGTGCGCAGCGTGGTGGATGGAGCACGTTTGGGAGTGCGCAGCATGGGGGATGGAGCACGATGGGGAGTGCGCAGCATGGCGGATGGAGCACGTTTGGGAGTGCGCAGCATGGCGGATGGAGCACGTTTGGGAGTGCGCAGCATGGCGGATGGAGCACGTTTGGGAGTGCGCAGGATGGGAGATGTAGCACGATGGGGGGTGCACACCTCCCCCCAACACACACACACGCGCGCGCGCACTGCACAACACACCACACACACACACACACACACACTGGGAACCACAAACAACTGCCCTACACAGACACCCACACACAGACAACGCTGCACACACAAATATACGCACATACCGCACAACACACACATTGCACAAAACATACCTCCCCCCAAAACACACCACACACACACAAACCGCGCAACACACACACACAACGCTACAGACACACAGCGCTCAACAAACAACGCAACACACAAACAACACCGCTCTCACCCCCCGCCACACCCAGACAAGGCTGGGATGGAGAGGCTGATGCTGGGGACAGAGAGGCTGATGCTGGGATGAGAGAGGCTGATGCTGGGATGAGAGAGGCTCAAGGGGATGCAGCACGATGGGGAGTGCGGAGTATGGCGAATGGAGCATGTTTGGGAGTGCGCAGCATGGCGGATGGACCACGTTTGGGAGTGCGCAGCATGGCGGATGGAGCACGTTTGGGAGTGCGCAGCATGGGAGATGGAGCACGATGGGGGGTGCGCAGCATAGGGGATGGAGCACGATGGGGAGTGCGCTGCATGGGGGATGGAGCACGATGGGGAGTGCGGAGTATGGCGGATGGAGCACGTTTGGTAGTGCGCAGCATAGCGGATGGAGCACGTTTGGGAGTGCGCAGCATGGCGGATGGAGCACGTTTTGGAGTGCGCAGCATTGGAGATGGAGCACGATGGGGAGTGCGCAGCATGGCGGATGGAGCACGTTTGGGAGTGCGCAGCATGGGGGATGGAGCACGATGTGGAGTGCGCAGCATGGCGGATGGAGCACGTTTGGGAGTGCGCAGCATGGCGGATGGAGCACGTTTGGGAGTGCGGAGCATGGCGGATGGAGCACGTTTAGGAGTGCGCAGCATGGGGGATGCAGCACGTTGGGGAGTGCGGAGTATGGCGGATGGAGCACGTTTGGGAGTGCGCAGCATGGCGGATCGACCACGTTTGGGAGTGCGCAGCATGGCGGATGGAGCACGTTTGGGAGTGCGCAGCATGGGAGATGGAGCACGATGGGGGGTGCGCAGCATAGGGGATAGAGCACGATGGGGAGTGCGCTGCATGGGGGATGGAGCACGATGGGGAGTGCGGAGTATGGTGGATGGAGCACGTTTAAGAGTGCGCAGCATGGTGGATGGAGCACGTTTGGGAGTGCACAGCATGGCGGATGGAGCACGTTTGGGAGTGCGCAGCATGGGAGATGGAGCAGGATGGGGAGTGCGCAGCGTGGCGGATGGAGCACGTCTGGGAGTGCGCAGCATGGGGGATGGAGTACGATGGGGAGTGCTCAGCATGGCGGATGGAGCACGTTTGGGAGTGCGCAGCATGGCGGATGGAGCACGTTTGGGAGTGCGCAGCATGGCGGATGGAGCACGTTTGGGAGTGCGCAGCATGGCGGATGGACCACGTTTGGGAGTGCGCAGCATGGGGGATGCAGCACGTTGGGGAGTGCGGAGTATGGCGGATGGAGCACGTTTGGGAGTGCGCAGCATGGCGGATGGACCACGTTTGGGAGTGCGCAGCATGGCGGATGGAGCACATTTGGGAGTGCGCAGCATGGGAGATGGAGCACGATGGGGGGTGCGCAGCATAGGGGATATAGCACGATGGGGAGTGCGCTGCATGGGGGATGGAGCATGATGGGAGTGCGGAGTATGGTGGATGGAGCACGTTTGGGAGTGCGCAGCATGGTGGATGGAGCACGTTTGGGAGTGCGCAGCATGGCGGATGGAGCACGTTTGGGAGTGCGCAGCATGGGAGATGGAGCACGATGGGGAGTGTGCAGCGTGGCGGATGGAGCACGTTTGGGAGTGCGCAGCATGGGGGATGGAGCACGATGGGGAGTGCGCAGCATGGCGGATGGAGAACGTTTGGGAGTGCGCAGCATGGCGGATGGAGCACGTTTGGGAGTTCGCAGCATGGCGGATGGAGCACGTTTGGGAGTGCGCAGGATGGGAGATGTAGCACGATGGGGGGTGCACACCTCCCCCCAACACACACACACGCGCGCGCACTGCACAACACACCACACACACACACACACACACACTGGGAACCACAAACAACTGCCCTACACAGACACCCACACACAGACAACGCTGCACACACAAATATACGCACATACCGCACAACACACACATTGCACAAAACATACCTCCCCCCAAAACACACCACACACACACAAACCGCGCAACACACACACACAACGCTACAGACACACAGCGCTCAACAAACAACGCAACACACAAACAACACCGCTCTCACCCCCCGCCACACCCAGACAACACCCAGAACATGTACAGCGCCCTACACAAACACTTGGTAACTACACACAACAATATCTATATATATATACATATATATATATAACAAAAATCATACATTAACTACACAATACGTAAATTCTAGAATACCCGATGCGTAGAATCGGGCCACCTTCTAGTGGTTACATATCACCTGTCTCCAGATTCCTCTTTTCCAATAGAAAAGTGTTCATGGTGTTCAAACGATGATATTTAGTAAACTGATGAATACATTTAAAGAAGTAAGTGAGTGTTATTCTATGAAAACTTTCAGCCATTCAAGTGAACATGAAAGCGGGCTTTACACGCTACGATATCGGTAATGAATTATTGTCAGGGTCACGTTGTTTGTGACGCACATCCAGCTTCATTAACGATATCGCAGTGTGTGACACTTATGAGCGACCTTAAACGATCGCAAAAGTGGTCAAAATCGTTTGCCGCGGAGTGGTCGTCCTGAAACAAAAAATCGTTTTCTGTTTATTAGCGATGTTGTTCCTCGTTCCTGCGGCACCACACATCGCTATGTGTGACACCGCAGGAGCGACGAACATCTCCTTACCTGCCTCCACCGACAATGCGGAAGGAAGGAGGTGGGCGGGATGTTATGTCCCACTCATCTCCGCCCCTCCGCTTCTATTGGATGCCTGCCGTGTGACTTCGCTGTGACGCCGCACAAACCGCCCCCTTAGAAAGGAGGTGGTTCGCCGGCCAGAGCGATGTCGCAGAGCAGGTATGTGCGTGTGACGCTGCCATAGTGATAATGTTCTCTACGGTAGCGATCACCACATATCGGCCGTACGACGGGGGCGGGTGCTATCGCGCTTGACATCGCCAACAAATGCTAGCGATGTCGCAACGTGTAAATGCCGCTGAAGTCTGTGGAAATGCCTCTGAGATGAGCCGAAGCCTGGACAGACAAGTCAATACTGACAAAGTAGAAAGGATGATAAAGCCACCACAAGCAAGATGAAGCCTGGAGAGAATAATACTACAAGATGATTGAGAATGATCGAGAAACAGGAGAACTATAGTATCTCTCCATGTATAAAAGTGCTTTCAGGCAGCTCCTCTTCCTTTCACATAGTGTCTCTACAGTTCTATACTATAGAGGAAAAACCCAAGGTCACAAGAAAAATCCATCAGCTCATTGGATCCAAGGAATTACTGGGTGCGGTGCATAAAGAAAAGCTGTGAGACGTAGCTAAAATGATAAGTAGGCATTGCAATACAGTCAGCAAGAGACGTAAAGGGGGGCTCAGAATAAATGTTTGGACGATTTTAAAAAGATTGTGACTCCGAGACTGGGTATTATCTGCCATCCAACTGGAAACCTCTTTGCACTGTTCGGCCTTCAGGAGTGGTGTCGCGCCCCCCTGCAAAGTGGGACAGGAAGCTACCGTATTTTTCGGACTATAAGACGCACCCTGGTTTTAGAGGAGGAAAATAGGAAAATAAAATTTTAAGCAAAAAATGTGGTCATGACACACTTATGGGGCGAGGATCTGCTGCTGACACTGTTATGGGGGTAATATCCCCAAATTCTCTTCTCCTGATAATGATCCTCCTGCCTTGTATATGATCCCCATCCTTGTATATATGTCGCTCATCCTGGTATATATTCCTATCTTGCTATATACCGTCATCATGGTATAGCCCCCATCCTGCTACATAGTGACATTCTGGTATATGCCCTTATCCTGCTATATACTGCCATCCTGCTATATACTGCCATCCTGCTATATACTGCTATCCTGCTATATACCACCATCCTGCTATATACCACCATCCTACTATATACCGCCATCCTGGTAAATGCCCTCATCATGCTATATACCCCCATCCTATTATATACTGCCATCCTGGAATATACACCCATCCATCCTGCTATATACTCCCATTCATCCTGCTATATACCCCCATCCTGCTATATACTCCTATCCATCCTGCTATATACCCCTATCCTGCTATATACCCCATCCATCCTGCTATATACCTCCATCCATCATGCTATATACCCCCATCCATCCTGCTATATACCCCCATCCATCCTGCTATATACCCCCATCCATACTATTATATACCCTCATCCATCCTGCTTTATATACCTTCATCCTGCTATATGACCCGCTACAGGTGGCACACAAAAAAAAAAAATGTTTATACTCACCTTTCCTCGCTCCATGCAGCATCGCTCTTCCTCCTGTCTGTGCCGGCAGTAGCGCTGCTGGAGTGTGGAGCCGTCCCCGTTCCCCTGCAGCATCGCAATCTCCTCCTGTCTGCCAGTCAGCTGACCTGTGTGGAGACTAGTGGTGCACACAGGAATTACGTAAATCGCTGTGCTCCCCGATTCTACACAGATCAGCTGGCCGGCAGAAAAGAGGAGATCGTGATGCTGCAGGGGAACAGTGACAGGTGAGTATACTGATTCACTGCCCCCCGAGCTGATGATCATGTGCAGGGAGTAGTGAATACAGCCGCACATGATCACTTCAGGTTGTAATTGCCAGGGGTGATCATGCGGGCCAGCTCTTTACTATGCGCGTGTGCCGCCCCCACATTAGTAGCAGCTGGGCTTCTCGGATCCGGACCCGCAGTGTGGCTCGAGGGATTCTCCGGACCCGGGGGTCACGCGGACACTCCAAATAAAAGGGGGATGTATTTGTACAGGATTTGCCGTAATCAGTCTGTGACGCCACCCACGGTGTGTGGTGAAGTATGGCACCACAACTGCTGCTGTGGGACACCCGGGGCGATAGGATGGCAGCTGGTTGTTAACCCCTCCGTGGATAGGGATGGTTGCCCCGGGACCCGGTGACTTGGTGCAGGGGACGGTGATGGCAGGGGTGTGGTGGACTTCCCGGTGTCGGTACCGGCGGGCTCCAACCCTGCCCTGGTCCACCTCGGATCTCCGGCTGCCGTCTTCCCGTCTCCTGCTAGACACGGACCACCATCTGCCACCTAGCCAATTCACCAAGGCTCCAACCCCGGCGCCTGTCAAATTCAACCTCCTATTACTCCACTCCACTCTCAACTTGACTCCAAACTAGACTGACTGTTTTCCCGCCCCGGGCTCTCCAGACCCCTAGGTGAGCATTCTCCATCCGCCTGGTCATGCCCACTGGTGTGCCTGTCTTTCCCGGGGGAGGTGACTAGGGTTTCAGGTCGGCTGGTGTAACCCTGTGAGGGAAGGTGTTATGCAGGGGCCTATGTGTGACTATCTGGTTTTGCCATGGCATCACACGCGCACCCCCACCCATCATTCCGCCCACCTGTCAGCACCGGCTTCAGCGCTGAGGGATGATGGGTGGAAGGATGGGCGTACATATGAAATGAGCGGGCCCACGTGGTCCTACAGCCTGCTCATGCCACAGATGACCCACTCCACCGCAGCACCCTCATTCCCCGCAGCCACATTCAGACTATAAGACGCACCTCCCACTTTCCCCCAATATTTGGGGGAAAAAAGTGTGTCTTATAGTCCGAAAAGTACGGTAGGTCTCGTAGATGAGTGTGTTTGTTGTGCTCATGCAGCAGGCACAGTTTCACCTGGCCAACGACCTCAACCTGTCCGTAGCCTGTCTTGAGCCTTGTGACGCCACATGCTCTTCTCACACGTGCGCGTCCGGGTATCCAGGGAAGCCACTGGCTGGGGCCCCTGGATACAGACACCAGCTCCTGACTGCACTACGTTCTTCCTACGGGGTTAGCATTTACCCCTTGAAGCCCGCCCCGCAGAACACCGAGAACGTACCGGTACTAACTAAATCATCAAGGGGTAATCCCCTTCGGCTGCTGCGATCCACCCATGCCTTTTAACCCCTTAAATCACGCTGTCAAAATGTGACAGCGCAATTTAAATGCCCGCAGCGGTAAATGCGCACTTACCCGCCTCCATTGATGGCACCATTGCCATGGTAGCGCAGGGTCATGTGATGACTCCTGTAGCTATCATGACTCATTTCCTGAAACAGCCAGCAGAGCAGTCTCTGTTACACTAGATGAGCATTTCTGGTGATCTGAGTTGTGTAGCTGTGATCAACAGAAATGAATGAGCGATCATACTGCTGATTCCTATTGCCTCCTAGGGATACTAGTAAATTTAAAAAAAAGTAAAAAAAAAAGTTTTAAAAATTAAAAAAAAAAACTAAAAGTGCAATTCTTCCCCCTTTTGCCCAATTGAAAATTAAAGGGTTAAAAAAAATAAAACATATACACACATTTGGTATCGCTGCATTGAGAAATGCCCAATCTATCAAAATGTAAAATCAATCAATCTGAATGGTAAACAGCATAGCGGCAAAAAAGTTCCAAATGCCAAAATTACATTTTTTTGGTCGCAGCAAAATTTGTGCAAAATGCAATAACAGGCGATCAAAACGTAGCACCTGTGCTAAAATGAGACCATTAAAAATGTCAGCTCAAGACGCAAAAAAATAAGCTATCAATGAGCCATAGATCCTTTAAAATGAGAACACTATGGGGTACTTTGCACGATGTGACATCGCTACTGCGATCTTGTCGGGGTCAAATCGAAAGTGACGCACATCCGGCGCCAGTAACGACGTCGCAATGTGTAAAGCCTAGAAGCACCGATAAACAATCGAAAAAGCGCCGAAAATCGGTAATCTGTGTAGTGTCGGTCATTTCCATAATTTTGCTGCAGCGACAGGTACGATGTAATTCCTCGTTCCTGCGGCAGCACACATCGCTGTGTATGAAGCCGCAGGAGCAAGGAACATCTCCTTACCTGTGTCCCGCCTGCAATGAGGAAGGAAGGAGGTGGAGGAGGATGATTACATCCCGCTCATCTCCGCCCCTCCGCTTCTATTGGCCGCCTGCCGTGTGACGTCGCTGTGACGCCGCACGACCCGCCCCCTTAGAAAGGAGGCAGGTCACCGGCCAGAGCGATGTCGCAGGGCAGGTAAGTGCGTGTGAAGCTGCCATAGCGGTAATGTTCGCTACGGCAGCTATCACAAGATATCGCATCTGCAAGGGGGCGGGGACTATCGCGCTCGGCATCGCTACAATCGGCTAGCGATGTTGCAGTGTGCACAGTACCCCTATGAGATGCAGAATATGGCACAAAAAGTGAATCACTTGTTTTGGACAAACATCTGATTTTTTTTTAACCTTAGGTAAAAGTAAACCTATACATGTTTGGTGTTTACAAACTCATACTGACCTGAGGCATCACACCAACAGATCAGTTCTACCATATAGTAAACACAGTAAATAAAATATCCCCAAAACAATCATGCAATTGCACTTTTTTGCAATTTTTCAACACTTGGAATTTTTTTTTCTGTTTTTCAATACAATGTATGGTAAAATGTATGGTTTTATTTAAAAGTACAACTTGTCCCACAAAAAAACAAGCCCTCATATCGTAAGATTGACGGAAAAATAAAGTTATGGCTTTCGGAAGAAAGGGGAAAAAAAAAGAAAAACAAAAAATTATCTGGGAGTGAAGGGGCTAAAGAAACAATAAAAAATAATGACGTGACCGCATTCACAGTAACTAATGAAGAACAGAGGATCAGAGCTCTTCAGTTGAAGACTGTGAATGTCAGTGCATTCGCGGACTGGCACAAAAATAAGGAGGACCTACACCAGCAAGAAGTGTGTGGTGATTCACTGTCAATGGAGATTTTTTCAAAGACTCATGTCCGGAGAGTGAAGTTTAAAAACATTGAGTCTCCTACACTGCTAAAGTCTAGGTAATTAGTGCAAGGCCTAGGAAATATCTAAAGGAGGCATTGCAGTGCACCCTGGAAGAGACATAGAGGAGGGTCACAAAAAATAATAATAATTCTTATTTATATAGCATCAACATATTCCGCAGTGCTTTACAATTCAGAAGGGAAATGTACAGACAATATGAGACAATACAGAATAACAAAATTCAGGTACTAAGAGGAGTGAGGACCCTTATTGTAAGTTTACAGTTTATGAGGAATTAGGGAAGGCACAAAAGGTGCCTATATATGACAGGCCCGCACGGGGGCCATGGGGCACTCGTTACCAGGCCGCAGTGCTGTTTCTAGGATGCTGCGGTGACAAGGTCCGGTTCCGTGAGCCCGGGGGTGTCAGTTAAAAGGGGAGTAGTAGGGATGGTAATTCGTGACACCACCTGTGGTACTCGGCCAGTGTTAGCCGACGCTGCGAGATGGGACCTCTGGGGCAGATGGTGATGCAGTTTGGTTGGTATAGCTCTCCACAGGTAGAGATGGGCCCCAGGGCGGATGGGAGTAGTAGTAGGTGATGGCGGGGGTGCAGGTCCGGAGGCGCAGGCAAATAACGGAGCGGCACAGGGATGCAGTTGCAAGGTTTTTACTCACTGTAGCAGGTTCTAAGGTAACACGACTAATCAGTGACCGCCTTTGGAGTGCTGGGTTCCACTGTGATGGGCTCCAGTCTAACCCGGGAAGTTCAATAGTCAAGACCGGTGCACCTTTCTTATGTTCCTTCCCTGGTCATCTTCCCGTGCTAACTTCTCTCCCGCCTGTCCCGCACCTACACACACAGTGCCCTCAGCCAATGCCCACGGACCCTGTCGGGTGGCTTGGTAGCTCTATCCCTTGGCCCTATGTGGACACCTTCCAGCGGATTCGTGTACGGGTTTCGCTTCGGCCCTTGTAGTGACCTAAGCCTCCAGTTTAACTAGATGAGCACGTTGGTTCTTCTCCTCTAGTCTAGGGACTGAATTCCCATCTGCGGATAAGTCCCCCCACTCCAATATGTCGTATGTGGAACGAAACCATGGGTATATGGCGTACTTTCCCATGGACTCTAGGACCCCTTCTGTCTTGTGCCTGTGTTGAGCTGCACTCCACTGCTCCTTCTCAACTCCGCTCTGTCACTACAGTGTCCCCTACTAACTAGACTCCACCCCCCAGTTTGGTCAGATTAGGGGGAGTGAGATGCCATCACCAGTGGTGGCTATACATAGCTTTAATGACACCAAGCCCTAACCCTGACCCGGTGGGGAGCTGCTAATTCAGAGTGTTGTGTGTTTTGTGTGCATACCGGTGGATGACCTCTTCCTTACCCAGGATGGGGCACTCTGGCTGAGATGCAGTACCTCTGTGGTGACTGAAGCCTCAGGGGCGCTACATATACATCACAGGGGAGGCTGGGGCTAGAGTATATACAGTACATCACAAGGGAGACTGGGGTCACAGTATATGCATCACAGGAGGAACTGGGGGCTACAGTATATTCATCCCAGGAGGGGCTGAGGCTACAGTATATACAGTGCCTTGCGAAAGTATTCATCTCCCTTGAATTTTTCAACCTTTTCCCACATTTCAGATTTCAAACATAAAGATAAAAATTTTAATATTATGGTGAAGAATCAACAACAAGTTGAACACAATTGTGAAGTTGAATGAAATTTATTGCTTATTTTAAACTTTTTTTAAAAAAATAAATAACTGAAAGTGGGGCATGCAATATGATTCATCCCCTTTACTTTCAGTGCAGCAAACTCACTCCAGAAGTTCATTGAGGATCTCTGAATGATCCTATGTTGTCCTAAATGACTGATGATGATAAATATAAGACACCTGTGTGTAATCAAGTATCTGTATAAATGCACCTGCTCTGTGATAGTCTCAGTGTTCTGTCTAAAACACATAGAGCATCATGAAGACCAAGGAACACAACAGGCAGGTCCATGATACTGTTGTGGAGAAGTTTAAAGCCGGATTTGGTTACAAAAAGATTTCCAAAACTTTAAACATCCCAAGTAGCAATGCGCAAGAGATCATATTGAAATGGAAGGCGTATAATACCATTGCAAATCTACCAAGACCCAGCCGTCCATCCAAACTTTCATCTCAAACAAGGAGAAGACTGATCAGAGATGCAGCCAAGAGGCCCATGATCACTCTGGATGAACTGCAGAGATCTACAGCTGAGGTAGAAGAGTCTGTACATAGGACAACAATCAGTCATACACTGCACAAATCTGGCGTTTATGGAAGAGTGGCAAGGAGAAAGACATTTCTCAAAGATATCTATAAAAAGTGTCATTTAAAGTTTGCCACAAGCCACCTGGGAGACACACCAAACATGTGGAAGAAGGTGCTCTGGTCAGATGAAACTAAAATTGAACTATTTGGGCACAATGCCAAACGAAATGTTTAGTGTAAAAGCAACACAGCTCATCACCCTGACCACACCATCCCCACTGTCAAACATGGTGGTGGCAGCATCATGGTTTGGCCCTTCTTTTCTTCAGCAGGGACCGGGAAGATGGTTAAAATTGATGGGAAGATGGATGGAGCCAAATACAGGACAATTCTTGAAGAAAACCTGTTGGAGTCTGCAAAAGACCTGAGACTGGGACGGAGATTTGTCATCCAACAAGACAATGATCCCAAACATGAAGCAAAATCTACAATGGAATAGTTCACAAATAAACGTATCCAGGTGTTGAAGTGGCCAAGTCACAGTCCAGACCTGAATCCAATCGAGAATCTGTGGAAAGAGCTGAAAACTGCTGTTCACAAACGCTCTCCATCCAACCTCACTCAGCTCGAGCTGTTTGCAAAGGAAGAATGGGCAAGAATTTCAGTCTCTCGATGTGCAAAACTGATAGACAGATACCCCAAGTGACTGCAGCTGTAATTGCAACTAAACATAGCACTACAAAGTATTAACTTAAAGGGGATGAATAATATTGTACGCCCAACTTTTCAGTTATTTATTTATTAAAAAAGTTTAAAATAAGCAATACATTTTTTCAACTTCACAATTGTGTCCCACTTGTTGATTCTTCACCATAACATTACATTTTTTATCTTTATGTTTGAAGCCTAAAATGTGGGAAAAGGTTGAAAAATTCAAGGGGGCCGAATACTTTCGCAAGGCATTGTACATCACAGGAGGATTTTGGGGCTACAGTATATATATCACAGGGGACACTGTGGGCTACAGTGTTTACATCACAGGAGTGGCTGGGGGCTACAGTATACACATCACAGGAGGATCTGGGGGCTACAGTATAGACTTCCCAGGAGGGACTAAGGCTACAGTATCTATATCATAGGAGGGGCTGGCTGTTACAGTATATACATCACAGGAGGGTCTGGGGGATACAGTATAGACATCAAAGGAGAGGCTGGAGGTTACAGTATACAGTATATAGCATAGGAGGGGCTGGGGGCTACACTATATACATCAAAGGAGGGGTTGGGGCTCCAGTATGTACATCTCAGGGGGTGCTGGGGTCATACAAATTACTGGGGTGTGTGCACATTACTGGGGGGCATAAACATTACTGGGGGAGCATATGTACCGCCCCGTGCTTGGCAGCCGAGCCGCTTGGATCCAGACCTTCAGTGGGTGGCTCGAGGGTCTCCGGACCCGAGGGTCCTGCGGTCACGTCGATCAAAAAGGGGTTGGTGGTTTGGGGACATAGGTGTACGGCCGGAGCCGTGGTCAAGTTCGTGACGCCACCCACGGGATGTGGTAAAGGTGGACACCACCGCTGCAGTTACGGGGCACCCAGAGAAGATGTAGCGCAGCAAGTTGTTAACCCCTCCTTGGGCAGGAGACACCTACAGAGAGGTGGCCGAGTACAGGGACCGCTGGTATTCCGGCACGCACGGGGATACAGGTTCCCAGAGTAGAAATCTAATCATCTGGAGCTGCTCAACCTGTCGGTGAGGTTACTTGTGGTACCTCACCAGAAACACAGAGTCCGAGCCCAAGCAGCAACAAGGGGACCCACAAGGGGACAGGGCCAGAAGCCATCTCACCAAGGTCTACGCTGCCGGCAGACGGGCCAGGGAGGGGAGCAGAGTCAGAAACAGCTTCCCTGGAGGAATCCCACCATACTGCAAGAAAGGGGTCCCCCAAACAAAAGGAGTGCAAGGAAGGCGAGTTGATAGTTACCCTCAGAACGGCCTGCAGGAATTCCTGGTTCCACCTGGTTATCACAGTATCGCCAGGGCATCTCACAGAAACAACCAAAAAGTGAGTAAACAAGTTAAAAGACTTTCTGGACTGTGTTTGAGTCATTCTGCGACCTGTGGTTCCACGCATATACACCCGAGCCCCTGGGGCCAGCCTCACTCTCGGCAAGCCGCACCACCCGACTGCAATACCATCAGCCCCAGATGCTCGTTAAACTGCAGTGGCGGTCACCCATCCCTGACCGCAAATACCGAGAGTGGCGTCACGACTTCATATAAAGAAAACCTGACTGACTTGTGGCCAGAAGGTATCCCCCAAGAGCTGTCCCCGCAGTGTCACGCTGCAGCGCTGTTGTGGGCGACTCAAAGGCAAGATGGAAATCTCTTCTTATAGCATGAGAAGGGTGCATAACCAATAATCAGTGTTAGGCTATGTGCGCAAGTTGCGTACAGTCACTGCAGAAATTTCTGCTGCGATCTGAAGAGCACACGTGCGCTTCAAATCGCTGCAGAAAATGTCCATAGTGAAAAAAAAAAAAGCCGATTCCATGCGCTTTGCCTGCAGCTCCTGCCATAGACAGAGCAGGGGCTGCCGGCAAAGTGCACAGAAAAAGTGACATGTCACTTTTTAGAACGCGCGCTTCGAGCAGCAGCCGAAGCGCTGCGCTCTAAGACGCCACGTGCGCACGACTCCTGCATAATCTTCATAGACTGTGCAGGGGACGCGGGACGCATGCAGTTACGCTGTGCTACAAAGCGCAGCGTAACTGCATGTAATTACGCAACGTGCGCACATAGCCTTAGAAAAAAAGCATATAACGCAAAGGTCACAGGAAAGGCAGTAGGACATAAAGTCTGCCATGTGTGACGCACTCCTAACAGGCAAGACTTCCGTCCCCATCAGAAGGGCGACTCTCCATATGCTCCTCCTCCCTCTGATCCTCCAGCTCCTCCTCTTCAGGCTATCCATGCTAAGCAGACGAGAAGCTGGTTTTGGTACTACCTTCTGTAGTGCAGGCAACAATCTCCTGTTCCTCCTCCTACTCCTCATTATAATCTAATCTGTACTGAGAAGATGAGATGATGCTAGGTAATATCATCCTGTGTACCTTCTTCCTCCATCTCCACCTGGTCTGCACGCAAAGCTTCCTCTTTCATTGTGAACAACTGAGTAGACACAAAAGTGTGATGTTTACTCTTATTATAGCATCAACGCCACTCACCATCTTGGTTGATTCCTCAATGTTTTGGAGAACTGCAAAGATGTCAAACATTCATGACCACTCATCGGCTCTAATGTACAAAGGCTGACCGGAATACCAATGGGCATGTTGTAGCTGGTATTCAACTACTGCCCTCTGCTGCTCACAAAGCATTGGCAACATTTGTAATGTTGAGTTCCAGCACAAGAGCAAGTTGCAAACCAGTCGGTGAGCTGACACTTGCAAGCGCTGCTGCAGCACTTCCAGACTGGCGGCAGCTGTAGCTTGCAGAAATGAGCTCACATGCTGCATACCTTGACAAGTATCTCAGGCAAATCTGGGTAGATTTTCAAAAAGTGCTGAACCACTAAGGTGAACATGTGAGCCAGGCCTGGTACATGTGCTAGCTTGCCAAGCTTCAGACCAACCACTAGGTTAAAGCCATTATCACACACGACCATGTTTGGTTGGAGGTACAACGGTAAGAACCACAGATCTGTCTGATCTGTTAGACCTTTCAACAACTCAGTGGCAGTGTGCTGTTTGCATACCTCCCAACATTTAAAGATGAGAAAGAGGGACAAGGCAATTTAAGCCACGCCCCTAACCACACCCATTTTGCAATCTGTCACGCCCACACCCAATCCTTTTCAGCACTGTTGATCACATTGTTTAAGGCTGCGTGCCCACGATCAGTATTTGCAGCATTTTGGATGTAGCATGTTTTTGCTGTGTCTAAAACTCTGCATTGTACAGTACAAGCACAGTGGAGGGATTTCTAGAAATCTCCTGCTCATTGTGCTTGTTTTTTCTGCAGAAAAAACACTGACCTGCGGAGCGTCTTTCCAGACTGCAGCATATCAATTGTTTGCTGCAGTTGCATGCGTCCTCCGTAGGGAGAACACAACAGGAGACTGCAGCGCACTGAACAATGATCATGGGCACAGGCAGCTGCGTTCTCCTGCAGATGAGACGTGCAGCCCCACAGGTCAGGACCTGCTGCCTCCAGGACACAGCGAGTCCTGATCGTGGGCACAAGCAGCTGCGTTCTCCTGCGGAGGAGACGTGCAGCCCCGCAGGTCAGGACCCGCTGCCTCCAGGACACAGCGATTCCTGATCATGGGCACAGGCAGCTGCGATCTCCTGCGTTCTCCTGCGGAGGAGACGTGCAGCCCCGCAAGTCAGGACGCGCTGCCTCCAGGACACAGTGAGTCCTGATCGTGGGCACAGGCATACGCACATATACGGTACATATTTGAAGACAAATTCCCTAAAATACATATAAACAGACAAATCTATACACAGTCATCTGCACTGACATGCATAGATACATACATCATACATATACACACATTGGAGGTAATAACATGGGGAAGCCGGCAGCAGCCGCACTCACCTACCCCGCTTGTCTCTATCCAGCTCCTCGTCGGCATGTGATCACTTGGCAACACTTTAACAGACCTAGCCTCGCACAGTGCACACTGACACCGCTGTGTATGTATCACAAGGGAGGATGGGGGTCTTATATACTCTAATATATATATATATATATATATAAAATTTTATATATATATATATATATATACACACTGTATATATACAGTATATACAGCACAGGAGGGGCTGGGGGCTACAGTATATACAGCACAGGAGGGGCTGGGGGCTACAGTATACACAGCACTGGTGGGGCTGGGGGCTACAGTATACACAGCACAGGAGGGGCTGGGGGCTACAGTATACACAGCACAGGAGTGGCTGGGGGCTACAGTATATACAGCACAGGAGGGGCTGGGGGCTACAGTATATTCAGCACAAGAGGGGCTGGGGCATAGACAGTACTTGAGGGGCATACATATTAGGCCTGTTTCAGATGTCAATGATTCTGGTATGTATGTGCTAGTTTTTATACATACCAGAATCACTGACCTATGCAGACCCATCATAATCAATGGGTCTGCACACACATGAGTGATTTTTCACTGACTGTGTCTCCGTGCGGCGTACATGCATATCCATGATTGCCGCACAGAAACATGTCTGGTTTTTTTCTGGCATCACTGATGTCCCACGGACCACACTATGGTGTGATCCGTGAAACACGTACCAGAAAAACACGGACATTTAAAATAAAAAGCTTTTTCAACTCACCTTCTCCAGCGATGCTGAGTTCGGCAGCTGCTCTCTGCTTCTTCCTGCCCGGCTCATTATGGCATGCATATTCATTTATGCAGCCAGAGCCGACCCGGAAGTAGCTGCAGAGGTGAAGAGCGGTGGCTGGATGCTGAATCGCAGGACTCTTCAGCACCACGGAGAGCAGAAGCGGGGGCAGGTGAGTATATGTCCATGTGCAATCACAGAGTACGGATCACATATCACGGATTGCACATGGACAACCACTGTGTGCCGTGAATCATGGAGTATGAAGGGACATATGCGTGTTTAACACGTCAGTGAAGAACGTCTGTGTTTTTCACTGAGGGTCATACATGTTACTAAGGGGTACACACATTACTGGGGGAAATACACTTTACTCTGGGGCATATAAATAACTGGTAGCATAGATATTACTAAGGGGCATATAGCTCTGGTGTTGGGGCTTATACAGCTCTGGGGGCACATACAGTTCTGATGGGGGGGCTGGAGGCACACAGATCTGATGAGGGGGGGGTGGCTGGAGGCATATAGCTCTGTGAGGAGAGGGCTGGGGCATACAGATCTGGTGAGGGGGGCTGGGATATTTCTGGTGGGAGGGGGCTGCAGGCATACAGAGCTGGGGGTGCTGGGGGGCATATAGATCTGGTGGGGGGGCTGGGGGGCATACAAATCTGGTGTGGGGGCTAAGGGGCATACAAATCTAGTGTGGGGGCTGGGGTATACAAATCTGGTGTGGGGGTTGGGGGGCATACAGATCTGGTGAGGGGGGGTGGCTGGAGGCATATAGCTCTGGTGAGGAGAGTGCTGGGGCATACAGATCTGGTGAGAGGGGGCTGGGGGATACAGATCTGGTGGGAGGGGGCTGGAGGCATACAGAGCTGGGGGCATATAGATCTGGTGGAGTGACTGGGGGGTATACAAATCTGGTGTGGGGGCTGGGGGGCATACAAATCTGGTGAGGGGGGTGGCTGGAGGCATATAGCTCTGGTGAGGAGAGGGCTGCTGGGGCATACAGATCTGGTGAGAGGGCTGCTGGGGCATACATATCTGGTGGGAGGGGGCTGGAGGCATACAGAGCTGGGGGGTGCTGGGGGGTATATAGATCTGGTGGGGGGCATACAAATTTGGTGAGGGGGCCATACAGATGTGGTGAGTGGGGTGACTGGAGGCATATAGCTCTGGTGAGGAGGGGGTTGGGGCATACAGCTTTGGGTAGGTGGGGGGTCACATACAGCGTTCCTTGGTGTTCAGCTCCTCTTCCTGCAGTCTCTTTATCTGTGGACAGAGCTCAGCATGTTGCTCGGTAGATCCACCCACAGATGCACTTCCGTACACAAACAGCCCAGCAGTGAGCAGTGAGTGCACGCTGAGCTGCAGGTGCCGATTTAAAGTGTCGGTAGCCAGAATGCTGCTGCCGCCCACCCATAACAGCGGCAGCACAGAGCCAGAGCAGCGAAGCAGCGCTCGGCTCTGCTCATGTGCATTAGGAGGGGGAGAAAGTCAGACGGGGAGAGAGCGGGTGGGCGGAGCTACGGGACAAAAGCCTCACGATCGTGACACCGGGACACCCGCTGAAATCCGGTACAGTACCGCTGTATCCGGGACGGTTGGGAGGTATGTGTTTGTCATCTAAAGATATCAGTTTCACAGGAGCCTGTTACCGCTTGATTGCTGCAGTGCTTCCAGCTTGCAACTGATAGGGATGGCAATTCAGAGATGAGGGATGAAGAGGAGAAGGGCAGGGTGCAGTAAATAGTGTAATAGTTTATAGTGTAAATAGGCCTGCAATTCTAGGTGTTTTATTTTGAGATTCAGTTTTTGTTTTTTTTTTCTTCACAGTATATATATACATATATATATATATATATATATATATATATATATATATATATACTATATACTATATATATACATATATACAGTCAGGGCCAGAAAAATTTGGACAGTGACACAAGTTTTGTTATTTTAGCTGTTTACAAAAACATGTTAAGAAATACAATTATATATATAATATGGGCTGAAAGTGCACACTCCCAGCTGCAATATGAGAGTTTTCACATCCAAATCGGAGAAAGGGTTTAGGAAATTAGGAATCATAGCTCTGTAATGCATAGCCTCCTCTTTTTCAAGGGACCAAAAGTAATTGGACAAGGGACTCTAAGGGCTGCAATTAACTCTGAAGGCGTCTCCCTCGTTAACCTGTAATCAATGAAGTAGTTAAAAGGTCTGGGGTTGATTACAGGTGTGTGGTTTTGCATTTGGAAGCTGTTGCTGTGACCAGACAACATGCGGTCTAAAGAACTCTCAATTGAGGTGAAGCAGAACATCCTGAGGCTGAAAAAAAAGAAAAAATCCATCAGAGAGATAGCAGACATGCTTGGAGTAGCAAAATCAACAGTCGGGTACATTCTGAGAAAAAAGGAATTGACTGGTGAGCTTGGGAACTCAAAAAGGCCTGGGCGTCCACGGATGACAACAGTGGTGGATGATCGCCGCATACTTTCTTTGGTGAAGAAGAACCCGTTCACAACATCAACTGAAGTCCAGAACACTCTCAGTGAAGTAGGTGTATCTGTCTCTAAGTCAACAGTAAAGAGAAGACTCCATGAAAGTAAATACAAAGGGTTCACATCTAGATGCAAACCATTCATCAATTCCAAAAATAGACAGGCCAGAGTTAAATTTGCTGAAAAACACCTCATGAAGCCAGCTCAGTTCTGGAAAAGTATTCTATGGACAGATGAGACAAAGATCAACCTGTACCAGAATGATGGAAAGAAAAAAGTTTGGAGAAGAAAGGGAACGGCACATGATCCAAGGCACACCACATCCTCTGTAAAACATGGTGGAGGCAACGTGATGGCATGGGCATGCATGGCTTTCAATGGCACTGGGTCACTTGTGTTTATTGATGACATAACAGCAGACAAGAGTAGCCGGATGAATTCTGAAGTGTACCGGGATATACTTTCAGCCCAGATTCAGCCAAATGCCGCAAAGTTGATCGGACGGCGCTTCATAGTACAGATGGACAATGACCCCAAGCATACAGCCAAAGCTACCCAGGAGTTCATGAGTGCAAAAAAGTGGAACATTCTGCAATGGCCAAGTCAATCACCAGATCTTAACCCAATTGAGCATGCATTTCACTTGCTCAAATCCAGACTTAAGACGAAAAGACCCACAAACAAGCAAGACCTGAAGGCTGCGGCTGTAAAGGCCTGGCAAAGCATTAAGAAGGAGGAAACCCAGCGTTTGGTGATGTCCATGGGTTCCAGACTTAAGGCAGTGATTGCCTCCAAAGGATTCGCAGCAAAATATTGAAAATAAAAATATTTTGTTTGGGTTTGGTTTATTTGTCCAATTACTTTTGACCTCCTAAAATGTGGAGTGTTTGTAAAGAAATGTGTACAATTCCTGCAATTTCTATCAGATATTTTTGTTGAAACCTTCAAATTAAACGTTACAATCTGCACTTGAATTCTGTTGTAGAGGTTTCATTTCAAATCCAATGTGGTGGCATGCAGAGCCCAACTCGCGAAAATTGTGTCACTGTCCAAATATTTCTGGACCTAACTGTATATATACTATATACTATATATATATATATATATATAGTATGGACAGCCTCCTATTCTGACTGCTCTCAGGCCATCAGCCACTGGGTGGTTTTAATTAGTGCGAGATTCTACCTATCGATATATTTGTAAACTGTTAGTCTAGGAGAGGAATGACGCTAGGATAGGGTCCAATCAAAGAAAGGTCACCTTGTCGTGGTCGATGGGCGCACAAAAATTGGCCAATTTTTGCTCTAAGAACCTTCATTTTTCTAAATATATTCTACATAGCATTAATGCAGTTTAAATTTTATATATTCTATGTTTCCATATATTGGTGCTTTTAGAGTGCTGCTGAATCCTTTTTTGAGTGTGTTTCGAATAGTTATAGCAGTTAGCACCTGTTCATACTTGCCATTTTATTTGGAGATAAAGTTTTTTGTTTTTTGCAATTCTATGTGTCGGTAGTATGTATGCTATCTCAGGGTCCGAATCTGTACTGGCCTCCACAAGGTTCACCCAGAGTGCCGTTAGTGAAATATAGCGTACCTGGCCACAAGCACTTGTCCACATATTGGTGGTTAAGTGGACCTCACCAGTAACTGTGTTGGTCAGGGTATGGGTAATGCTATGGGACACATGCTTTTATAAGGCAGGGATGACACAACGAGAAAAATAGTGGCAGCTAGGAACTGAGTACCGAGGGATGGTCGAAAGCATCAAGTTGTGGAAAGCCTCAGTGTCCACAAGTCTCAATGGCAACATTTCTAGGGCAAACAATCTAGATATGTATCTGTGACGCCCCGGACTAGTCGGGTCGTCCCAGGTAGTCACACACAACACCACACCCCCCTCCCGATTAGGTAACACCAGCCAACCTAAAAACCTTGTCGCCACCCTCCAGGTTTGATGTCCACACCAGGGGGGCGGAGCCAGACAGTTGGCTCCACCCTCCAGGCGTTCACACGCCTGGAGGCGGGAACCCTAGTAGTCAAGGTCAAGTTCTAGAGGAGAGTGGTTTTGACAGTGAAGGAGAGAGGTTAAGTCCTGAGGCAGACCTGTGCCAGGCCTGCCATAGACTACTCCGGTGGCTGGGTCAGAGCCCAGTCACCATTGGCAAGGAGGCAGACGGTGGTGGCCGCCTGCAGGAGACCGGGAATATGACTGGTGGAACCGTAAGGGACCGGGACAGGGTAGTGGCCCACCGGAACCAAACCGGGGAGCTAACTGGATACCGGAGCACCAGGCAGGGTACTCCGATCCAGTACAAAGGCCTGAACCGACAGGGCCGAGTCGAATCAACTGATTGCAGACTGGACTTAAGGACCTATCCCACACAAGTCCCTTTAGAAGATAACAGCCCACCCATACAGGGTAAAGCCACCGCCAAGGCATAGAGACCCAAAGGGCCAGCGTCTGCGGGCAAACGGGCTCCTACGGCATATACAAGTCGGGGAGCGGACTACCGGTGTCTAGGCACAGGAGTCAAACATTCACACACAGAGGTGCAGGAGAAAGGAGGAAACCACCAACCTATTCTGGGAGAAGCTGCAGCCGACTGCGGGCCACGTTCATCACTTCGTTTCGTTTACCAGAGACTCCAGTGTCTTGTGCCAGAGTGAGTACACCAGTGCCATCAGGCACAGCAACGCACTGCACCGCAACACTTCACCCTGCACCCCGGCCCTCGCCTACCGGGCCCCGGGACCAACACCCCCTACCCTCGGAGGGGTCAACACCTAGCTGCGCCATTACATCGCTCCCGGGAGCCCCATACCGCAGCGGTGGTGTCCACAATCACCACAACCCTTGGATGGCATCACGAACTATCATCCCAAACCAAACACCCAAATCCCCGCGTGTAGCGCCAACTCCCTTGCAGAGCGACATGAGAGGCTCGAGCCACCACCCGCAGTATCTGTTTAGTGTTTGGCCCTGTGGGTGGGTGGCTGTGTAGTTGCGCTTGCATCCAAAGCCTAGATTCAAGAGAGCTGAACACTGCACTGAGACAAGGAAGGTTGTGGTTGCTGATGGTAATTTCAAATGTGCAACGACAGGTGCAGGGCAAGAAGCATTTGCACCTGTGGCTTGAACAGTTGATTGCCCAGCACGTAGAACATCGGAAGAGGCCCATATAGTTAGATGCTTGGATGATGTGCCTGAGCATGCTGGTGGTTGTCAGGATGGTAGTGTTCTTACCCCTGCTGAGCTTGGTAGAGCACAGGTTGTAAATCATTGTTTGTTTGTTTTTTTCTGCATTTTCAGTTCCAGACTGGGAAACATCTAACCCTTGTCCTGGACTTTGGCCAATTGTAAGTGCTCTGAGAGACAGTTGACTGCCTTCTTCCTCTGGCCACTCTACTTTTCCTGCCTGTTGCAGTGCTGCAGACTAGTCCCCCTCTGTGGTGCTATGCTCGCTCTGCATACCAGCTTGCCACGTTAGGTTATTGACTTCATCATCCACCACCTTGTTTTCCACTTCTGCACTCTGGTCCTTCTCTTGGCTTGTTGATTTAACATGAGTTATTAACAACTGTGTCTCATCTTCATCCACCTCTTGAGACAGTATTTGCCATTCCCCACATTAAGCTTCTTCTGACTGCGGCAGCTCAAATAGTTGGGCATCACCACACACAAACTCCTCATGTATCGCTTCAATCGTGCACGGTAAATGTGGCGCCCTGGACAAGCCAAGACGTCACAGGTACTGCAACAACACACCCTACACCCCGGTTAGGAACACCAAAGTCAAACACAAACCCTTGTTGCCTTCCTCCAGGGACTGATGTCCACACCAGGTGGGGCGGAGCTAGGCGGTTGGCTCCACCCACCGAGGAGTTCACAGTCCTGGAGGCGGGAAAAGGAGAGGAGAACAGTTGGAGGAGTTGTAGAGTGAGGACGTAGTAGTGGAGGAACTGACTGACCGTGTCCGGGTACGTGGCCAGGGCACCTGACAGCAAGGTTGGCAGACGGTGGTGACTGTCTGCAGGAGAGGCCGATTGACGTACAACCGTAAGGACCGGGGACGGGCGGTGGCCCGCCGGTACCGGATCGGGGAGCGAAGAGAGGCCAGCACCATCCAGCAGGGCCTACGGACCCCGACCAGGCTAGGAGTCGCCGTAAAACCGGTCAAATCCGTCAGCGACGGGAACCTCCGGGGTTTTCCAGCAGTAAAGACCCGACTGAAGGCAACCGTCCAAACCGTGAGGGAGATAAAGCTACCGCCAGAGCTAGAGCTCCCAGGGCCAGAGCCTGCGGGAAAGGAAGGGCTCCCTTAGCCAACATACCGCTGGGGAGCGGGCTATCAGTGGGAAGCCATTGGGGCCGAGAACAAAACACCGGTGCAGGGAGACACTGTTACCGCTAACCTACCGGGAGTGACCGCCGCAGCCGTCTGTGGGACTCGTCCATCCAGCCGTTTGTTTTACCAGAGACTCCGTGTGCGTTACTGGCTGATTAAGTACCACCGTGCCGTCTGGCACTGCGCTGCCCCGCGACCCTGCACCCGGCCAGGCCCCACATCCCACCTTCCGACCTCCACCACCGGGCCCCGGGACCACCAAAAACCCCCCCTACCCACGGAGGGGAGAAAACATCTCAGCTGCTCCCTGTCAACGCTCCCGGGATCCCCGTACAGAGCAGCGGTGGTGTCCCAACCTCACCACAAACCGTGGGTGGCGTCACGGACAATATCCCTACACCAAACCACCCCTTTCACTCACAGGCGAGGAGCGCCGCTCAAGTCCCTGGGATCCGGCCCACCGCTCGAGCCACCGACTGAGCGAGCAGCAGCAGCAGCCGGACCCGAGCAGTGGGTGAGCGCAGCGTCCCCTCCCCGCCCGCGACATAAGAGTTCAGAAGAAGCCATAAATTGAAAGGTAAAGAGCTCCTCAGAGTGTCCAAGTGTGGGGTCACTTGTTTCCAGAGAGTTGAGATTGTGGGAGGTAGGAGGACCATGGTGATGATTATGTAGTCCAAATATCACGCTTGCCACCAGGTGGTGGTACTGCGGTGAGCAGAAGTGGACATACTGAACCACAGGGGGACCCCACGCCTGCCCTTTTAGTGGGATGGCGAGGCGGATGCCAGGTGCTACTCCCAGGGCAGGAACCGGGACTGTGGCAGCTGACTCCCAGGGCAGGGGCAGAAGCAAGAGTAGACAAGGCTGGATCTCAAGTGTAGACAGGGATCACAGGAGTGGCTTGGGCAGATGGCATGGTCAGGGCAGACAGACAAAGTCACTAGCAAGGCTGGGACCACCGGAATGGCCGGGGCAGAGGACACGACTGGGTTGGACAGGCACAGTCTCTGATGTGGAGAGGGCCAGCAGGATAACTGAGGCTTGAAGCATGGCCGGGGCGGACAGGCACAGTCTCTGGTGTGTCAAGGAGGACCACCAGGGTAGCTGAGGCTGGAGGCACGGAAAGGGCAGACAGGCACTGTCTCTAGTGTGACAAGGACAACCAAGGTAGTTGAGGCTGGAGGCACAGCCGGGGTGGAAAGTCACAGTCTCTAGTGTGGCAAGGGCCACCTGAGTAGCTGAGGCTAGAGGCATGGCCGGGGTAGACAGGCACAGTCTCTAGTGTGGCAAGGGTCACCAGGATAGCCGAGTCTGGAGGCACAGCTGGGACAGGCAGGCACACTGGCACTAACAGGACAGGACCGATAGGCAGGGAACAAACAGGACGGGAGCCAACAGTACCAGAGCCAATAGGATGGGAGCTAGTAGGACGGGAGCCAACAAGACAGACAAGGGGACCTGACAACTAGCTAGCTGGAATACTGGAACCTAACTAGCTAAACTAAGGCATTGATCGGGCAACTCCCTAGTGGGAGCTCTCCCTAAATACCCAGTGCCTCTCAGCAATAGGCTGGAAGGCACTTCCTGGGAGTGGCACACTGGCCCTTTAAGAGAGGGGCAGCGGCGAGCACATGCACTCCTTAGGAGCGCTCCCAGAGAAGCTGTGATCTGCACATAGTCTCTGTGAGGTGGGGGAGGAGTACCCACATGGAAGAGAGGCAAGATACGCCAAGGAGCGCGAAGGGACTCGGCTGCAGCAGTGATTTATAGCGTATATGTGGCGCCCCTGAGGCTTCCGTCGCCACAGAGACATTGCACATCATCCAGAGGTGTGATGTCCCATCCTGGGTAAGGAAAGGGGTACATGCCAGTTCCCAGGTAAATCCGCACTACAGCCATTGGTAGGCACACACAGGGACAGGGGACTGTGGCAGCAACCCTCGAGGCTGGCTCGCCTCGGAGGACCGGTAAGTCCCATCCCCGTTCGATTGGGTGGTAGCTTAGCAACTGGGGAGGTGGGAGGAGCCACCAGAGAGTAGACAGAGAAAGGGAGGTCAAGTTTGAGCAGTCTGAGAGAGAGGGGAGAAGGAGGAGGAGGTCTGCGGGAGGCCGAGGAGAAAGAAGAGTAGTGCTCTAGTCAGTCAGGAGCAAGAGAAGAAAGTGACGCTTCCTGGTGAAGACCCTAGGACTCAGAGGGTCCAGGTGACACCAAGCAGGGAACGAAAGGATTCCAGGGCCACAGATAGCTTTTGAGCTGGTGGCCTGTTCCACAGGAACATCGGTGGAGGGATCAAGCTGCATCCAGGGGACGGTCCCTAGTCACTGGAGGAGGAGAAGTCAACTCCAAAGGTTAGAAACCGAGGTCCAGGGAAGCTGCATGCTCGCCGGACCACAGCCCACAGCAGAACCTCTAGAAAAGGGGCAAATAACCGACAGGCGAGCTCCCAGCCCGGAGGCTGCAGTGGAGGCCGAGCCAGGTTCAGCCAACAAGGGCAAGGCTTGAGGAGTCAGCTGAGAAAGGAACACATAGAGGGGTGCACTGGCATTTACCCCCAGATCTACCCGGGATCAGCGGAGGTCCCTGACAGGGGATTCCAGCACACCAGTGGGCAACCGGACAGCTGCCGTGTCAAATAACCAACTGTGAGTAAACATCTTGAAACTGCAGTCCTTGGTGTTGCCTCTGTTATTTCATCTGCATAGACTTCCATCACTGCATAGACACTCACGAACACCAACTGTGCCCCGGGGTACCGCTCCACCTGTGGAGAGCAGGACCTTCCAGGCTGCCATTCCATCGCCTCGGAGGCCCCATACAGCAGCGGCGGCTTAATAGCCGCATACCACAGGTGGCGTCACGACAACTATAAACTTTATTCACCCCCAACACTGCAGCCATATTAGTTGACCCCACCAGGGCCACGGAGCCGGGCTCCGCCACCACTGACGACCCCCGGATTAGTTTGGTCCGGCACCGGGTGTCCCATAGCCCTGGGGTGGGCGAGTCATATACCTGCAAAGAGTGCAGGGACACAGCTTTACACCAGACCCTTGGCTAGTGAAACTGGGCTATGTGGAAGTCAGGGTGTTGCTGGGAAACAGACTGGAAGCATTAGCTGCCATCCAACCCACAATCTGCTCACACGAATTCCAGCTTCAACAAGGGTATCCCGCACTCCTTTGCAAAGTGTGACAGGAAGCTAGGTCTAGATGATGCACGTGCTTGATGTGCTGCCAAACCAGGCCCAGTTTGTCCTGGCCCACAGCCAAGGCCTCTTCTTGTACCCCCATCAGTAGGAAGTCCCCTTTTCCATCCCTTACTGCATGCCTTGTGCATTTTAAATTATGTATGCAGATAAGAACAGTATTATTAAAAAAAAATAATCTATTTAAATTAGCTCTGAAAAGAACTGTTGGTTGTACATGGCAGTGTGCCGCCCCCACGTTAGCAGTCGAGACGCCCGGATCCGGACCCGCAGTGGCTCGAGGGATCTCCGGACCCGGGGGTCGCGCGGACACTCAAATAAAAAGGAGTCGTGACTTGTACAGGGAATTGTTGTGCTTTCTTCGTGACACCACCCACGGTGTGTGGTAAGATGGAGTACTACCGCTGCGGTTGGAGAGCACCCGGGGGCGATGGAGTGGCACCTGGTTGTTTAACCCCTCCGTGGGTAGGGGTGGATGCCCCGGGCCTCAGTGTCCACGACACGGGAGACGATGGCTGCCGGAGGTGGCGCGCCAGACCAGGGGATGTTGGTGTACTCACTGTTGAATAATTGCACACAAGTCTGCTGGTAAACCAAGGAGTCAGTGACCGGCTGCCGTGTCCGGGTGTACTCGGTTCCCACACCCGGCTGATGTACCAATGTCCCTTCCTCCGGCACTCTGTACTATTCCTCAATTCTGGACAACCTTGCATGGAACGGGGAAGTCTGCTCCCAGTGCTGTTCTGGTTGGGAGACGTGCTCGCGAAAACTGACCCTTGGGATCTCAGTGGGTGTTTGCGGATACCCTATCCCCCGCGGTGGGCTGCCGTTTCGCTCTATCTGGGCTAACACACTGGAACAACGTCTGGAACCTTGCTCCCGGCCTGGTTAATTAGAGAAGGGGCTTGCAACCGTCTTCTAACTAGGGTCCAAGTACCCTGCCTGTGCACGGTTTCCGGACCGGATCTCCGCTGTCGGTACCAGCGGGCTCCAACCCTGTCCCGGTCCAGTTTGGATTTCCCGCGACCACATTCCCGTCGCCTTTGGACACGGTCCACTGCTTGCCACCTAGCCAGTAGACCAGGGCCACTACCCTGGCTACCCTTCACTAGGCTCAGCCTTGACTTCCCACTCTTCACTACTCAGAATCTGAACTTCAACTCCACTACTGTGTTCCCGCCACTGGATCCTCAAGACCCCTAGGTGGGCACTCCCAATCCACCTGGTCCTGCCCACTGGTGTGTCCTTCTTACCCTGAGGGGGGTGGCAAGGATTTTGGTGGCAGATGGAACCTGATGTGGGATGGTGTTGTGTCGGGTGAATTGTTTCTCTGTGACCATCTGGCGGCGCCAGGGCGTCACAGCAGCACCAAGGACTATAACGCTGTGAACCCTGCCTAAAAGCCTCTGATACACTATCCCTATTCCAGAACCTAACCCTACACTAATTGGAGACTAAGGCGGGCTTTGCACGTTGCGACATCGGTAACAATGTGTTACCGATGCTGCAGCGATAGTCCCGCCCCCGTCGCACGTGCGATTTCTAGTGAAAGCTGCCGTAGCGATTATTATCGCTATGGCAGCTTCACATGCACATACCTGCCGTGCGACGTCCCTCTGGCCGGCAACCCGCCTCCTTCCTTAGGGGGCGGGTTGTGCGGCGTCACAGTGACGTCACACGGCAGGCGGCCAATTGAAGCTGAGGGGCGGAGATGAGCAGGATGTAAACATCCCGCCCACCTCCGTCCTTCTCATTGCAGCCAGCGGCAGGTAAGCTGATGTTCCTCGCTCCTGCGGCTTCACACACAGCGATGTGTGCTGCCGCAGGAGCAAGGAACAACATTGTACCTGTCGCACCATCGGCATTATGGAAATGTCGGAGGCTGCAGCGATGATACGATAACGACGCTTTTGCGCTCGTTCATCGTATCAAAAAGGTTTTACACGTTGCGATATCGACTGCGACGCCGGATGTGCGTCACTTTCGATTTGACCCCATCGACATCGCACGTGCAATGTCGCAACGTGCAAAGCCGCCCTTAGAGCGGTATTATTAGAGAATAGATTGTATTTAAGTTAGCCCTGAAAAGGACTGTTAGTTGTATGGTGCAGCACCAAGGACTGTAATGCAATGAACCCTGATTAAATGGTATTGATATTGCCTTGCTCTTCTGCCAATCCCTTCATGTTTAGTGGCTGAAAAACACTTGAGCACTGCGCCAAAGTACCAGGATCAATAATTGAGCGTCTCAAGCACCCCGATAATATCGATCGAGTACCGAGCAGTGCCAGGCTCACTAGCTCATCACTAGGTATATGGAAATGATCACCTATGCATAGGATAGATTATAGCACTGGGAATCAGTGGTAAGCCATGTGCTAAACCCATTACTGAACTCTGCAGCAAAAAAGCTGCCCCGAATTGGCAATATGCAGCTATAACGACTTGCACTTAACTCCACATGTAATGTAATTGGATGCAGAATAGACCTGGACTGACAATTTGTTCTAATGGACAGATTTCCATAGACATTTTTGCAGCAGTTTTCCTGTTTTTTTTTCGCAGCAGGGTTTTTATTTTTGTTTTTTTTTCCACTATATAAACCAGCCAGTCATTTGCAATGAAAATCTACAATATACATTTACATGCAGCAATGTACATTTACATGCGGCAAATTGAAAATCTGTATCATTCTAATTTACTCTGCAATCTTCTAAGTACGGTAGGTGGGATGTGGTATAGTTGAACACAATGTGGCTACTGTTATCTCCTAATCTATTTCCATAAATTAGCAAAAAAACTGGACATATTTGGTGCACCTGTAATCATAACCGCGCAAAGAACAGAGTGATCAGATTATTTATGGTAATCGGTAAATGGCGTAAAAACGTGTTCTGTTCCTACTTAAAGGCGATTGGAAGTAGGTAGATGGGCAGTAATGTGAGGAGTCTTACCTTCGTTTCCACTAAGTGAGGCAGACAGGGTGGATGGATTCAAATGTACACATGATGGGATGAACATCGGTGGCATGTTTTCCTCCATTAATGAAAACATGCAGCAGTACAGTGGTCCAAGTGGTTGTTACCGAGGTAGTCTTGTGATGGTAGTGTACACAGTTGTGCAGTATTTGTGCCACACGTCTCTCCATTCCGATAATCCAGAGGCCTGCAAACCGTAATGTGCCCACAGTGATTTGCCTGCCTTGATTTACAGTTTTTTCATGGCGGTGTCGGTTCAGCAAGACTGTAACATGGTGTTTATTGGGAATGATGAGAGGATTTTGTTCTGCAACTCCGAAGTGGGCTTGATTTAAATGACCACCAACTCTCAGTAAGCCAGAACTGTCAATAATTGGGTTTAAATAGCTGAGAGGGCTTCTTAATGAAATCTGCTGTTTCTTGTATAAACACTTCCATTCCATGGCAAATTCTCTCTGTTGGAGGTGGTGTATTATGGGGGACTCACTATGGGAGATGTCCTCAGCAGAGAGGGGCTTGCAGAAGACATGCCAGCCATGACAGTCTTTATCTTCAAGGTCATTACAATAGCATCTGGCGATATACACTAACCTTGATAGTCCTGACGAGTCTCATCCAGCTGGAGAAACATTCAAATGTTGGCAACTAAGGATGGAGGTTTTCTCTGCACCAGTGGCCAGGGTGTCGACTTCAGCTCGGACTTCTGGATCGTTGTCTGGATCTAGGATGCTGAAGGCTTCTTGGACACTGTCTTCTGACTGTCTCAGCAGGAACTCTGGACCTGTAGGCCAAGAAGAGTTAGCAAAAAAACGTATAGACATAAGTCCAGTTGCGTGATCTACTGGATTCAGTTCAGTGGGTACAGGTTCTGCGAGGTTGTTGCAGACTTCCTTGTCCATAAAGGAGACACTGTCTTCTTTCATTTCAGGCTTGCTGTTCATGGAACGCTGAAGAGAGTCACACCTAGTCTGAGGTTGTTCTCGGTTATTTGGGAGTCTTACCCTAATAGATCGGAAGGGTAATGGAGAAACCAGTGGTTGGTTTTGTCTTTTGAAAATTCACAGTCTATTATTTTGACAAATTCTCTGTCCTCTACTGACGAGGCTACTTTATCGTTATCCTTGGTTATGTGGAAGTCTGGTCTTCCAAAGTTGTTGATATGCAGAGAAGCAATGTCAGGTAGCTGTATGGAGTCTGGAGACTTCTCTTTCACCACATAGTGATGAAGACATAGCTTTAAGAAGGATGTGAGTCCATCTCCACGCACATGAGTCTTGAAGGAGTCGATTCCTGATCGATCAACGCACACGTTTCCTATGACTACCCATCCCAAGTCCAGTCTCTGGGCGTATGGTGCATAGTCAGGCCCATTACACTGTTATCGCACACCTTGTGTACCCTTAGATTGTTTCTGCCGAGCAGGAGTAGAATCTCGACATTGTTGTCCATAGGTGGGATAACACTAGCCAAATGCCTTATTTGTGGTTGATGAAATGCAGCTTCTGGGGTAGGAATCTCATCCCTGTGGTTGGGTATTTGGTCACATTCAATGAGCGTGGGTAGAGGTATTTCAGTCTCCCCATTGATAGGAGAAGCAATGAATCCCTGGGCTCTTCTGCTGCTAGTTTCTATGCAACCTGAGCAGGTGTTCAAGGTGTAGGATTCTGACGGTTCTTTAATTCCAAAGGCTTCAAAGAATTTGGATCTGCTAGGGATTAATTGCCTTTTTTGGATGTCCTTCTGGATAAAACTTGATTAGGCATATTTGGGCACAATATTTCTCCATTTGGCCCTCTCCACATACCTTTGAGCATGAGCAGGAGACTGCTGTGGTGGTGTTAGTCGGATTCTCCCCACCATGACTTGGAGTGGGAGCGGTGGTGACTGCAACCAGGGTGTGTTGACAGCAAGCTGGGTTGGGTGCATGGCTGAGGCGTGCTTTTTGCTATGACACTCCTCACACTTGACGATGGATTTACAGTCCTTGGCCATATGAGCCAGTGAAGCGCAGCATTTGAAACATACCCCAAGGTCGGTGAGGACTTTCTTGTGGTCTTGTAGGGTTTTCCATCTAAACCCTTTGCACTTGTTCAGTGAGTGTGGTTTTCTATGGATGGGACATTCCCAATTGAAAGACTTGTCTCCTGATGAGACAGCGTACTGTTTACCTATGGGTACTGCTGGTGATAGTAGCTCAGGCTTCCTAACACTCACAGTGTTCTTAATGTCTCTGCATTCATGTATCATGTCTTCATACCTTGATGATGATGATGTTGTTGGAGCTGCAGTGTTGAACTGCAGGAAATCGAGGCTGTGGTCATTCCTCATCTGGGACTGCTCGTAAATGAACCTGCAGAAGTGAATAAATGAGGGAAAGGTGACGTCATGCAGTCTTTTGTACCTTGAAACTGACGTTGCCCACTTCTCCTACAGACTGTATGGCAGCTTCACCATGATTGGGTTCCCTCCATGGGCTGTATCCAGGTAGCACAGCTAAGACAGATGAGGGTCTCTTTTGGTGAGCTCCAGCTCCATGAGCAGATCACTTAAGTCTAGAAGCTTGGTGACTTCCTTAAGTTTAATCTTTGGGTCATTCTGCAGTCTCTTCAATAGGGCTTCTCTATTGCTTCTGCACTGCCAAAGGTGTGTTCCAGTCTTTGCCAGGTAGCAGCGAGACCTGCTTCTGCTTGTCCCACATAGACGGTTCTGAGGCTCTTGATATGGTTTGTACAGATGGGCCCAACCACTTTATCATAAGGTTGAGCTCCTGTTTTGCGGTTAGGTTGAGATTGGCGATGTCTGCCTTGAAAGTTGCTTTCCAGGCTTTCCTGTAGCACTCTGCACGATCATCAAATTTTGTGAGACTGGTGTTGATTAGCACTCTGCTCACCATGAACCTGGTAAACTGAGACATATCCGATTTCTCACTACTTTTTGCCACGACGACTCGTGATGCCCCTTTGGCATATGGGCTGCCTGGCGTGAAAGGGTAAGATGTTTTCTGGGTGAAATGATGTTGCTGCAGGGTTGAGCTGTGGTTTAGCCTCTGTAGAGTCTGAAGACTGCTGCTTGAGCTGTGGAGGAGGGTCAGGTAACAATAGATTGCCATCTCGCTGCAGTGACTGTGTTTGAGAAGGCACCTCTTGGTGACTGTTATTAACTTGCTCAGGTGCTGTGGATGGCACTGGCGCTGGCACTGGTGGACCTGAGTTGGAAGTTTCAGTGTTGTTGACTTGGACGGTATTGCAAACTGCGGTTGGCGTAGGTAACTGATTCAGTACATAGTCTCTGATGCGATCAACTGGATTGTCTGTTTCCAGTGGTGGCGAATAAACTGGATCAGGACCTTGGCTCAACGCTTGCTCAAGCAGTCTTACTTTAGCTAGCGCAACTGCCTCTTCCATCTGAGACCAAAGGATCTTCATTTGATCCTCCGCTTCTGCCCTCTCAGCTTCTACTTCTGCTCTCTTGGCTTCTGCTTTTGCTCTAGCAAGGGCTTCCGCTTCTGCCCTTTCGGCTTCTGCTTTTGCTCTCTTGGCTTCTGCTTCTGCTCTAGCAAGGGCTTCCGGTTCTGACATCTTGGCTTCTGCTTTTGCCCGTTTGGACTCTTCTACTTCTCTTTCTGTGAAGGAACATCTCACCTTTGATCCTCTGCTCTTATGCGGGCCTCTAGTATTCTGTCGCTCAGGGCTGAGCTTCTTGAGGACGATGACCCGGATGACCGAGAGGAACGTCTAGATGAGGTTGATCGGTGTAATCTAAGTTCTTGCTGGTGAGAGATGCAGTGTTCTGCTTTGTCTATCGCAACTTCCACCTTGGCGTCTCTTTCCCTGTCCACTACCTCTGCCTTGCTCAGGTCTGAAATGGCTTAATCAATTTTAGTCTTTTAAAAGTTTCTTATATCTTTCTTGAGCTGTGTTCAGCCATTCCATAGCGGCTTGTAAGCTTGCGGGGTTACCTGATGAGGTTTCAAGTCTTGACATGTGATAGGTAACTCGTTCCCACTATTCTTCCAAGTGTTCACATAGCTCATCTATCATAGTGTGATAGTTTTCAATGGCTTTTATTGTTGGTTTGGAAGCGCTTCTTGGTCGGACAACTTGGTCTGCTGGAAGTATGGGATCTGCTTCCTGGGTTTCATAATGGACAGTATCAGGTTGTATTTGCTCTATTTCTGCAGTGGGGAATTGCATAAGTTCTTTTTCGGATATTTTGATTTAAGGTGTACTGTCTCTTTAAAATCTCACCTTTCGAATTGGGGTCCAAAAATGACGGTGCAGCTCCGTTAGGACTCCCTGATGAGATTTTCAAGGTGATTTAAACGAATTGTGAGGTTTTGCAGTTCAGCAATTTGCAGCGATGATGTATAATATACTGCAAGTCTATAGGAGGGTATGGCTAGAGGGAAACCCCAGGTGCATAAACGGTTCCTTCATAATGCGGGCAGAGGTGATTCAGGACGTGGCAGATGGGAGAGCTTCCCCTTAGGCTTGTCCAGGCATGCACTGTTTCAGGGCAGATTACTGCACAAGGCCTGTTGGTAGGCAGATTCCAGAGGGAGTTACATGGTTCTTAGGGATCTGTAGCTGGGGTATTGGGATTAAAGTAGTCCTTTGACTTTGGGCTGTAAAGGAGTTTTTGACTGCTCTGTCCCCAATTAAAGGCAATTGGAGGTAGGTAATTGGAGTAGTGTGAGGAGTCTTACCTTCGTTTCCATTAAGTGAGGCAGACAGGACCAGAGCGCTCCAGGGTGGATGGATTCAAATGTACACACAATGGGATGAACAATGGTGGTTTATTTTCCTCCATTAACAAAAACATGCAGCAGTACAATTGTCCAAGTTTCTGTTACCGAGGTAGTCTTTTAATGGTTTCCCCTAGAGCGGCTACTGATCAAAAACTTTGCTTTTCAGAAGCCCAAAGGAGAGGGATGTGATCCTCACACGTGCACTGACTAAAACTAAAGATGGATGCCAGGATGTGAGGTCACGTATAGGGCTGAAAACACTCCCACAGGTTGTACTAAAAAGAACCAGGGGAACAGAAGGCCCTGACCAGTAGGTGGCAGCAGAGGAAGAAGCATGAAACAACATAAATTACAAACAGTTGACATGAACATTAAACATGGTGGAACAGCACAGCGTGATTGATTATTTTTCACCATTAAATCCATTAAAAATGTAATGCTGATGCCATGTTCACATTTAGTGTAAATACTTTGTTTTTTCTACTGCTTTTTCATCGGTTTTTCTGCAGGTGTTCCAGGTTTTCATTGCTTTTTTTAATACCAATAAATGCTGAGGTTTTTTCTGCTCTTTTTTTTTTTGGAACAGAAATTCTGCTGTGTTTAACTGTCCAAAGTGGATGTGATTTAAGGTACCGTCACACTAAGCGACGCTCCAGCGATCCCACCAACAACCTGACCTGACAGGGATCGCTGGAGCGTCGCTACATGGGTTGCTGGTGAGCTGTCAAACAGGCAGATCTCCCCAGCAACCAGTGACCAGCCCCCAGCCAGCAGCGACGCGTGGAAGCGATGCTGCGCTTGGTAACTATGGTAAATATCGGGTAACCAACCCGATATTTACCTTTGTTACCAGCGCACACCGCTTAGCGCTGGCTCCCTGCACTCCTAGCCAGAGTACACATTGGGTTAATTACCCGATGTGTAGTCTGGCTATGTATGCAGGGAGCAGGGAGCCGGCATTGACAGTGTGAGAGCGGCGGACGCTGGTAACGAAGGTAAATATCGAGTAACCAAGGAAAGGGCTTCTTGAGGAGAGCAACAAACTAAAAAATGGTCCAGGACATTCAGCAACAACCAGCGACCTCACAGCAGGGGCCAGGTTGTTGCTGGATGTCACACACAGCAACATCGCTAGCAATATCGCTGTTACGTCACAAAAATCGTGCCTCAGCAGCGATGTTACTAGTTATGCTGCTTAGTATGACGGTACCTTTAATGAAAACTGTTTCCACTGTGTGTCTATAAATGCTGCTAAAATGTCCAGTTTTGGTGTGTGTGTGTGGGGGGGGGTTCTCTAGAGGTTTTTATGTGGAGCCTAAAAAAATACATGTAAAAAACTGCAGTTACTTTTTGAACTGCAGAATTAAAGCTTTTCTGTACTATAAAAAAACCACTTAAAAACTATATAAACTTACACTGTGCACATTCTAAAAAGAACAAGCAAAACCATTGCATGAACATGTCCAATCTTTTCACTGGTACTGTATGTCTCATATGTATATTTGTCTTTCCATCTTTATCCCTTTCAAATTCATCTGTCTATATTGGCCTATATTATATAATTTCTACAGTATCTTCCGCATTTCTTAGAAAAATAATAAAAGGTAATAGAAAAGTCCTTTATACTAAAACATCCAGCTCTGCCGTTATTTTTAGCTCACTCTCTGTTCTACAGAATATCACAGGAGACAATCCCCAGATGGTGCTCTCTGCGTCTCCCAATTTTATATTTGATACAGCCCAAATGTGAGAAATATCATTAAGTTTAATGGTTACCTTGGAGGCATTTTACACCTGTGTTTAAAATAAGTAAAGGTGTAAAATAAAGTAGACTTAGCAATTACAATGTGTGTGAGGCACGACGCAGGAGGATTGGGAAATGTCTTGAAGGAACTAGACATGAACTACAGTTCACTGTTCACCTGTGCTATTCACATCTGCTAGAGACAACAAAGATGTATCATTGGCCTGATATACTTATTTTACTGCAGAAATATAATGAGTAAAAGCACCATGTTAGCCTGATAGAGTCACATGTCAGAGATTCCGATATGTATGACGACCGTTTTTATACATACCGGAGACACGGATATATGCACACCCAGTAAAATCAATGGGTCTGCGCACACATTAGTGTTTATACAAGGAATGTGTGTCTGTATGGAGCACACGCATGTCTGTGTGTCCCGCACGGAGTCAAGTCCGTTTTCTCCGGCATCACTGATGTCATCCGTGTGATACCACTGTGACCGGTACCATATAAACATGTGTCTTTGAAATAAAAGGATTTTCTATACTCACCTGCGTCCAGCGATGCTGTCACTTGCTTCTAGGTGCCGCTCATTATGCTCATGCATATTCACTGGACCGCAGACCTGAAAGCAGCAGCGCCGGAGACATCTGGTGGACAGATGCACCGGGGACAGGTGAGTAAAAACATCCTGCTCTCCATGTGCTATCACGGATAGCACACGGTGAACACTAGTGTGCCAAAATCACAGCACAAAAATGGGCCATACGCACCTTTAAAACGTCAGTACAAAACACAAATGTTTTTTCACGGATGTGTGAAGGGTGCCTTAGTGGCTGCAGTAGTGTGTCGCCCGGCACTCCCAGGGACATCTAGCCACCTGCAGGGACGCTGCGGGGACCCACCTTGTTGGTATTTCTGGCGACAGGTCAGTCAGGTTTTCTTTATTTGGAGTCGTGACGCCACTCACGGTTTGTGGTCAGGCTATGGGTGACCACCGCTGCTGTTTGCAATGAGCTTCTGGGACTGATGGTGGTAGCAGCTGGATGTTGTGCCCTCCCGTAAGTGAGGTGGGCCCCAGGGACTCGGGTGTGTATGTGGAACCACAGGTTGCAGAATAACTAAGTCGCAGTCCAGAAAGTCTTTTAACTTGTTTACTCACTTTTAGTTGGTTGGTGAGATACCCGGGCGATGCTGAGATTATACCAGGTTGAACCAGGAATTCCTGCAGGCCATTCTGAGGGTAGCTATTAACTTGCCTTCCTTGTACTTCTTTTGTTTCGGATAACCCCTGACTTGCAGTATCGTGGGATTCATCCAGGGAAGTCGCTACTGCCTTTCCTCCCCTTTCTGGCCCATTTGCTGGCAGCGTGGACCAGGTGAGATGGCTTCTGGCCCTATCTCCTTATGGGTCCCCCTGTTGCTGCTGAGGCTCGAACTCTGTATCTTTGGTGAGGAACCTCTAGTCACCTCACCGTCAGGTTTAGCAGATCAGTAAATCGATCTCTAGGGATCTGTTTCCTGTGCGTGTCCAATCACCAACAGTCCCCGAACTCAACTGCCTCTCTTCAGGTGTTTTTCAGACTGACTTTCTGGTCACTGTACTCCCCCGCTAACAGCTACCACACATGCAGGGTCTGACTAGTGTGGCTGTACGTCTGCTTCTTTCAGCAACTTCTGTACACCGCTCCATACTGGCTTGCTCCTCCTCCTTTTCTGACTGCCACTGCAACCTAGCTTCCAGCCCCTCCACTACACCCCTTGCTGAGAATTGAAAGCTAACCTCTCCAGGGCTACCAAAGGGTCCCCTCTAAAGGTGTGGGAGACCTGGTTGCTATGTGTCTGTGTGTACACACCTCATTCTGGCCTTTTGGAATTACCTGGTAGCACTGTCCCAGCATGGGTGCAGTACTCTGTGGTACCTGATCCCGGGTCAAGGGTGCCACAGTATCAGGTCAAGAGCAGCACCCCTAACTTTTTAGAGAAAGACTATATAACTGGGGGAATGCACAGACCTGCGTGCAGCTCACTCTTCCGCATTACACAACCATAAATGTATGTTTGGGAAAGCTCCTTTAATACAGCCTATTTATTTATTTGACTCACTTATATAACCATTATAGTCTGCAGCACCTTACAAGCATTATTATCACTGTCCCCACTGGGGCTCACAATTTAATTAAAAAAGAAACCAAATATGTCTAATCGTGCAGGCTCCAATTAGGTAAAGACTGAACTAATAGACAAAATCTTAAAAAAATAGCTTTTATTAGTAAATATCTAAACATGTCCATATTATGACCACTCTCAAGGTTAAAATACAAATATGTATGGTAGTAGTGTAGCCAGGCAAAATAGGAAGGGCTGTTACTCCCTAGTAAGTCTTAACCCCTTAACCCCGGGCGAGTTTCCATTTTTCCGGTTTTTGGGGTTTTTTTGCTTTCCTTCTTCCGAGGGCCGTAACTTTTTTATTTTTCCGTCAATCTTGCCATATAAGGGCTTGTTTTTTGTGGGACGAACTGTACTTTTAAATGAAATCATCAATATTGCCATATAGTGTACTGGAAAACAGCAAAAAAATTTCAAGTGCGGAAAAACTTAAAAAAGAAAGTGAGATTGCACAATAGTTTTTGGGATATTTTATTCACCATGTTCACTATATGGTAAAACTAATGTGTCAGTGTGAGGTCTCATGTTGGCACAAGTTCATAGACACCAAAAATGTATAGGTTTACTTTTATCTAAGGGATTAAAAAAAATTTGTCTAAATAAGTGGCACATTTTTGCGCCATTTTCCGAAAACCGTAGAGTTCTCATTTTTCGGGATCTATGGCTCAGTGATGGCTTATGTTTTGCGTCTCGAGCTGACATTTTTAAAGGTACCATTTTTGCGCAGATGCTACGTTTTGATCGCCTGTTATTGCATTTTATGCAAAATTTGTGGCAAACAAAAAAATGTAATTTTGGCGTTTGGAATTTTTTGCTGCTACACCGTTTACCGATCAGATTGATTGATTTTATATTTTGATAGATAGGGCATGTCTGAACACGGCAACACTAAATGTGTGTATATTTTTTTGTTTTTTTATTTTTTTTAACCCATTAATTTTCAATGGGCTGAATGGGGAGTGATTTGAACTTTTAAGTTATTTTAATTTTTTTAATTTTTTAAAAACTTTTTTAAACTTTTTTTTTATTTTACTAGTACCCCTAGGGGACTATAGGGATCAACTGTCTGATCACTTTTCCATTTCTCCAGATCACAGCTACACAGCTGAGATCTGGAGAAAAGCTGCTTTACTCTCACACACGGCAGTCTTCCGGCAGTGAGAGAAAGTGACTCATGATTTTGATAGCTACAGGAGTCATCACATGAACCTGTGCTACCATGGCAACCACCGGAAGTCACGTGATCACGTCACGTGACTTTCAATGGCGCTGGGTAAGTTAATGCTTACCTCGGCACACTGTTACATATCGCTGTAGATTTTGACAGCGAGATGTAAGGGGTTAATAGGTGTGGGTGGAACGCGATTCCACTCGCGCCTGGCAGGCACACATGTCAGCTGTTCAAATTAGCTGACATGTGCTCGGATCGCCGCAAACTGCCCACAGCAGGTGGCGGGGTTTAACCTCACACGATCCATGACATACCCAGTACATCATGTGTCGTGAAGAGGTTAAAGAGGACCAACCACCAGGATTTTCATAAATAAACTAAAGCCAGTGCTATACTGGCCCTATCATGCTGATTCTATACATACTGTACCTTTAGTTGTGAGATCGGATGTATAATTTCTGAAATATAGGCAAGTAAAATTTGTGAAATGCACTGTTAGTTGATTGATAGCAGCTACAGAATATCTAATCGGTGGGAAGGGTTTTACTAGTTATTCCCACCCCTGTCTTCTGCCTGTCCTTCCTCCCCCTGTCATTGTTATTACAGGGAGAGGAAGGACAGTGTGGAGGAAGGACAGGGGGAGGAAGGACAGGCAGGCAGACAGGTGCAGGAATAACTAGCAAACTCGACCCACCTATTAGATATTCTGTAGCTGCTATCAATCAAATAACAGTGTATTTCCCAAACTTTACTTGCCTTATTTCAGAAAGTATACATCCGATCTCACAACTAAAGGTATGTATGGAATCAGCATGATAGCGCCAGTATAGCATTGACTTTAGTTTATATAGGAAAATCCTGGTAGTTGGTCCTCTTCAAAAACTTTACCTCTACCTAACCGCGCAAGTTGGCACCCTAAATAAACTGTATGGTGCCCCCGGTTAACGTTGCCTGTCCCTGGAAACCCTAATTTCCACCTACACTATATATACAAATGCAGTTCAATAACTACACAACCACCCTGCATTTGTTTATATAGTGTAGGTGGAAATTAGGATTTCCATGGACAAACGACCTTGAAAGGAATGCAATATCATATATTTAGGATGCCAACCTCCACAGCTAGGTAGGGGTAAAGTTTGTTAGTGCTTATTAGAAATTTACAGCCCCTTCCAATTTTGCCTGGCTACTCCCCTACCATACTTTTTTTGTATTTTAACCTCAAGAGTGGTCCAAATATGAACATTTTTAGATATTAACTAATAAAAGCTATTTTTTAAGGTTATTTCTATTGGTTTAGTCTTTACCTAATTAGAGCTTATAAGCAATTTTTCTAGTGCTTTGGTCTTGGCTCACAATCTTATTCCCTCTCATTATGTCTGTGGAGTTTGGAGGAAACCAGAGAACCCAGAGGAAACCCACAGAAACACTGTGAAAACAAATAGGAATCACTGAGCCACTAAACTACGTCTCACAGAGAAGATTCTTAAAGGGGCTTTACACGCTAGCGATATCGGTACCGATATCGCTAGCGTGCGTACCCGCCCCCATCGTTTGTGCGACACGGGCATATCGCTGCCCGTCGCACACAAAATCGTGCTCCCCCGTCACACGGGTTACCTGCCCTGCGACGTCGCTCTGGCCGGTGATCCTTCTCCTTTCTAAGGGGGCTGGTCGTTCGGCGTCACAGAGACGTCACACGACAGGCGTCCAATAGAAGCGGAGGGGCGGAGATGAGCGGGACGTAACATCCCGCCCACCTCCTTCCTTCCGCATTGGTGATGGAGGCAGGTAAGGAGATGTTCCTCGTTCCTGCGGTGTCACACATAGCGATGTGTGCTGCCGCAGGAAAGAGGAACAACATCGCTAATGAGAGGTAAATGATTTTTAGTTTTCGGATGACCTCTCCGCGGCAAACGATTTTGGCTGCTTTTGCGATTGTTTTAGGTCACACATAAGTGTCCCACACTGCGATATCATTAATGACGTCGGATGTGCATCACTAACGACGTGACCCCGACGATAAAACATTAACGATATTGTAGCGTGTAAAGCCCCCTTTACTGTCAAGCAATGCTTTACAATACTAAGATCCAAATCATTGCAACTTTCACTTATATACAAAGTTAATGGGGTTGTCCAAGATTTAAAATGTCTAACAGCATGGAATATGCCACTTCAGCATTAATACTCTGGTTGTTGTTTATTTGGCCTAATGGATCAATTACCATACATTCACATGATCGCTGCAGCCAATCTCCAGTCCCATCAGTCTCCTCTCATACATGCAGGCTTGTAAAAGTGATTAACCCAATGGACATAAAACAGACAGATTATCTTTTCATCCCCTTCGATCACGAAGAGTGCTACATTTAAACCTTCACTACCTAAGACCACGGCCTTGAGTACCTAAAACTACAATAGACTTCCAGAGATGTTGGCATTATCTATAGAGATGAGTGGACCCGTTGAAGTTGGGTTCGGTGGGTTCAGCTGGATTTAGCAAAAGTTTGGTTTGGGACATGGACTTGACCTGAACCTCATTGGAAGTTACTGATTAAGCAGTTCAGGTCTCCATTCACATGCAGCTAGCCATAAACAGATCACTTCCGGGGTCTGGTGGATGGGGGTTTTGCATTTTTAATTGTTTTGCTGTGTTTTGTTGATTTTGCAAACTTTGTTGATTTTGATATATGTGTGAAATGCATATATGTGTTCTGAGCTGTAATATTGTGTTATTTGGTCACATACTGGCCAAGGTTTAGCATGACTCCTCCCTGGGATTCTAAGGGTTAAGGTTCTAGGTACACACCCTCTAGGAGGTGGAGTTTTGTGGGTAAAATTAGGCAGCAGCCATTAGAGTAGGAGAGTGTAATAGAGTCTAGAGAAGAAGCTGCTCCAGTGAGAGTTGCAGCAAAGAGTGGTCCCACTGCAGATTCAGCCAGACCCTCAGGGTCATTCCTGAGGAAGGCAGAGTAAAAGGGAAAAAAGATCTTTGCCATCATCGGGTCATAGCGGCCTGTCTATCCGGCAACGTGAGTATATTCCCCTACTCCTCGAGAGGATTCCTGGGTTGCAACTAGCTCACCTTGGTACAGTCTGAAATATCCCAGCAAGTAGTGTTCGAGCCTATAGCCTAAAGGAACCACATAAGTGAATGAATTATTTCACTTCATTAGCCCCTGCAGTAACTGTACAGACAATTTTTTGAGAGTGAAGATGGTGAAATCGGTGAGGAATTGTTGAGCAAACTGAATGCAGCAAGTTGTATTAAATGGATGGAAACAGTTGAGAATTTGGGCTTTAAAAGGTCCAGTAGAAAAGCATGGTCTCTTTTAAGAAAACTAGAAGGAAATCGTAAAGTAAAGCACAAAACGAATGCTGTAACTCCAAATCAAATTGCAGCACACATTGTGAACATCTCAAGAAGCCCAAAAGACCAAGCTCACACCATAGAAGTTCAAAATAAGTTTAAGCTACTAAAATCATCAGTGGCGCCAACTGAAGAATACTCACGTGCTTTTATAACCTGTGACATTGAAATTGCCCTTGCTGAAACTAAAATTAATAAAGCTCCCGTCTCTGATGGGATCCATCCTGAATTTCTCAAAAACTGTGGACCTTATGCGAAAAAATGGATTGCAAAGTTCTTCTCAGATATTATGAAGAATGCGCAAGTCCCTAGTAAATTAAAACAGGCCAAAATAATTGCATTGTTAAAACCTGGGAAGCCTGAAGATAATCCATCAAGCTATAGACCCATTGCCTTGTTGAGTTGCTTATATAAGCTCTTAGAATGCTTAATATATAACAAAATCAGTTTAAAGATTTTCGACTCAATACCTATAGAGCAAGCCGGCTTCAGACCTGCTCGAAACTGTAGTGCCCAAGTCTTAGCTTTGACAACTCTCATTGAAGCTGAATTCCAGAAGAACAAGAAAGTTTCAGTGGTGTTTATCGATCTCTCTGCCGCATATGATACTGTGTGGAGGGAAGGACTTTTATATAAATTTTTGAAGGTGATTCTATGTAAGAAAATGATGTACCTCTTAAACAATATGATTGCAAATCAAACTTTTCTGCTTAATATAGGCGATGCAAGCAGTTGTAAGAAATCTTTAAACAACGGACTGGCCCAGGGATCAGTGCTGGCACCTCTCCTGTTTGCCCTGTACCTAGCTGATATTCCTAAAACAGTGTCACGGAAATTTGGATATGCCGATGACTGGGCACTTGCTATGGTAAGCAAAACAATGGAGGAAGCAGAGGACGTTCTTACAAAAGATCTTAGTGTAATGGGAAAGTATTTCCGACAATGGAGATTAAAACCTAACCCATCAAAAATGGAAGTTTGTTGCTTTCATTTACACAATGCAAGTGCTAAAACTGAACTTAAAGTACAATTTGAAGGCCAATCTGTTAAACACAATTTCAATCCTAAGTACTTAGGTGTAACCCTTGATAGAAGTCTAACTTTTAAATCCCATCTGGATAAATTGGTGCTGAAACTGAAAGCAAGTAATAATATTATTCAGAAACTTTGTGGATCCTCCTGGGGCTCGACAACATCTGTTTTGCGAACATCTACTCTTTCCCTGGTGTACTCTGCTGCAGAATACTGTGCTCCAGCATGGTTAAATAGCTGTCATATAAACTTAATTGACACTCAGCTGAACAACTCTTTGCGTCTAATATCTGGTGCTATTAGACATACACCTGTTCACTGGTTACCTGTGCTGAGTCATATCGCACCCGCAAATCTAAGAAGACAAAAGCTCCTACTTAAAGAATACACTAAAGTAGTGAATAATGAAAAACTTCCAATACACCAAAATATCAGAGATGTTACAATTAGTGATGAGCGAGTACTAAAAAGCTCGGGTGCTCGAGGCTCGGGCCGAGCATCCCAAGATACTCGTGTACTCGGCCCGAGCACCGAGCCCAATGTTATCCTATGGGAGACCCGAGTATTTTTGTGAAATGACCCCCGGCAGCATGTAGAAACCCTAAAAATGGCACAAAAGTCTCAGAAGAGTGCTCAAATGACATGGCAACAGCATGGGGAAGACCCCTTGAAGCATTTATCACTCAAAAGTCACAGCTGTGAACAATTTTGTCCGCGTTTTACGCCATTTTTACGGACTCACCAGAAAACCTTCCAAAATGACACCAAAATGAATTTTCATGGCGGAAATGTTAAGGGAACATACCCAATAGTGAGATAGAGCTAATGTATGTTACTTTTTGAGATCAATACATGAAAGATTTTACGTAAAACATTGTGTGGCACTCCGATGTCCCTGAGAAGAGACGTACATAAAGGCCTCTGAGTCTAATGTGCCCATTTTGAGGAAGTGAGTCTTTGTAGTATTTTCCTTTGCCAGGGCAGTCCAAAATTGTGAGGTTCACCAATGCCCCTGCATACAGACGTGCATGATGGCCTGTAAACCTGAAGTGCCCATTGTAAGGAAGTGGGTCTATTGTAGTATAGCCCTTAGGCAGGGCAGCCAAAAATTGGGAGGCTCCACGTTGTCCCTGGATAGAGACGTGCATGAGGGCCTCAAAACATTAAGTGTCCATTGTCAGGAAGTGGGTGTATTATAGTATAGCCCTTTGGCAGGGCAGCCAAAAATTGGGAGGCTCCACGTTGTCCCTGGATAGAGACGTGCATGAGGGCCTCAAAACATTAAGTGTCCATTGTCAGGAAGTGCGTGTATTATAGTATAGCCCTTTGGCAGGGCAGCCAAAAATTGGGAGGCTCCACGTTGTCCCTGGATAGAGACGTGCATGAGGGCCTCAAAACATTAAGTGTCCATTGTCAGGAAGTGGGTGTATTATAGTATAGCTCTTTGGCAGGGCAGCCAAAAATTGGGAGGCTCCACGTTGTCCCTGGATAGAGACGTGCAAGAGGGCCTCAAAACATTAAGTGTCCATTGTCAGGAAGTGGGTGTATTGTAGTATAGCCCTTTGGCAGGGCAGCCAAAAATTGGGAGGCTCCACATTGTCCCTGGATAGAGACGTGCATGAGGGCCTCAAAACATTAAGTGTCCATTGTCAGGAAGTGGGTGTATTATAGTATAGCCCTTTGGCAGGGCAACCAAAAATTGGGAGGCTCCACGTTGTCCCTGGATAGAGACGTGCATGAGGGCCTCAAAACATTAAGTGTCCATTGTCAGGAAGTGGGTGTATTATAGTATAGCCCTTTGGCAGGGCAGCCAAAAATTGGGAGGCTCCACGTTGTCCCTGGATAGAGACGTGCATGAGGGCCTCAAAACATTAAGTGTCCATTGTCAGGAAGTGGGTGTATTATAGTATAGCCCTTTGGCAGGGCAGCCAAAAATTGGGAGGCTCCACGTTGTCCCTGGATAGAGACGTGCATGAGGGCCTCAAAACATTGTTCCCATTGCAAAGGAGCGGGTCTCCTGTCGTTGTAATGTCCATTCTGCAAAGAATGGGCGAAAAAATGTACCACTGGGGGTATACCTGAAACAAAGGCCTAACTATTGTAACGGTCATCATGGTGGCGCATGAGGAGAAGGAGGAGCAGTCCAGCGATTATCCAAAGTCCAGAAGTGTGTACCCATGGGTGACTGGAGGTACATGGCAAATTCCCGTTACAAACTTTAAATTCCGCTCTCATTTGCTGGTGGTGTGGTGAAGTCTGGCCCAATCCAACCCTTGTTCATCTTGATCAGAGTCAGCCTGTCAGCATTTTCAGTTGACAGGCGGGTGCGTTTATCTGTAATGATTCCACCTGCGGCACTAAAAACACGCTCTGACAAAACGCTAGCGGCAGGGCAGGCCAGGACTTCCAAGGCGTAGAGAGCCAATTCATGCCACGTGTCCACCTTGGATACCCAATAATTGTAAGGCACAGAGGAATGTCGGAGTACAGTTGTTCAATCTGCAAGGTACTCCTTGAGCATCTGGGCAAACTTAGGATTTCTTGTGGCACTACCCCGCACCTCAGGGGCTGTGGTACGTGAGGGGCTGAGAAAACTGTCCCACATCTTAAAGACTGTTCCCCTACCTCTGGCGGATTGGACTTGTGCCTCTCTCGGCTGTACGCCTTGGTTGTCCACTGATTCCTGACCTATGCCGCTAGCGTTTTGTGAGGGGAATGCTTTGCCTACTTCCGTGACTATGGCCTTCCGGAACTGCTGCATTTTGGTTGACCTCTCCGCCTCGGGAATAAGAGACATAAAGTTCTCCTTGTAGCGTGGGTCTAACAGTGTTACCAACCAGTAATGATTGTCGGCCAAGATGTTCTTAACGCGAGGGTCACGAGATAGGCAGCTTACCATAAAGTCAGCCATGTGCGCCAGACTCTTAACAGCCAGGACTTCAGTAGCCTGACCAACACGATGACTGAACATGCTGTCCTCCTCCTCCTCCTCCTCCTCATCTACCCTGTCCTCTGGCCAGCCACGCTGAACCGAGGATATGACTGGTGTGCATGTCATATCCTCAATTTGGCCGGAGAGTTGCTCCATGTCTTCATCCTCCTCCTCGTCATAGTCCTCCACTGCACGTTGTGATGAGACGAGGCTGGGCTGTGTGTTATCACCCACACCCACTACTGTTTCTTGCTGCAACTCATCGCGCTCCGCCTGCAATGCATCATGTTTGTTTTTGAGCAGAGACCGTTTTAGAAGGCAGAGTAGCGGTATGGTGACGCTAATAATGGCGTCATCACCACTCACCATCTTGGTGGAGTCCTCAAAGTTTTAGAGGATAGTACATAGGTCGGACATCCATCTCCACTCCTCAGGTGTTATGTGTGGAGTTTGACCCATTTCCCGACGGCTTAGGTGATGCAGGTACTCAACAACTGCCCTCTTCTGCTCACATATCCTAACCAACATGTGCAGAGTTGAATTCCAATGCGTGGGGACATCACACACCAGTCTGTGAGCCGGAAGATGCAAACGGCGCTGAAAGCCGGCAAGGCCGGCTGAAGCAGTAGGTGACTTTCGAAAATGTGCAGACAGGCGGCGAACTTTTACCAGCAGATCAGACAGCTCTGGGTATGACTTTAGAAACCGCTGAACCACGAGGTTGAGCACATGGGCCACGCATGGAACATGTGTCAGCTGGCCTCGCCTCAAAGCCGCCACCAGGTTCCGGCCATTGTCACACACGACCTTTCCTGGCTTTAGGTTCAGAGGTGTGAGCCAGTGATCTGCCTGCTGTTTCAGAGCTGTCCACACCTCTTCTGCATTGTGGAGTTTGTCACCTATGCAGATTAGCTTCAGCACAGCCTGTTGCCGCTTCGCCGAGGCAGTGCTGCAGTGCTTCCAGCTTGGGACTGGTGTGGAGGGTACAGTGGATGAGGATGCGCAGGAGGAGGAGGAGGCTGAAGAGCATGACATTCCGGAGCTGTAGAGTGTGGGTGAAACACTGACTGAGGTAGGGCCTGCAAACCTTGGTGTGGGAAGGACGTGTTCCGTCCCTCGCTCAGACTGGGTCCCAGCTTCCACAATATTAACCCAGTGTGCCGTCAACGAGATGTAGCGGCCTTGCCCACAAACACTTGTCCACGTGTCTGTGGTTAGGTGGACTTTGGGTGAAACAGCGTTGTTCAGGGCACGTGTGATGTTTTGTGACACGTGGTTATGCAACGCGGGGACGGCACACCGGGATAAATAGTGGCGGCTGGAGACCGAGTAACGTGGGACAGCTGCCGCCATCAGGTCGCGGAATGCTTCTGTCTCCACCAGCCTAAAAGGCAACATTTCCAGCGCAAGCAGTCGCGAAATGTTAGCATTTATAACTGTGGCATGTGGGGTGTTGGCAGTGTATTTGCGCCTGCGTTCAAAGGTTTGCTGAATGGATAACTGAACGCTGCGCTGGGACAAGGACGTGCTTGATGATGGTGTTATTTCTGCGTAGGCAACTGCAGGTGCAGGACCGGAGGAGGTGTAATACTATTGTATGTACTGAGGATTTCGATTGCGTTAGGGCAATGACAACCAGAGACGAGTTCTTGGTGCAAGATGTTTATAATATGCAACCAGCAATATGTACATAAACAGAACAAAACCACAGTAGAACATAAATACAGGAAATACCTTCCAGGGTCGGAGCGAAAGGGAATTCCCGGGACCTCGCACCGGACTCCCCCAGGGAGACCACCAAGAGCGAACCCCTATACAGGGACTGTCTGGCAATCACCCCAGAAGGCCTAAATGTGCAGCAGCCGGGACACAAAAGGGCAATAGGTAAGTCCAAAAATGTCCGTACGGTATGAGTCCAAAGCGGTTAAGAAACAGAAGGAACCGGGCAGAAGTACCGACCAAAGACGGCAAACGTAGTCCGGGCACAGCTAGATGAGACCAGATGAAGTCCAGAGTCGGTGTCGGTTGTTTTTCAAGGGGATCCAAATAACAATCAGGCACCAAGAGCAGCAGGGCAGGAGCACACAGGAAACAGTATACTCAGGCACTGGACTAAGCTTTAGGGGCGGCTTTTATGCAGATGGACAGGAAGTAGGGCAACAGAACAGAAAACTCCATGTTAACAAAGGGCAAGCTCTTTCGAAAGAAAACTGGAAAACCCGGAACTCTGACAGTACTCCCCCCCCCAAGAAACGGCCTCAGGACGGATCAGGGCCCGGCTTGTCCGGGTACCGCCGATGAAACTGAGCAACCTTCCGGGGCGCTTGAATGTTACCCACAGGTTCCCAGGAATCGTCCTCGGGGGAGTACCCCTGCCAACGTACCAGATACTGAAGCCGATGTCGATGGAGCCGGGAGTCAATAATGTCCTCAACCACGAACTGCTCCTCGCCGTCAACCATCACAGGCGGAGGAGGAGGCACGATACGACCATGAAACGTATTAGGGGAAACGGGTTTGAGTAGAGAAACATGAAAGACCGGGTGTACCTTTAAATGGTGCGGCAACCTCAGCCGACAGGCCACAGGGCTCACGATTCCGGTGATCTTAAACGGACCGATGAATTTTTGCCCCAGCTTCTGCGAAGGAACACCCAATCTCAGGTTTTTGGTGGATAACCACACCGAGTCCCCTACCTTATACATGGGTGCCTGTTTCCGGTGAGTGTCTGCCGACTTCTTGTAACGCTCCTGAGCCGAAGCCATAGTGTCCTTTAAAACCTCCAGATTCTGTCGTAGCTCTGTCAATCTGTCCTCCACCGCTGGCACCGAAACCGCCACCGGTGACCTAGGCAAAACATTCGGATGGTAACCCAAGTTAGCGAAAAAGGGCGTTACCTTAGTGGAGCTGCTCTGAGTGTTGTTATACGAGAACTCCGCCAAAGGAAGCAGCTTCAACCAATCGTCCTGCAGATGGCTGACATAACATCGTAGGTACTGCTCCAGGGTTTGATTAGTCCGTTCGGTTTGCCCATTTGTCTGAGGATGGTATGCAGAAGACAAACAGACATTAATCTGGAGTGCCGAACAAAACCCCTTCCAGAACTTAGACGTGAACTGCACGCCCCGGTCAGAGATGATCTCATCTGGTAC